>NC_056758.1:26042966-26384966 GCF_018687715.1 Carya illinoinensis
GTGAAGCAAATTTAAAACTAGGTTGCGTGCACCATTTAGGGTTATTTTAACCCTAACCAACGTTGTTTTAACCTTATTCATTATGAACTCACTCCCCACCCCCACCCCCTCATGCAATTTGATTCCCTCCCAATCCATAATCCCTACTCTCTCAACTCTCTCAGGCCTCTCACCTCTCTCAAACGAAAGGAATCCCTAGTCGTTTAGTGATTTCATCGCTGCCCTCTCCAACCCCACCATCTGTCCACTGCATCCTCTCCCCTCTCCAACCCCTCTGTTGCATACCCCCCCCCCCCCCCATCTCAAGCCCATCTGTCACACCCCTTCCCACAAACCAACCCCTTGCGACTCGTAGCCCTTGCTAGGCTACCCTCTCCAATCCCTCCGTCACTTTTTGGCATCAATTTGAATGTAATAAATTCCTCCAAATTTATTTTGTTTAGGTATTTTCTTTCACAAGTATGGATTCAATCGGCATATCAATTTTCCTCCAAATTTAGTCGAATAAACTGATTAATCATGTTCTTCATTAATGTTTAACCATAAATTTGCTATTTTTTATTATTAATCATATTCTAATTCATAAACGTTATTTTTTTTTTTTTTTGGGATTTGTTTACAGTTCATCCTTCGAGTGTGACCGTGTGAAGAATATATATATATATATATATATATATATATGTCATATCTATGTATAAAAAATAAAAAGGATTCACTTCTACTTGCATAATAAAATGGGTTAGGAATGGTATGCTAATTAGACAATTGAAAACAAAAATCATTAAAGGTAGAGAAAGTTGAAACAAGCTTGTTGTTTTCTAGTTAGGCTTTTCTAAAATATTGCAAGAAGCACTGAAAATGGAGGAGACTTATTGTTGCACTCGTAGTTTAAGGGGGAAAATATATAAAAATGATGTTGGTGGCATGTCTTTTTCAATTGTCAAATACTTTTAGTATATTTTTGGTTTTACCTTAGAGATACTCTCTAGGGCTGCACTTAGTAGCTGAAAAGGGGAGAGCTAGCTACGCTAGCCAATTTATTAAGCCCAGGTCCAGCCATCAGTTCTTTTAATTACAACAAATTAACAATCATCATCCTTGTCCCTGTCTAGGTGATCAAGTACTTCTTCACATGATAACAATTTAATTTATATACGAAAAGATGCAACAAATAACCTACACAAAATATTTGATTGGCTTCTTTTTCCAATTTTTTTTTAAGACGGTTCTATTTCCAATTTTATAAAGGATGCATTGTAGTATATGGGACTTTTTTTTAACGCTAAACAGTGGACAAATTACAAATAGTATGTGGGATTTGTTTGTGACTATTAGTTTGTGATTTGTTTATTTTGGTGGTGGTTGACTTTATATCTAATGTAATTGTTGGTTGTTTATTTTTCTAGATGGAGTCTTCTATAAATGATGTGCAACTGTCAATACAAGTCCAGATATGCATCCACCCCCACCACCATCCAATGTAAGTAATAAATCTAATATTGGTGGGTCATAAAGTGATAGAGTTAGGTCAATAGTTTGGGATCACTTTACAAGAATACCAAAAGGTGATCCCACTAAACCTAGGGTTGCATGTAATTATTATGGTCCTTCATATGCATGTGATACAAAGACCAATGGTACGAAGTCAATGAAGTATCACATTGAGAAGCAATATAAGAAAGCACCATTTAAGAAGATGGATAAGTCCCAAACAACTCTAGGTTGGAAGGTGAAGGGAAGTAGTGGTAGTGGGAGACTTGTGCCCATTGCATTTAGTGGGAGCCTTAGCAGAGATGATTATTCTTGATGAGTTGGCCTTTGGGTTTGTTGAATGAGAGGGTTTTAAGAAGTTTATGCTTGTAGTTTGCCCTAAATGGGTAGGGATTCCATCCCGTATGATGGTTGACAAGGACTATTTTAATCTGTTTATGAGGGAAAAATAACTTGAGAAGTGCTCTTCTGAGGCAACAAATTTCCCTCACCATGGATACATGGACATCCATGCAAAACCTCAACTATATGTGTCTCACAGCACACTTTATTAATGATGACTAGAAGCTACACAAGAGGATTCTTTCATTTTCTTTGGTTGAAAATCATAAGGGTGATACACTTGGTAAGGGTATAGAGTTGTGTTTGCATGACTGAGGGCGACCAGAATTACTTGCAATCACTCTTGATAATGCAAGTTCTAATAATGTGGTTGTTTCTTATTTGAGAAAAAAAACTAATTATAGGAGGGACACGATCTTAGAACATGAATTCTTACATATTTGATGTTATGCCCACATTTTGAACTTAATTGTCTGTGAGAGGTTGAAAGAATATGAGGAGTCTATTACGAAGGTGGGTGTTGTGAAGTATGATAAATCATTCTCTCAAAGGTGGAGTACATTTAAGAAATATGTGGGGTTGGAAGAGATTCAACCCAAAAGCCATGTTTACCTAGATGTACCAACTAGGTGGAACTCCACCTATCTTATGTTGGAGAGGGCTTCAAAATTTAAAAAGGCTTTTGATCAGTTAGAGGAAGAAGATCCCCACTTCCTTGGTAGTATTGGAGATAACGATGATGACGATAATGAAGATAATGTGGTCAATAGGAGGAAGTCAAAGAAGTAAGGGCCTCCCAATGCATCCGATTGGGAAAAGGTACAGTTGCTTGTGATGTTTCTTGGATTATTCCATGATGCAACTTTACGCTTCTTAGGGGGTGAATATGTAACTTACAATGTTTTTTTTTTTTTTTTGGAGTTGGTTATTATTAAAGATGTCATTAACGTGGAGTGTGAAGAAGGAAGCCCTGTGATCGGATTAATGGCCACAAACATGAAGAGAAAGTTTGAAAAGTATTAGGAGAACTTGGATAATCAGAATATGTTGTTGTATATTGGGATTCTTCTTGATTCTCGCTACAAGATGTGATATCTTGACTTGGGTTGGAAAAAATGTATGCACATGATCATACAAAAAATACTGATTTGAGTTGGAGGGTGAAAAATGCATTTATCCACATGTATGAGGCATACATCGAAAATGAATCAGGGAGTTCTCCTCAATGTGCAAGTTCCCCACAAGAATATGTAAGTCCTTCAGTTGGTAAGCCTATGTCTAGAAAGGCACAGTTGATGTCCCAATTTAAACAATAGTTACAGTCAGAATACACTTTGGAAAGCAAGTCAAAGGTTGATAGATATCTAACTGAAAGATGTGAGGATCAAGATGATAATTTTGACCTTTTAAATTGGTGGAAGGTGAATTTAGTTAGATATCACGTGCTTTCAAAAGTTGCACGTGATGTACTTACAATACCGGTATCTACTATGGCCTTTAAATATACATTTAGCACTGCGAGTTGTGTACTTGACCCTTTCCAAAGTAGTTTAAATCCAATGATGGTTGAGGGTCTCATATGTGCATAAATTTGGCTTCGTTCTTCTTCTACTCTAATAAGTCTTAGGACTTTAATAAATGAAATGAAGGAATTTGAGAAGTAGCTGGATATGGGTATGTAATAAATTTACTTTTGATATCTTTTGTAATTTATTTTGTTTTATCTTCTATGTTATGTAACTTTATTTAACTTGTTTGGTTTTAAATTTTTATTGATAGAACTTGTAGGGGACTTTGTTGATTATGTGGAGACATCAAATTCAATGCCTACTGGCCCTACACCCAATGTTGATTAATTGATTAAAGACTAAAAATGTGAGAAGATTAAAGACTAAGAGCAGTAGAATATTCCCATGCATGCATCCAAAGTAAAAACTTATGTGCATTTTTTTATGTTTCATTGAGCTTTGATTCTCTTTTATTTGGTTTGATTTTGTACGCTGGTACTCAATGAGTTTCCTATTGGTATTAATATTGTTTTGAAAACTTCTATTTCTATAATTTCATAGTCATGGGTGGTGCCTTAATTTACATTTCCATCTTTTTTATGGTATGCAGACTAAGAGAACCAAGAAGGCCGATATCGTTGGGAAGTATGATAAGTTCTATATATAGGCTTATTTTTTCTATGCTACCCCGTTTCTACGTGTATTTTCACTGAAAGAGTTGTTGTTAATTTAATTAATATATTAGTTCTTTTATTTTAAATTATTTTATTTTAATTGGTTTTATTTTAGTTTGATGTGGTGTTTAATTTATTTTAGTCGTTTTATATTTTTTAAAATCGTTTTCGTCGGATCAGTTTTTGAACTCCGGAGGTGAGGATTGGACCTCATCTCTTTTTCCTCATCTTTTCTTTTTCTTTTCTCTATTTTTTTCTTTTTTCTTTCTTTTCCTTTTCTTTTTCTTTTCCTTCTTTTCTTTTTTCTTCTTTTTCCTTCTTCTTTCCTCTCCTCTCTCGCGTGCACAGCTCTCTCCCTTTCTTCCAATCGCCATCCAGTCTTCCACCCAGAACCACCACCATCCGGCTGGCGTGGCTGACACCTCCCACCCAGAAAAACCCCCCTCCGGTCGATGAACACCCCCACCAAAAATCAGCTCCATCCGAGTCGCCGTTAACCCCCTAGAGCCCAATCTTTCCGCATGGTTTTGAGCCATTTTCGGCGCTGTCGCTCCACCTCCGGCTACCATCATTTTACCACTTCATCCCCTACCTCTTGCCGTCCTAACCCACCCAATTCCGGTCTCGATCTGTTGCCGGAGCAGCTCCCACGAGCTCAACTCTGATCTACCCCTTTTTGCACTTCCACCGCCACCCACGGCCAAAACTCACTTCCTTTAGCTTCATAATCATCTCTAGGCCATTTCCTATCAATTTAGTGTCTTGGTTTGTCCCCGTTTGAAAGTGGGTAATTTATAACCCACGGCCACAGTGTAAAATACACTGTTACATTGCTTTTTCTCCGTCGTTTGCAATGTCGTGAGCTTTCAAAAAACACCTTATAGCGATGTAAGTATTTTCCAAACTCTATTTTAGATTTAAATATATTTTTGCTCTTACAATAAATTATTGGACTGGTTGGTTGATTCCGGACTGAGTCCGAGGAGTTCGGGGTCGGATGGATTGAGGATGGAGTTATTTGGTTGATGTTGATATTTGTTTGAGATATTTGTGCCTTGATATTTGCATTGTATAGTGCACGCATGTTCATGTTTAAAAAAGGGAAAACCAGGTTGTCGTGTAGTTGCATGCATGTACATGTGTTTGTAAAATGAAAACTGAGCTTGTAAGCGAGAAATGATTTATGGTATATGTGAACGGTTCGAGTCAGAGGCTCGTGTAGGGATGGTGGTAAGCAGGGACAGTGGTAGAATCCCGCCTAAGGTTCCCGCCTATGGTGCACGTGGCGTAGGGATGGTGGTAAGCAGGGACGGTGGTAGAAACCCTCCTGTGATTCCCACCTACAGTGCACGCGTAGGGACGGTGGTGAGCAGGAATGGTGGTAGAGTCCCGCCTGCGATTCCCGCTTACAGTGTTCTGATGGTTTGGTTTTTGGGTCATTATCGAGGATAATGGCGAGGTTATGTTTAAAGGAAATGTTTTGGGCCAAAATAGAATTTTGGCGTGCGTGGAAAAATGTGGTTTTATGGGATCTGTGCATTTGCTTTCTTTCATGCATATTGTTTGAGTTTAATATGTTTTTATCTTGTGGCATTTGGATCTTTACTTACCTGCGGCACCATTTTGGTACCGTAGATTCTGATGCATAGGTCGAGGAGGAGGAGGAGGAGGAGGCTGAGCCCGAGGAGGCGGCTCTGCCGAAGTTTTGAGTTGGAGTTTATGCCTTGTTGTTAGGTTTGAAACTATATTTGTGGCTTGTAATATTTTATTATGTATGTTTTGAACGGGTATGTATTAAACAAAGAAAAATTCTGGTACTTAGTTATATGACTTTGTTTATCCGCTGCATGTTTTCTTTTGCACACTTGTTGCATGTACACACACTTGGCACTTGGCGATAGGGTGGTGACCCGTGTTGTCATCATCCCGACGTCTCGATTTTCCCATGTGTGTACGTGGGATTTGGGGGCGTCACAGGTGGTATTAGAGCGGTTTGGCTCTGGGTAAAACCACATGTCCCGTAGGTAGTACCAGAATATTTTTAAAGTTGTGTTTTAAAATTTATTTTAAGTAAAGTTGCTATTTGACATGTTTTATTTGTTTTGAATTTATTTGAGCTAGTTTGCTTGTATTTATTTATTTAGTTATGTTATTGCATGCTAGTGTGTTTTAATTTCTTGTTATGTGGTTTGGTTTTGGTTTTTGGTTTTATGTTATTAGTTTTATTTGTTTTTCCTAAAGGGGGTCAAAGGTTGTGTTGTGGCAGGAAAATGGTAAGGCCAAGAAAGTCTACTCAAGGGCCTCGGGACGATACGCTGAGAGATGATGTCATAGCCCAAGCACTAAGGCAATTGACTGAGTTCATGCAGTAGAATTTTAGGCCACAACAAGGAGGGTCTTGGCCACAACAAGGAAGGCCTTGGCTACAACAAGGAGGGCCGTGTGGAGTGGTGCAAGCTGGATGCACCTATGAGCGCTTTCTAGCGCATAGAACTCCACCCTTCACAGGAGAAGATGATCCACTTCGGGCTGAAAAGTGGGTCAGAGATTTAGAAAGAACGTTTGAAGTATGTGGTTGCACTGAGGCGTAACAAGTACTTTATGCCAGCTATCTGTTGTAAGGCACAACTTCTGAGTGGTGGGATACGAAAAGAGTAATGCTGGAGTCAGAATTAGGGTCTTTCGCCGCTGTGTCCTGGCAGTGCTTTAAGAAAGAATTTAATGATCGATTCTTTCCTGCTTCTATGAGGCAGCAAAAAGCAAGAGAGTTCACAAGCTTGGTCCAAGACAGTATGACCGTGGAACAGTACGCCAGCGTTTCCAGGAGGGTCTGCGTCCTGATATATGCAAAATGGTAGTATGCCACCGGATTGCCACTTTTCAGGAATTGGTTGACTTAGCCACTCTTGCAGAGCGAGAGGTTAATTTGAGTATGGGCTCCTCTCCAAGACATAAGAGGCGGAGTTTTACTGGTAAAGGAAGTAGTTTGGGTTCGCCTTAGAAATTTGTTCGGCGAACCGGGACTCTACCACAAGCGGCCTCAGGTGTACGTATGGGAGGACGGGTGTCAATTTGTGGAAGATGTAATAGAGCTCACGGAGGCGAGTATCATCTAGGTAGTAACCAATGTTTTGAATGCGGTCAGACGGGGCATTTTGCTCGTGAGTGCCCTAGTCGAGTTCAAGAAAGCCGTGGAGCTCGTCGCAGTGGTAGAACTAACTAGAGGCAATTAGCTCAGGCTCGAATGTACGCAGTGACTCTTGGTACCGTTGGAGGTGAGGTTACGGAGACTCAGAATGCTGGAGTCATGACAGGTATGGGTCTAATCTAATCCTTCGTGATGAACGCCTTGTGTGGTTTTTTTTTTTATATTATCGAGGCTTGGAGAGAATGGCATGATCTAGGCGATCTTTTAGAGAAGTAGAACAATTGAGTTCTTTGGTTCCGTGGAGTTTATGAAATGGTCTATAACGTAGTAGGTTGTAAGTTCAACAAATTTCAATGATAGATTTTATGAAGTTTCAGCAAAGTTTTAAAGTTTGGGGCCTTATAGATTTTAGGAAAATAAGTTTATGGTAATTAAGGTTTTAGGTTCGATAAGCTTTGGTGGGAAATAATTAAATTTCGAGTTTTAGATTTCGTGATTCGGATGAGTAATTTGGTAGCAATTCGGGCTTTAGATTTTACAAGCTTTTAAGGTGAATGTTTTGGATTAAAGCCACCAATCTTGAGAATTTCAGAGAATGATTTATTATCTATTAATGTTTTAGAATTTGAAAGATTTGGGATTCGATTTTTCTATTATAGGATGTAAGTTCATTGATCTTAGAAGTTCTGGAAGATGATTCTTACTTGATTTAAGGTTTTAGAATTGCAGAGTTGAAGGACCGATTTATAATAAGAATTGAGTTCTTAGTTTTACAGACTTAGTGTTGTAGCTTGATCTACTCTAGTGAGTGATTAGTTTGTAACCATTAAAATAGGGTTGATTAGAGTTGAGTTATTGATATGAAAATTTTTTTCTAGAGTAGATTTCTTTGAAGATTGGAGGTAATGATCTAGTTCTTGTATTTCTTTGAGGATTGAAGATATCAAGCTAGTTTAGAAAATAATTATTGTTAACTCGAGGTTGTAGTAGCAGATTTTAGGAAATGATTTTTATCGATTCGAAAGATATAGGTCCATCAGGGTGTTGGAAATAATAGATTTTGTGTTGGTATTGAATACGATTGAATTTGAGGCTATGTGATCCGTAGACTTTTGGGAATGGATTCTTAGCAGGTTTAAGGTCACTCTTGGTACCAAACTTTAAGCAATGGCTAGTTGCTGATTTAAGGATATAAGTTGAGTAGATTCAGGAATGAATCTTGTTGAGTTAAGGATATAAGTCCAGATGATGAAAATGTGGTAATGGATCACCTGTACGTTTGAATGATTTATCATGTTGGCTAAGAGTACATGAGATCGATGAGTAGCAATGGTAAGTGTGTATGGATTTCGGGGAGTGCTGGTCCTAGTCTCATCTATTTTTGGCTTGGTAGGAGTTGAAGAGGAATCTGTGTGATAATATTAAATTCAAGAGATTTTGGCTTTGAGTTGTTTGGTAAGTTGAACGAAATGTGCAGTCGAAGGGGGTTACCCATTGGGATGATGGTTTGTAACAACTGCTGTGTTTATCTTGAGAATTAATTGCAACTTGAAGTCAATGGTAGTTTATAGTGAGTTAGTTATTGTAAGATTAGATGTTATTCAAAATATAGGTAATGAACTTTAAGTGTGGGATATCGAATAGAGGTTATAGGCGCTCTCATTGGTTGGCCGGGAAGGACTTGGGCCTTCTGGATATGTTCCTTATCTTTAGAAGAGACAGGTGTATTTTGAGATGATGTTATGTGTTTTCAATTTGGGGCCTGGAGGTTGATTAGTACTGATTTCTGTCATCAATCAATGGATGTATTTTTGCAGAATGTTGATTTTTGATTAGGGCAACGATGGCCAACTGAGGAATGAGTGGAGATTTGTGGTTTTTGGAGGTATATTATTTTCTATGGAAATGTGATAAAGGTTTTCTTGTGATTAGGTATGGATTGAGCTTGTACTTGATGATGTTAATTTATGAGGATATAACCTTTATGTATTTTGGCGAGTTATTAGAGTGCACGCGAAAGCATGATTTTTGGAGATACTTAGAAATTCAAATTTGGTGTTGATTTTGAGGAATTAGTAGTGATTCGAAGTTTTAATGGGAGATTAATCTTTTGGTTGTGCAAATTTCGTTTATTGATGGTTAACTTTGGAAGTGGCTATTAGGTTACCAAAGTTGGAATAGGATGAAAATTCGGAAGGTAAAGCAGAGACGTCGTCGATATTAGCAATTTATGGTGTGAAGATAATAACCATTGGATTTGTTGAAAATTGTCGATAATATGTATCTCTCAATCATGTTCAGAGTTGTATCCTGTATCTGTTGGCGCTGATGTTTGAACTCACAAATTTCGAGGATGAAATTTGTTTTTAAGGGGGGAGGATATGATACCCCGTTTCTACGTGTATTTTCACTGAAGGAGTTGTTTTTAATTTAATTAATATATTAGTTCTTTTATTTTAAATTATTGTATTTTAATTGGTTTTATTTTAGTTTGATGTGGTATTTAATTTATTTTAGTCGTTTTGTGTTTTTTAAAATCTTTTTCGTCAGATCAGTTTTTGGACTCCGGAGGTGAGGATTGGACCTCATCTCTTTTCCCTCATCTTTTCTTTTTCTTTTCTCTTTTTTTTTCTTTTTTTTCTTTTCCTTTTTTTTTTCTTTTCCTTCTTTTCTTTTCTCTTCTTTTTCCTTCTTCTTTCCTCTCCTCTCCCGCGTGCATAGCTCTCTCCCTCTCTTCCCGTCACCATTCAGTCTTCCACCCAAAATCATCTCCGTCCAGCCGGCGTGGCCGACACCTCCCACCCAGAAAAATCCACCTCCGGCCGGTGAACACCCCCACCAAAAATCAGCCCCATCCGAGCCGCCGTTAACCCCCTAGAGCCTCATCTTTCCGCATAGTTTTGAGCCATTTCCGGCACCGTCGCTTCACCTCCGGCCACCATCTTTTTACCACTTCATCCCCTACCTCTTATCGTCCTAACCCACCTAATTCTGGCCCTAATCCGTTACCGGAACAGCTCCCACGAGCTCAACTCCAATCAGCCCATTTTTGCACTTCCACCGCCACCCACGGCCAAAACTCACTTCCTTTAGCTTCATAATCATCCCTAGGCCATTCCTTATCAATTTCGTGTCTTGGTTTGTCCCCATTCGAAAGTGGGTAATTTATAACCCACGGCCACAGTGTAAAATACACTGTTATGTTGCTTTTTCTCCGCTATTTGCAACGTCGTGAGCTTTCAAAAAATACCTTATAGCACTGTAAGTATTTTCCAAACTCTATTTTAGATTTAAATATATTTTTGCTCTTACAATAAATTATTGGACCGGTTGGTTGATTCCAAACTGAGTCCGATGAGTTCGGGGGTCGGATGGATTAAGGACGGAGTTGTTTGGTTGATATTGATATTTGTGCCTTGATGTTTGCATTGTATAGTGCACGCATGTTTATGTTTAAAAAAGGGAAAATCGAGTTTTTGTGTAGTTGCATGCATGTACATGTGTTTGTAAAACGAAAACTCGGCTTGTAAGCGAGAAATGATTTATGGTATATGTGAACAGTTGGACTGACTGGTTCGAGTCAGAGGCATGTGTAGAGATGGTGGTAAGCAAGGATGGTGGTAGAATCCCGCCTGAGGTTCCCGACTACGGTGCACGCGGCGTAAGGATGGTGGTAAGCAGGGACGGTGGTAGAATCCCACTTGTGATTCCCACCTACAGTGCACGCATAGGGACGATGGTGAGCAAGGATGGTGGTAGAGTCCCGCCTGCGATTCTCACCTACAATGCTCTGATGATTTGGTTTTTGGGCCATTATCGGGGATAATGGCGAGGTTATGTTTAAAGGATATGTTTTTGGGCCAAAATGGGATTTTGGCGTGCGTGGAAAAATGTGGTTTTATGGGATCTATGCATTTGCTTTCTTTCATGCATATTGTTTGAGTTTAATATGTTTTTATCTTGTGGCGTTTGGATATTTACTTACCTGAGACACCATTTTAGTACCGTAGATTCTAATGCAGAGGTCGAGGAGGAGGAGGAGGCTGAGCCCAAGGAGGCGGCTTTGTCGGAGTTTTGAGTTGGAGCTTATGCCTTGTTGTTGGGTTTGAAACTATATTTGTGGCTTGTAATATTTTATTATATATGTTTTGAACGAGTATGTATTAAACAAAGAAAAATTCTTGTACTTAGTTATATGACTTTGTTTATCCGCTACGTATTTTCTTTTGCACACTTGTTGCATGTACACACACTTGGCATTTGGCGATAGGGTGGTGACCCGTGTTGTCATCATCCCGACGTCTCGATTTTCCCGTGTGCGTAAGTGGGATTTGGGGGCGTCACATTTTCCTTGATAGGAATTTGTATTTTTAAGTTTAATTGGAAGATGTGCAACGTGCTCCATTTTATTTTTTTTTATCTATTCATGCTACAAGGTTAGAAAGATTGTATATTATAGAAGAAAGGAATTAGAACTTGTAGTTATGTGTTGGCCATTTCCTCATCTAAGATTCTGAGTTGTCATAAAGTTGAGACTTTAAAAGTCTTGATTACTCTTGAGATCTTTATCGTGATGCTGGTTTTGGATATTATGGACTGAAAGTAGTTTGATTTTTCTATGTTGTATCATAAACCTACTAATTACAAAAATTGTATCATAAATCATTGTGTTTGGAGTAGTAGGAGGAATGTATTTCAAATTGAGCCATATAGACTTCTTTTTTCCTATCTGCAACTTCTCAAAATCAGTATCACGTTAAATTGTCGTTAGCTGCCAATTAAACACTTATAGATTTATTTTGCTTTTACTCACTAAATCTAACTTGGCTTGCTTTTTGCAAATAGGTTGCTAAGGGACTTGGCTTTTGGCATTTTGAGTTTGCTTGGATCATCCTATATATGTATTCTTCTTAGTTGTTAGTTGTTACTTGTTGGTTAATAGTTATGTTAACTTGTTAACTCATCTTATTTAATATTAGTGTCTACAAGTGGACACTGCAATATCCTAGAGCGAGTGTTTTGGATTGTAATTTGTAAATTGTAATTTGTAATAACTTTTTTTTTTTTTTGTAACTTCTTTTTTCTTTTATTTGGACTCTTGGAATCTACTATGGTAAACTGCATTAGTTTTTTTGTTATTTTTGGTTTTCCTACTTCTTTTTTGTGACACCCCGTTTTTATGTGTATTTTCACTGAAGGAATATTTTAATTTAATTAAAATAATAGTTCTTTTATTTTAAAGTATTGGATTTTAAGTAGATTTTAAATTGCTGTTGAGTTTAAATTACTGTCTAATTTATTTTAGCTTGTCTTTGGTTTTAAAATTAAGTAGTTAGTTTTTACTAGTTATTTATTATATTTTAGCTTTACATTGTGTTTAAAATATTTTCTTGGTTTTATTGCTTTTAAATTTGTTTTTGTTGGATCAGTTGTTGGACTCCAGAGGTGAGGATTGGACCTCATTTCTTTTCCCCCATCTTTTCTTTTTCTCTTTTCCTCTTTTTCCTTTTTCTTTCTTCTCTTTTTCTTTCCTTTTTCTTTCTTTCTCCCGCTGGCTTCTCCCCCGTGCGAATTCTCTCTCTCTCTCTCTCTTCTCCCTCACGCCGTTCACGTCCAACTGCCAGACCTGCCGCCGACTGCCGCCGTGCAGCACACCGCCCCTCCCACCTGACTCCCCTCCGGCCGGTGCACCTCCCCACAAAATCTTGGCTCCATCTGTGCCGCCGTTTAGCCGGAAAGGCTCATCTAAGCCAAATGGCTTTTACTCCGATTTGCCGCCGTCGCTCCACCTCCGGCCACCACCTCTTCACCACTTCATCATCGGTTCCTTGTCGTCCTAAACCACCCATTTCCGGCTTGGATCCGTCACCGGAACAGTCCTCACGAGCTAACTCTCCGATTTGGGTATTTTGGCTTCCTACTGCCGTTTTTGTCACCACCCATAGCCAAACCTCACTTCCACTAACTTCATAAACACCTCTAAGTCATTCCCTATCAATCTCGAGCCTTAGTTTGTCCCCGTTCAAAAGTGGGTATTTTACAACCCACGGCCACAGTGTTTTTACATTGTTACGTTGCTTTCTCTTCGTTGTTTGCTGCTCGCCGATCCTTCGAAAATTATCTTATAGCACTCTAAGTATTTTCCAAACTCTACTTTTAGATTTAAATGTATTTTGCTCTTACAATAAATATTTATCTGTTGGTTGGTTGATTCCGGACTGAGTCCGAGGAGTTCGGGGGTCGGATGGATTGAGGACGGAGTGCTTGGTTTTGGTTGTTTGTGATTGCTTGGTTATTTTGTGCCATGAGGCATGCATTACATATTGCATACATGTGCATTTTATTTTAAGTGAGAAAATCATGTTTTGTTGGCGTAAATGGATTTCGGGTGCATGTGTCTCACGAGCCCAAGCCGGTTTGGGTTATTATCTCGGTGGAGCTCCTCTGGTCACTCAGGAGTGGATAATACTGAGTGACATCCCCTGGGTTGTCGCAGGGCGACGACCAGATCACACGATACGGTAACGCTGTCGTGTCGACTCTGTGGTCCTTAGAGTGGTGGGGACTAGAGGATGGCCTGGCCAGGTACGCGCTGGGCGCGAGTCTGGGCATCGCTTGTTTAGGTGTTACGCGCGTAGTCGTTACCTGCGGTGTGGCACAGAGCCAGGGTGTGCGTATGATCCCTAGGAGAGATCATGGTGCATGCATAATTGGATCGTTTTTATGGTTTTCGGATGCGGGCCATTTTCTGGGAAAATGGCGAGGTTTGGGTTTGAGGCTTTTGATCCATTTTCTAGGAAAATGATGGTTTAGGCCATTATCTGGGATAATGGCGAGGCTTGGTTTAAGCGATATGTTTTTGGGTCAAATGAGTTTTTGGCGTGCGTGGAAAAATATGGTTTTACGGGACATGTGCGTTGGTTTTTCTTTCATGCATATTGTTTGAGTTTTATATGTTTTATCTAGTGGTGTTTGGATTTTACTTACCTGCGGTACCATTTTTGGTTCCGTAGATTTTGGTGCAGAGTTCGAGGAGAAGGAGGAGGCTGAGCTCGAGGATGCGGCTCCGCCGGAGTTCTGAGTTGGGTTATGTTTTGTTTTGAGCTTTGAAATAATATTTGTGTTTTGTAATATTTTATTATGTAAGATTTGAACAGTTTTGTATTAAACAAGAAAAATTCTGGTACTTAGTTATACGACCTTATTATCCACTGCGTGGTTTTATTTTGTACACATGTTGCATGTACACACACTTGACACTTGGCGATGGGATGTGTGTGACCCGTATAGTTATCATCTTGATGTCTCGATTTCCACGTGTCCATACGTGGGAGTTAGGGGCGTCAGATTTTTTATATAGATTCTTTTTCTTTTATTATTTTCTTTTCAAGAGCAAGTATTTTTAGTAGTTTTTAGCTTAAAATGCACAAAATGTGAAGTGGGCCGAAAATAATTGAAATTGGGCCCAAAAAGACTAGATTTGGACCAAAATTATTATGGGCTAAGTGGCCTATTCTGGTCATGGTCTAGACTGAATGGACTGACTAGACCAAATTGAACCGAAAGGATCAACCGGGCTGAATGGCCCATTCTGGTCTGGTCATGGGCTAAGTGGCCCATTCTGGTCATGGTCTAGACTGAATAGACCGACTAGACTAGATCGAACCGAAAGGAACTGGTCTAGTCCGATCCCATATGGTACTCAGTCCGGTCCAAGGTAGAAAAATCCTGGACTAAATAGGTCCGGTTTGGTCCAAAAACCTCCGAGACTGACTTGACCGGACGGAGATCACCCCTACTCAACATTCTAACCAAGAGCTGAGTGCGCTTAAATGAGAGTATTCAATGCAATGGGACAAATACATATCACCCATGCAACGAGACATAATATAACAATTAAAGCCATAGTATGCAATAACAATTATATGTGATCTTATCAATCAACGTGCTTTTTGATTAAGCCAGATAGTTCTTTCCAATAATATCCTTGGATTTTTATATTTGTACCTATCATTACATTAAGAAAATATAATAATACAAATATAAAAAGGAAAATTTTGTTTTTTTTATTAAAATAAAATGAGTTTTGTAATCCTGGTGTTGGCTAGACAAATGCATGGTTTGGTTTCACAAACATTTCAAACCATGTTATATAATCTCAACATCCAAATACTATTCAACAACAAATATTTTTCAATTTTAAAATTTTAAATTTTTAACTTTTTCATATAATCATTACAACTTTTCCAAACTACCAAACAAAATATAAAAATCCATCTTCTAATTTTATAAATTTTTTATTTAACTTTTTCTCACTCATTTCTCAAAATCCCAAAAAAATCTTAATTCAAACTATTCACTTCTATTTACAAATTATCTCATTACTCTTCAAAGATTTATCATCTTATATCATGTCATCTATGTAACCAAATGATACCTAATTCAATAAAACTTCTCACAAAGCAATTATAACTCCAATTAGGGGTGTAAAAAAAAGTCACAAAATCGGTTAAATCAACCGAACTTGGGTTCGGTCTGATTTAGTTCCGGTTTGCATATTTTCAAAATCAGTTTGAACCAAACCAGACCACGATATATATAAGTATATTTTTAATTTTTGATACTATATATAAAATATTTTTATATTATATTATATATTATATGCTAAACTACAAATTAATATAATATGAAATTTTAATCTAATTATTCATATCTATTAAAATTATAACATAAAATAAATATAACTTTTAATATAACAAAAAATTAATCTTATAATTTTTAACCTAATATTTTATATAGTAATTTTTAATATTATAACATAAGATTAATATAACATAAAATTTTAATCTTAAACATGAATATTAATATTAAGTTATTAATATAAACTTACTTTTGAGGAGAACAAGCATTAGAGGAACTGGCTCTTAAGTCTTAACTTATTTTTAAATTTTTAAAATCGATGTATATTGGTTAGATTCTAAAATTTATTCAAAATTAGACCAAACGGACTGGTTACATCCCTAATTCCAATAAAAAAATTTTAAAATTTATTCATATATGAACCTTTTTATATTTAGGGCCCATTTTGTAGCTTAATAGAGGGTTATGATACGAGATTTGTTATCTAGTTGCCTACACCACACATTGCACATGTTTTAATTTTTTTTTTTTTCTTGTTAAACTAATTAAGTTCTTCTATTCATCATCTTTATACTCCATATTTGCTAGGGAAAAAAACTAAAAAATTAAAAATAAAAATAAGTATGTGATATAAGGAAGATAAATAAAATTTTTCTATAATACGGCCAAGAACAGTACTAGACCAAATAGAGCATTTCCACCTATATGTATAAGATGACATAACTACCCCTTTTCTCCCTCTTGAAAATCCACTCCTACGAACGTACCACTTCGGGGGTTATCGTGAGTAGGAAACATATGTATAGGAAAAAGTCTAAAATGTTATTTGGATAGTGAGATCAGATAAGATAATTTTAAATAAAAGTTAGCAGTTGAATAAAATATTATTAGAATATTATTTTTTAATATTATTATTATTTTAAGATTTGAAAAAACTAAATTATTTACTATATTTTGTGTGAAAATTTGAAAAAGTTGTAATGATAAGATGAGATACAATAGATTGAGAGTGTTTCTCAATCCAAAAGTCCTCTAAACAGAGTCAGGGTTTGCAGAGGCATTGCGTACAACACAACGTGGTTGGCCACGTTGGTTTAATGAAAGAGTTCTTCTATGTACAATCCCCCTTCATCCAGACCCTGTGCACGATCAAAATTCTTTGTCTAAATTGCCCATACACAAATTGAGTTCATTGACTGAAATGCCCACGGTCCACACAATGACAAAAATGCCCTTGACTTCAAATTTTACCTAGACCCCATTGCAAATTTTCCTAGCAACCCGCATTCCTCCATTTGAGTTTTCTCTGTGCATTTTTGTCCTCCATCTATGCAGCTCTTCCACCACTATCAGCCTCTGCAGCTCCACCATTGTCGACCTATCCCAAAGCTTCAAATTTGCTACAAACCAGAATCCACCCAGCCCACACCACCCACCACAACGCCGCCACCAACTAGGTACCACCATTACTCTAATCTCACTTGTAGATGATGATTACAAGTGGTGCATTATCAAATCAAAAGAAGTCTGCCCGTACATTATCATTGCTATTAGGGGTGCTACCTGCCCCCGCATGGGCGGGGGAAGGGTTTTCGTCCCCATGCTCTGCCCCTTTCCATGTGGGGACAGGGTACCCCATCGGATGACGAGGGTGGACATCCAACCATTTGCCTCTCGTCTAGCTAGATTGGGCCTTTGACCCATTTCGATTATCTGAGCCCAAAATGGCTTAAATCAGTTTTTTGGGCCCAAAATGGCGCAGAAACACATTCAAACCTATTTTTGGGCCTAAATTTTATTTTAACTATAACTATATTTATATATTAAAAAAACTGAAAAACAATTATGAATGGAAACTATTAACTATATACTAATTACTAAGTTCCAAGTTCTAACTAATAATATTAGTCTATTAAGTACTAAGTTATAACCATCACTAAGGCACTAAGCTCTTACAAATTTACAATGATACAAATTAAGACAACTAATAAACTATTACAAAATTACAAAGACGTATAAAAATAATAAATACTACAAATTTTACTGTTAACATTACAACTAATTGTAAATTAACAAAATCATAACATTGGGAAGTTTGATCAATTTTGGGTGGCAATGAGTTCACTAAGATTTTGAATTGTGTTGAGTGCTGTGAGAATCAAATTCAAAATCCTAAATCCTACAATAACAATAAGTTAAAAATAAAATGAATTAGAATTATAAATATAAAGTTATAACTTATAAACATGAAAAAAAATTAAGGGATTAATTGTGCAAACCATGAGCAATGGTAGGTCTAATATACACAAAGTCATACTGTAGCGAAGGTAGCCATAGACGCCATCCCAGGTATCGCTACAATAATTAAAATTGAAATGAACACCAATTATATGAAAATAAATCAATTAAAATAAGAAAATTGAATTCAAGTGACAAATTACCAGATCCAATTAATAACGTCCAGAATATGAATTGGACTCCCCATGATCCAATTTGAGGTCCAAATCAAAGCCTCTACAGTGGTAGGATCTAATGAGTTCTGAAATGGATCCAATACGTGCCCTCCAGTGCTAAAAGCCGACTCTGAGGCTACCGTAGTAATAGCCTCTATAGCACTTCTCTCATGAAGGGGTTCTACTTTATCCTGTCACTCCAGTCCAATCTACGTTTTTTTAGCCCTAGCATCTGGAACTGGTGGGGAGAAAGGTGTAGGTGCCGCAATATTATCATCCTGCAAGATGATAAACTCATTAAATAATCTATCAAGGGTTTCCCTAACCCTTGATGTAATATGCTCCGCCCATACTTGCCCGTAGGTAATACCCAATCCATATACCATGCCATCCACCTTAAACCAAAGGTCAAGGACGACACCTACATATAACAACATATTAGCCCTATCGAAATCTCCCCCCAATACTTGTCGTACTTCTCCCTCATCAACAATGCCATCTCATGCAACCCCACCCATGATAATCTTATCTAATTCCTTTTTTACCTTACATATTTATTGACAAAAATGATGGGATGTAGGATACAAAGAACTAGATAAAGTCATGGTAGCCTCAGAGAAAAGCCTCAAAAAATCTACGAAAGTAGATACAACATCACAATCCTCAGTCATAGGCTTCCCCAATCTCCCGTGATCATCAAAATATTTTACATATTGGATATCTTCATCACCAAATAATGCAAATGCCAACTTATACTCTTGGGCCACCTCCAACATAAAAAAATGTTGAGTTCCATCGTGTAGTCAAATCAATACAAAGCCCCTTCATTGATGTTAGGCCCGCAGACCTCGTAGTAACCTTGAATTTCTCCAATCTCACAAGAGAAGATCTCACCTGACCAGAGCAATTAAGTCATGAAGATTTTTCAAACCATCATTGACAATAAGATTAAGAATATGTGTCACACACCTCACATGCAAATAATCACCACCCAAGATTATCTTATTTGCCTCTCTAAGAAGGGTCTTAAGATATCCCAATGTAACATCATTAGACGAGACATTATCAACTGTGCATGTCACAATGCATAACAACCCCCACTCCTTTATAGCAACCTCCAAGGCATTCCCAGTTGTCTCACCCTTGTGATCGATAATTTGACAAAATTTGAGAATTTTCTTATGCAATGTCCAATCACAATCAACAAAATGACAAGTCAAAGACATATAATTAAATTTTGGACCAATGTCCAACTATCAATGGTGAGGCAAACAAACTGACCCACCAAAAAATCCATCAACTTCTCTTTTTCAGATCGATTGTGACGCCCCCAATTCCCATGTACGGACACGTGGAAATCGAAGCGTTGGGATAATGACAACACGGGTCACCATCCTATCACCAAGTGTCAAGTGTGTGTACATGCAACCAGTGTACAATAAAAACACACAGTGGATAATAACAGTCTTATAACTAAGTACCAAAATTTTTGTTTAATACAAACCTGTTTAAACCACACATAATAAAATATTACAAGTCTCAAATATTGTTTCAAACCAAATTACAAGCCATAAAAACTGATAGAGAATATTTTTAAATAAGAAAGACTTCAAGTCAAAACTCTGGCGGAGCCGCCTCCTCGGGCTCAGCCTCCTCCTCTTCCTCCACATCTGCATCAAAGTCTACGATACCAAAATGGTGCCGCAGGTAAGTAACATTACAAACGCCACAAGATAAAAATATATTAAATTCAACAATATGCATGAAAGAATGCCAAATGCACATGTCCCATAAATCCACATTTTTTCCACGCACGCTAAAAATCTCATTTTGGCCCAAAACATATCCTTTAAACAAATCCTTGCCATTATCCCAGATAATGGCCTAAATCAAGAAAACCACCATTTTTCCAGAAAATGGATCACAATAAACTCAAATAAAACCTCGTCATTTTCTCATAAAATGGCCCGTATCCAAAATCCAAAACCCGTTCCAATTATTGCATGCACCATGATCTCCCCTAGGGATCATCTGCACACTCTGGCTCCTGTGCCACACTATAGGTAGTGACTACGCATGTGACACCTAAACGAGCGATGCCTAGTCTCGCGCCCAGCGCGTACCTGGACCAAGCCATCATCTAGTCCCCGCCAGCCTAGGGACCACGGAGTCGACACGACAGTGTTACTGTATCGTGCGATCCGGTTGTCGGCTAGCGACAATCTAGGGGACGTCACTCAGTATTATCCACTCCCGAGTGACCAGAGGAGCTCCATCGAGATAATACCCCATCCCGGCTTGGGGTCGTGATACACACGCACCTGAAAATCTATTTACACAAATAAAACCAGTTTTTCTCAATTTAATACATGCATATGAATGCACCATGCAATGCACACCTCAAGACACAATTTATCTAACAAATCACAATATCAACAATAACCAAACAACTCCGTCCTCAAATCCATCTGACCCCCAACTCCTCGGACTCAGTCCGGAATAACCAACCAGTCAATGAATTTATTGGTGGGGAGGTGCGCCGACCGAAGAGGAATATTTCTGGGTGGGTGGTGTCGTACACGTCGCCGGCAAGCGGCGGTTCTGGGCGGTGAAACGAAAACGGTGATAGGATGGTGACATGTGTTGTTATCATCCTGACGCTTCGATTTTCACGTGTCCGTACGTGGGAATTGGGGGCGTCACATTGATAATGTGTTTTTACATCCTTTGTCACCATGTGGCAAGAAGAAAGTTCAAACCTTGGTTCCAAGTAGTGAGAATACACTTGGAACCATTTCCCATCTACAATTTGAAAAGATAGCTTGTCCATGATGACCATACAAGCTAAGTGTATCCTACACTCCTCAAGATCATAATTCGTGTACCCCTTCAACGTTGCACCCCCACTATTCTCATCCTCCATTTTTTAAAGTCCAATTTCTAGCCTAGATTGGCTCCTTTTGCAAAGATCTTAGAATTAGACTCTTTTTACATTTTTCTTCTAAGTGCACCTTTAATTATGAGCTGCCATGTTTCTTATAGTGGCATTCATAAATTTTACCGCAATAGTTACACTTGACTTAGGGGTTAGCAGGGTCACCATCCCCTAGTTTGGTAAAGTAAGACTAAACTATGGAAGCGGGTTTCTTGTTGGGCTTGGGGGCGGGGCAAGTTTCCATAGTGGTAGGCATAGTGGTAGGAGTAGGGTTAGGGGCAAGGGTACCTTGAATAGGGGAGATCGCACTAGAATCTGTCGGTATTTCCATTAACTCAAGTAAACAACAAATCTGAAATTATAGTAAACATAAAAGTATTAACATCCAACCAAGTGCAATGCATTCCAAAACAAGTTATATTATTTTTAGGATATAGTTATTCAGATATATGGATTTTTATATATTGATTTTCTAACAATAACTCCATATAATTTATTGTTTAATTATTTATTATGGTTTTTCCTAAAAGGACAATATTTACTTAATTCATGTGCTTTCTAGTCATTATCTTGTTAATACCCCTATTTTCTTTTTGTATTAATTTTCATTACTTAGATTATTGATGACTTGCAAAAATTTCATATTGCAGATATTACAAGTTCGCTCGAGCAGAGGCTTTTGGCCGCTCGAGCGAATTTAGGCAGATTCAAACGCTCGACTGCCGCTCGACAGGGAGCTCGAGCGGGTTGCTGAAAAACAAAAATCGCTCGAGCGGAGACATTGGCCGCTCGAGCGAAATCAGGCAGAGTCGAGCGCTCGACGTGTGTTCGATAGGATGCTCGAGCGAAATCAGACAGAGTCGAACGCTCGATGTGCGCTCGACACCCCGCTCAAGCGAACATCGTATTTTGACAGATTTAAGGTTTTCCGCCGTCACACCATATAAAAGCAATTTTTCACTCGAGGGCCGTGACTTTTGACTAGAGAACACTTCTTGGGACAGAAAAACATAGCTAGAGGGATTCAAATCATCTGTTTTGGAGAGGGAATTCCAATTAGTGCACGTACATTGGAATCATACACGAGCACGGACGGGAGAAAAGCGTTGAATCATTCCCTTAAGCTTTTGAAGACGATTTGCGGCTGCAAGGAGGATTTTTCAGTGTTTATTTTCTTCCAATCTTCTCAGAACAATTATGGTGAATTCGTTTATGTTGAATTCCATTTCTAGCATGAGCTAAATTTACTTTATTCTAGGAAAACGATGTAACCTATTTCCGAACTATGATTGTTTGTCTATGCTAATTTAATGCAATTCTCTCTTTGTTTATCTGATTTATTCTGAGTTTATTACTTCTAATTAACTGGCCATTGATTAGATGATAATTAATCTTGTGATTTGCTATCGAAAGAGGGAATCATAGGGTAGATCTTGGATATTTCAGCATAGGTAAGTATAGAGATCGAAAGACTTGTATGAACCTATGTAGTAATTAAATCTTTGGTTTTATTGCATTCTTGATTATTGAATTTGCATATTCTTGTGTGAATTGATAACCAAGAGTCAATTCCAATTGACTATCGAAAGAGACTTTTGGATGAATTAGAGATTTGCTAATAGACAAAAGAGATTTAAATTAAGTTAGCTGGATGAGAAAAGCATAGTGAAGAATTAGGTGAAATCGATTTCCTAGAAGTTTTCCTCCCCATTAAGTTGATCTTCGAACGTCAGTTTTATTTCCTTTGCATATTTCTCTTTGAGTCGATTTTAGTTTAAATTGCAACTAGAAAAATCTTAGTGATTCCTCTAGATAAAATCAAGTTTAGTATAATTTTGGTATTTGGCAAACGTAAGGTACCAATCCCTGAGGACGATACTCTTCTTATTACTTTACTATAAAATTACGATACTGTGCACTTGCAGTTTTGTACCGGTCAATTATCTTATGAGTCCACCATTCTATTTACAAATATTATTAGGTGAAGCAAAGAAAATGATAGTTGAACCTTCAGGTTTTACTGCCTTTATTGAGGAAAGAAAACTTGTTTGATATAAACTATGTATGGAAATTGAAAAGCAATGAATGTATACAGTTTAAGTCATAAATTTGGTTTTACTAAGGAAGCTGAAAAGCCAGTTTTACAGATAAGTTCAATCACAAAACCCTAATAAATCATCCAAGTTTGTCCATGCTTATTAACTGGAACTTGTTCCAAAACTACAAGTTCAAATTTTCAATCTCGAAACCCTAATAAATCACAATCCAAACATTCAATGACAATCGGATCCATCGCACACATGCACAATCAATTCTCCACAGCACAAAATTCACAATCCTATCCTCCATCTCCATTAATCTCATCTTCCATTTAATTCCATAAAAATATAAAATTAACAAACAGCATGAAAACCAGTTGTTGGTAGGTACTCTACTTTGATAAAGATATGCTATGAGGTTGTCACAAATGTAGTAAAGAGCGAAGATAATTCTATAGATATGACATAGAAGTTACAAGCAATAAATTTGGTTTACACAAAGTCAAAGCCACAACCGGCACTGGCTAATACTAGTATTAAGGGCATTGATATTGAAACTAAAAGTTTGAAGAAAGTATTGAACCCTCACATTGTTAGAGGTAAAGGGAGGCCCCATCGAAGAAGTGCTTATTTTTCTTTAGAAGTGTATATTGTTTTCTTACCATTACAAACTACTTGCAGGTGGACCGAGTGGCATTGCAGCTAAGACATTAGTTGATGGCACACAACAAGAGACATTAGTAGGTGGCACACAACAAAGTATTGTTGCACAGGTTCCAAATTAAAGCTTTTTGTTTGCTTTTTTGCATTCTATGCTTAATAATGCACATTTTACATGCTGCATATTTTTTTACCGTTCTCAACTACTAACAATGGGAGAACATCACTAGTGGCATTGTAGATGAGGCATTAGTGGGTGGGACACTGATGAAGTGCTTAAACTACATAATTAAGTTACTTAAGTGAATAAATTATTTAATAAAAAATGATTTAAGTACTTAATTATGTAGTAGATTATGATACTTAAATCAACTGATAAATTCTAATATTTTTGTGCTTAAAAAGAATTATAATGTAATTGTTTCACATCAAAATAAATATTTTAATTTTACTCTTCTTATATCATGTTTATATACTGCAGGGCAATTATTTTTTTAGAAAGAAATACTTGAGTTGCTGCATCCCTTTTGATTTAGAGAAATATTATAATAAAGGAACATTCTTGACAAGTTACAAACAAATGCAAAAGGAGCCGGCTGCAGAGGCTGTAGCAGAGGCACGCAAGCACGCAGAATAGACCTGCAGAGGATGCACAACAGAGCAACGCAGCTCATGGTCTCACGCTAGACTTCACTCAAAGCAGGGGCATTTCAGAATTTTCATAGAGTGCACGGAAAGAGGCAGACTATTTTACTTTTACTTGTTTTTAGTTTTTGGTCTAGGGTCGGTGGGGTCCCTCTCTCATTTTTCAGTAGTTCTTAGTTGTTCTTTCTTTTAGACCCTAGGCGGCGTCTAGCCTTTTAGTTTTACATTTTGTTTTTTTTTTTTTCGTTGAGGTTTAAAATCCAGACCTTAGTTGGCTGGTTTGCATTTTTGACTTGTTTTTAGTTGAGTTTTCTTTTTGGACGGACGGGAGTGAATCTCCCTCTAAGTTTTCATTTTTATTTTTTTCTTGTTCGATTTTTGTGGAGTTTTCATTCCTAACATTTCTTCTTTTCGTTCAGACCGTGAGGCGGCTTTTTTCATTTTTTTTCCACTTTGTTTTTTCGTTCAACGGTAGCAGAGTTCTTTTAGTTTTTATTTTTCGTTCAGACCGTGAGACGGCTGGCTTTGGAGTTTTTTTTACATATTTGGTTTTTATTCGTTTAGGCTTTTCATTCCAGACCTGGCGGCGTCACTCACTTGGCGTTTGTTTTATTTTATTTTTCCTGGTTTTACAGATTGTAAAGAGGGTAGACGGAACTCTCTCCCTCTCTGCTGGTTTTATTTTTTTCTTTCTTCTGGATTTATTTTCATACAACAATTTAAAATGTTAAAGTTTATCATTGTTGAACATTTTGCTAATTTAGAAATGATAGGTTAGATTTTTAGCTTGGGATTCAATTAGTAACCTATGACTGTTTTGGGGTGGATTTTCTTCAATATTATGTGATTTCAATTATTAACTTGTTAGATGATATTTCAGTTTACATCTAGAAAGGATTGAAGTTCTTTGTTCTTGGTTTAGATCAATTGTAGACGTAAATGCACAATTGATACTTGAACAAGTAACAAGACTTTGATGGCTTTCTTTCACTATCTTACAATTGTTATATAACTTGTCAAGTAATTTTATTAGATTAAGAATTGGGGTTCATTGCTATATTATCCGATCATGAATTCTAGGAATGGGAGCATGGTTGAGAGACAATAAAAAGAGAAGTAAATCCATCTCCAAATCAGTAGGTGAAAATTACATCCCAAGTGTTTGTTCTATTGTTTCTTACAAATTTAATTCATTTGTTACACACTTTCTCTAAGTCTCTTAGTTTTGGTAATTTTAAAATCATATATTTATTTTTATTTTTAGTTTAATTCAAGCTTGAACTTCCAAAACAGCCATTAATCATACTCTTAATTCAGTCCACACTTCCTTAGTAAATAGTCCACAATTTAGTTTAAGACTTTCTTCTCTTCAAAATTTCTTGTCACCATAAACGTCAATATTTTATCTTGTGATTATAAAAGGTTTGTTTAATTCCCATTGTCCCTGTGAATTCGATCTTGTGACTTACCCTTGTATTACTTTGACAGCTTCTACACTTGGAATACAAAATTATAAGCTGATCAGACACAACAAAGTGTTGTTGCACAGGTTCCAAACTAAGGCTTTTTTTGCTTTTTTTCCAAGCTTAAGAAATGCACTTTTTACATACTGCTTTTTCTTTTATCGTTCTCAACTACTTGCAGGTGGACGTATTAAGTTGCATTACAACTGAGACATTAGTGGGTGGCACACAACAATGTTGTGGACTTCACGAGGGATTGTTTTTCTAATCAAGCAGACTTCATTAAAATAAAAGACGATACATGTTGAGGAGGTGGGTTCCCCAACAAATACCCTAATAAAAACAACCACAGTGCAAAAGTGGTGAAAAAAAAGGGAAAAAAAAATAGATTTTGTGACCAATTTCTTAGTCTCTACCCAAGTCCTACAAAGAGAGTACCGTCTTAAAAGATGCTCTGAAGGTAAACCACCACTGGACGTAATGCAAGCTAGTGCACTGTAGTCCGTTGTCTTAAAATATTTTTTGTAGAGATCCTTAGTCCCTTTAACAAGATCATTGTTTAGGGAAAGCGATAACCTGGATATACCAACATCAGAAGAATAGATCAATGGTGGAGAAATACTCAAACCACACGCCTAGAGACGCAAATGAGAGCCATGCACTAATGGTATGGAGGTGGGGTCAGGTCGATCTGAATGATCAAATGGTGGAGAATCTGCTAGTGCAGCACATGTAGCAGACAGAACTAACAAAGGGCAGTGGCCCGTGAAGACCAAGCGAGGAAACAAGTTGTGCGTAAGGGACACATGCCAACATTTTGGGCGCGGTTCTGTGTTGTCCCAGTAGATCGGCAGCAGGGGAACAACATGGTGTGGCACGTGTCGATGTATTAATGAAGTCAAGGAATTCATGCAAGTCGATGTATTCATGTTGCCTGTGTACTCTACATGGATGTATTCATGTAACTCGATGTATTGTATATGGTATTTTGATATATGTTCAGAAAATATATATATATATATATATATATATATATATAATATGATGCTCAGGATGGAGGATGCCATATTGTGCTCATTCACGTAGATTTGTAAAAAACATGAATATTACAGGTCATCAGTTTGGTACGCAGTTGAACTACATTGAAACATTGAAAAACATAAATATTACAAGTCATTAGTTTGGTGCACAGTTGGACTACATTGACAAACATAAATATTACAGGTCATCAATTTGGTACATAGTTGAACCACATTCGAAGGTTACTCACTTAAGAAAGTACACATTCTACTTAATCTATAATTGCTCTTGATCCTAGCAAGAAACATGAGATTAAAATTGAAAGTCTCATACAAGTGGAGTAGCATTCGTGCTCATCCCAAACAATAAGAAGATTAGACTCCCTCTTTTGGATGTCCTCCTTTGTTTTTTGAATCTCTTTCCTCGCACCTTGGAATTCTTCCTCCCTCACATGGATCTCTTCCTCTCTCACACGGATTTCTTCCTCTCTCTTTCGGAGTTCTTCCTCTATGGCTATATTTGCCCATAGAAAGTACTTGCAGTATGGCCTTCCTTGTACCCAACAGTTTGTAGAATAAATCAGGATTAATGCAATTTTGATCAAACTGTAGGAAATTAGAACATGAAAAATGCCAATAGTTTTGACAAATAATTTGTAATTACCTGCTTATTGTAATTTGTAATTAGAATGTGAAACTGTCCAAAACCCTCAAAGAAACTGTCCAAAACAGCTACTTAAAACACTATCCAACACAACCAAAGATACACTCCAAAACCCTCAAATTCTAAACCAAAGAAACTGTCTCTTTTATAGTATTTACAAATTAATCTCTCCACTTGCATGCATTGATAAGTGCATGGAGTACAATATTAATTGTAAATCCCCACGTAAATATATGTATATATATAGGTTGTAATGTCCATTTCAGAAAATAAATAAATAAAAAGAAAAAGAAAGAAAAGACCAGCTAGATACTTTTTATTATTTTAGGCAGCAACTAAGCAGTTTTGAAGTCTTTGCTGTCTTTCTTTGTTTTAGGTGGTCACTAGGTACGCAATTACCATGCATGCATGATTGGGTCGATGCCATATATATGAACCACAAAATTTAATACCATCTTCTTCACCAATCATGGATATATATCCCATTCATTTGGTAAATAATTAATGGAGTAATCTCCTTTTTTTTTATCATTGCTAATTAAATGGAGAGAGAGAGAGAGAGAGAGAGAGAGAGAGAGAGAGAGAGAGAGAGAGAGAGAGAGAGAGAGAGAGAGAGAGAGAGATCATCATACAACACAAAACTATGTAGAAAATGTGCAAAAATATACAATACATTCATATGAGATCACTAGGAGCTACCCTTATACCTACAACTGTTAGCCATTTACTAAATCCTGCAACTAAAAACAGAGCTTACATACAAAAAAGAGAGAAAAAAAACTTTGATATGATTACAGATATGACTTACCAGGTCCATTCTCCTCACTGGACTCAAAGTAATTGAAGTCCAAGACATATGCCTAAAAATGGCGATCCTTCTCAATATCAGTACATAGTGCTTCAGCCATCTTGCAAGACATCAAAGCACCACGCTGAAATGAATTTACATAACTTAAACATTATTAGAAAATGCAAAAGCAATATTGCATGTATCACTACACATACCCTATGTATTGCCCAAGAAAACAACTTAGCTCCAACCTTATATTTCTATTCAAGGAAATTGTTTCAAAAATACTGGTATCGTTGCAGAATTCTGTAAAACTACCATGGTAGTCACTTAACAAAAATGGATCAATTGAAAGTTTTGAGGCACTTTTCAGAATATATATATACACCCAAAAGAAGTATAATTCCTTAGATTATTGTATGTCCATTCTTGGTAAAATAGATTTATTTGTTTACTATATGTAAAAACTTCATAGTTAATCATAAAATTCTGCTGAGTCACAGTTACAAACCAGTAGAAAAGTAATAATTAAAGAGAAGTGGTATGAATTGAAGAAAAAGGTGAAGAAAGTTTACATCTTTAATGTCAAAGCCCAGATAGCAAATATTCCTCACGCTACGAACATTTCCAGCACCATAATCAAGCAAAGTCACATCTGAAAAAAGAAAATAAGTACTAAATAGCAAAGGAAGACAAGCAGAGGAAGATAGAAATTCTCTCTGCTAGGGTTCGATCATCTAGGCTCACCACACATCAAGATGGCGAGGCTCGTGTGTTATGTGTGGATTTGGGTTGAAGGAACAAGTTCAGCAGCTAACGGTTTTAACAGAGATATAATACAGTGCTTTTTGGACATGGTTAAACGGTGTGTAGCAGGGGATGAAACTTAATGAAATGGTGCTCGGCGAAAGGAAGTCTTATTGTGCGAGTTGTTGGTTGCGTTTAATGAAACAATTCGTTTAATGAAACAATTCGTTTTGTGGTGTTGTGTTGAATAGGCCATTACGGCATCGTTTTCTGTCTTACAATTTACGGAAGCTTTTTACAAATGTTGAGTCTGTTAGTTCTGTTATTCTATAAATAGAGTTAGTCATGTATGCAGAGAATCATTGATCATTTTAGTTGGAAATTGATTTGTAAGGAGCTTGGAGATTGCTCGAAAATCTCTTCTGGAAAAGTATAGAAGCTTGTGGATCAACTCTGAGTTCTCTCTTTTCATGATTGAGTTTGTTCATGATTTTGAGTGACTGTGTTCTAAACATTTGTTCTAGCATATATCAGGATCTTGTTTGTAACAACAGTGTAGCATTGAGAAGGTACGTGACAATTGGTATCAGAGCAGTAGGCGATCCTTACAACAGAGAGTGTAATGGCAAACGGCACGCATGGAGCACTTAAAGGTTAGCAAGATACCTTTCAGAAACACCAAGAGATGGTACAAAAACAGCTTGAACATCATCAGCACACTATTACAGGAATAACAAAAATGTTAGATCAAGTTTCTGATATGTTGAGACCTGTTGTTGAAACTGTGAATGCTTTATCTCGAAATGATAGGGATGTGTCTAGAGATAGAAATCAATTCCCTAGGAATCATGAGGACAGAGGTGGTTTTCAAAAGAGTTTTAGGTTGGAAATTCCACATTTAAGTGGTACTGATCCTGCAAGATGGATCTTTAAGGCTAATCAATACTTTAATTGCTTTCAAGTACCATTTCATCAAAAATTAATGGTGGCATCACACCATATGGATGGTGAGGCATTGGTTTGGTACCAAAATGCCTTGGATTCTGGCTAATTTAATTCGTGGGAGACCTTAGTGGTGGCAATGCAAAGTAGATTTGAACCATCAGCATTTGATGATCCAATGAAGGCCTTGACAAGATTAAAACAGACCAATTTTGTTGGGTTGTATACCACACAATTTGAGGCATTGTCTAATAGGTTAAAAGGCTTATCCGAAATACATAAAATGAGATGTTTTGTTAGTGGTTTGAAAGATGACATAAGAATTCCTGTGAAAATGTTTAATCCTTTGAACTTAGGGGCTGCCTTTGGCTTGGCCAAGTTGCAGGAAGAGTATGTTTTATCTTCAAGGAAATCTTGGAGGTCCAATGGTCATTATGCTGATAAATGGCCAATTAATCAAGTTGGACTTAAAGATTTCACTGATGAAGGCAATAAGAATTTTCCTCCTTTGAAGAGGGTGAATTTCTTCTCAGATTGATGAGAAGAGGAGTAAAGGTTTATGCTTTCATTGTGAGGAGAAAAGGAACCTGAATCACATTTGTAAAAAAAAAAAAACCAAAGTGTATTTCATTCAAGCTGATTATGAGGAATTGGACAAATCTGATAGTGAAGACCCTCTCTGTATTAAGGATAACCAACCTGGTCCTACAAATGTTGATACTTTGGAAGTGTCTGTCAATGCCATTTATGGGTCTATCAGTGCAAATGCTATGAGATTGCATGGTTATGTAAGCTCTTATGCTGTTGAAATCCTAGTAGATTCTGGGAGCACAAATAATTTCGTAGATCCTTTAGTGGTCCAGGATGCTAAATTGGCTGTTCACAAAGACTCTAGTTTGCAAGTTAGAGTGGCCAATGGGAAAAAGCTTCTGAGTCAAGGTAGTGGGGTAGAGGTCTTTAAGATTCAAGGCTCAAGATTTTCTGTTGCCTTCCATATTTTAGCTTTGGGAGGATGTGATGTAGTCCTTGGGGTTCAATGGTTAAGAACTTTGGGCTCTATTACTTGGAACTTTGTAGATATGTCTATGCAATTTGAGTGGGGTGGCCAGATGGTGAGCTTGCAAGGCTTAACTTCTGCCAGTATACATATGATGTCTGGTGTTAAGGGCTTTAAGTCACAATTTGTGAATAAACAAGGCTGGTTTTTATAGTTAATGCCTATTGAGCAGCAACCTGTTGAAGTTTCAGTGGAAGGTCCAATGGCTGACTTACTTAAGGAATTCAGTGATGTATTTGCTGAACCTATTGGGCTGCCTCCAAGAAGAGCTTTTGATCATCCAATTAATCTCAAGGAAGGGGTTTCTCCTGTTTCAATAAGGCCATACAAGTACCCTCATTACCAGAAATCTAAGATTGAGAAGATTGTCCATGAATTGTTGCATTCTGGTATAGTCAGACCTAGCTAGAGTCCATTCTCTTCACCTGTGTCGTTGGTTAAGAAGGCTGATGGCACTTGACATATGTGCATAGATTATGGAGCCCTAAACCATGAAACCATAAAAGATAAATTTCCAATCCCTGTTATAGATGAATTACTTGATGAATTGTTTGGGGCTAGAATTTTTTCAAAGCTAGATTTAAGAGCTAGTTACCACCAGATTCGTGTGGGGGATGAAGATATTCCAAAAATAGCTTTTCAAACTCATGAGGTCCATTAGGAATTTCTAGTGATGCCATTTGGACTCCCTAATGCCCCTGTCACATTTCAGAATAATGAACCATATTTTCCAGCCTTTTTTAAGAAGGTTTGTTTTGTTTTTTTTCTTTTTTCTTTTTTTATGATATCCTCATATATAGTAAAATTGTAGCTGACCATTTGTTGCATGTAAAGACTATTTTGAGTACATTGAAACAACATACTCTTTATGCCAAGATGTCAAAGTGCAAGTTTGGTGTACCTGAGATTGAGTATTTGGGTCACATTATATTTGGGAAATGAGTACAAACAGACCCAACAAAGATTGCAGCTATGGTTAATTGGCCTGTTCCTAAGACCTTGAAGTCTTTGAGAGATCTTTTGGGATTGACAGGCTACTATAGGAAGTTCATTCGAGTGTATGGTTCTATAGCAACTCCTTTGACAGATTTATTGAAGAAAAATTCTTTTTGTTGAAGTGATACGGCTACTGTGGCATTTGAATTATTAAAAAGTGCTATTAGCAGTCCTCTTGTGTTAAGGTTGCCAGATTTCACTAAAGTTTTCACCAAAGTGTGATGCTTCTAGGGTGGGTCTTGGAGCAGTCTTGATGCAAGAGTCTCAACCAATAGCCTTTTATAGTAAAGCTTTGAAGGGAAAAGTTTTGCTATTATCAACCTATGAAAAATAGTTGTTGGCCTTGGTTTCTGTTGTTCAGAGATGGAGACCTTATCTATTGGGCCATCCTTTTAAAATCAAGACTGATCATCGGGCTTTAAAGTTCTTGGTAGAATAGAAAATTGGTACTGAGGCACAACACAAATGGGTGTCCAAGCTCATTGGTTATGATTTCCCAGTAGACTATAAAAAGGGCAAAGAGAATCTGGTTGCTGATGCTCTTTCAAGGAAGGATGAGGAAGAACAAGCTCTAATTGCTATGATTTCCTTTCCCACTCCTTTGTGGATTGAAGAACTTAAGAATAGTTATTCCTTGTGCCCTGAATATGTTGATTTGGTTCCTAAATTGCAACAAGGTCAACAAGGTCCAAAACATTTTTCTACTCAACAAGGGAAAGGGCAGACTGGTGATAGTTCCTTCTTCATCTATCTTCTCCAAGATATTGCAATATATCCATGACAATCCACAAGCTAGTCATGTGGGTTATCATAAGACACTTCAGAGGGCTTGAAGAGATTTTTGGTGGCCAGGTATGCGAAAAGATGTGAGGAAGTTGGTTAAGGAATGTGAAACTTGTTAAGTCAGTAAGAGTGAAAATGTGAAGTACCCTGGCCTCTTACAACCTTTACCAGTTCCTAACTCTCTTTGGCTGGATATATCCATGGATTTTATTGAAGGTTTATCCCTTTCTAATGGGTTTTCTGTAGTGTTGTCTGTGATGGACAAATTGACTAAATTTGCTCGTTTCTTTCCACTTTCACATCCCTACACAGCTATTAAGGTAGCTTATGTTTTTTTTATTTAATGGGGTCTTCAAATTGCATGGGTTGCCTCGATCAATAGTTTCATACAGAGATACAGTTTTCACTAGTTCTTTATGGAAACAGTTGTTTCACTTGCAAGGTGTTTCCTTGGATTTTACTTCTTCATACCATCCTCAATTTGATGGCCAGACATAAACCTTAAATAAAGGCTTGGAGGGATATTTGAGATGTTATTGCAGCCAACAACCAAAGCAGTGGACTTCATGGTTGGCTATGGCTAAGTGGTGTTACAACACTACTCTACACTCTTCCCTCAAAATGACTCCATTTGAAGCCCTTTATGGTTATGGTCCACATAAACTCCTTTCTTATGTGCCTGGCATTTCCTCGAATGATGTTGTTGATCAACAGTTAAAGACAAGGGATGAATTACTAGGTTTGTTGAGGGATAACATAGCACAAGCACAAGCACAACACAGGATGAAATTTTTGCTGATAAGGGCAAAATAGATAGATCTTTTCAGGTGGGTGATTGGGTCTTCTTAAGATTCCAGCCTTATAGGCAAAAGATAGTGGCTATGCACCATAACATGAAATTAGCTCCAAAGTTTTATGGCCCATTTCTAGTTCTGCAGAAAGTGGGGTTAGTGGCTTATAAACTTGATTTGCCATCATCTTTCAAGATCTATCCTGTCTTCCATGTGTCTTGCTTAAAAAAGAAGCTTGGGCAGCATATCATTCATTTACCCACCTTACCTCCAACTGATTCTAATGGCCAATTACAACCTGAGCCATGAGAGATCCTTGACAGAAGGATGCAGAAGAGGGGGGTAACCATGTTGTGACTGAGGTATTAGTGAGCTAGATGAGGGCTACTCCGAAAGATTCATCTTGGGAATGTTTGTGGAAATTGAGGCAGTTATATCCCTACTTGGTTGGGACTATCGTGTAGATGTGTAGATCTAGGTTGAAGGCCTTGTGGGCAAGTCCTTTAAAAGGGGGAGAATGTTATGTGTGGATTTGGGTTGAAGGAACAAGTTCAACAGGTAATGGTTTTAACAGACATATAATACGGTGAGTTTTGGATATGGTTAAACGGTGTGTAGCAGGGGATGAAACTTAATGAAACGGTGTGCAGCAAAAGGGAGTCTTGCCGTGCGAGTTGTTGATTGCATTTAATGAAACGATTCATTTTGTGGTGTTGTGTTGAATAAGCCATTACGGCATTGTTTTCTGTCTTACGATTTAGGGAAGCTTTTTACAAATGTTGAGTCTGTTAGTTCTATTATCTTCTTCTATAAATAGAGTTAGTCACATATGCAGAGGATCATTGATCGTTTTAGTTGGAAATTGATTTGTAAAGAGATTGGAGATTGCTCAAAAATCTCTTCTGAAAAAGTATAGAAGCTTGGGGTTCAACTCTGAGTTCTCTCTTTTCGTGATTGAGTTTGTTCATGATTTTGAGTGACTATGTTCTAAACATTTATTCTAGCATATATGAGGATCTTGTTTGTAACAACAGTGTAGCATTGAGAAGGTACGAGCCATCGTGACACTGTTTCTCAAGGCTCAAGGCTTCTCTATGCATGGCTCAAGGTTCCTCCACCACCATTTTGCTCTGCTAGGGTTCGATATGAGGAAAGACGGTTTTCCCCCAACACACCGTTTTCCTCTCAATTCACCATATTTTCCTCTCAAAGCAAAACGGTTCGTTTCATCACATAAAGGCAATACAAACACCAGGTACAATGGGTTTTAATGAAACGAACCGTTTCATGCGCGTGGTCTGGGTTCCCCCGCGGGGGAGTGGGATTGGATGAATTTTTCAAAAAAATCAAAAACTAAGCACACACGACCCTGCCTTGACCCGTCTCCTTCTCTCCCAAAATCTTGATGCGACAGTCCACTCCCTTCTCAGTCTCTCCTTCATCTCGATGCCCTTCCCACTTCTTACCCTAATCCCAATGCGACAGTCCCTCCCTCCTCTTCCCTCTTAGTCGTGGATTCATTTGCATTCGGTTCTATTCGTTGTTGCTTCCTCCTCACCAGTTTATTGTAAGATCTTTGCTCGGGGAGTCCTCTCTCTCTCTCTCTCTCAGTTTGTGTAATATCTTTGATTGACCTCAGGTTCCTGTAGACTTCACTAAGACGATTCAGATCTTGAATAGCCGCCAGATGCATCGTTAATGTAAATGCACATAGGTACATTCTTCCTCTGCGTTGTAACGCTTACTGCATCAAAAGTCCCTTTCATTGGCGATCCTAAGATGCTTAGGCTTGTGAGTTTGCTCTGAATCTTCTCTTTACAGTGATTACATTGGCTCGAGAACAGTTGGGCATTTGCTTTGTTACACAGATGAAATGAGATAAGATCAGACGACATAAGATGTTTTAAATAGTAATAAATAAAATATTGTTATAATATAATTTTTGAATATTAATTTTGTATTGGAATTTGAAAAAGTTAGATTGTTTATTATATTTTATATTGGGATTTGAAAAATGTGTAATGATGAGTTGAGATGAGATGAGATGAGATTTTTGGTTTTGGCTAACCAAACAAAGCCAATTTATTGTCTTGTTTTAGGTTTGATCTTAAAGTTAGCTACTATTTTATTAATGAAATTTTTGCTGGATGCCCGCTACCACATAGGTACGTTTTAATGAGTTGTGTAATTATGAAGAATTTCTCATTTGAAGAAAACAAATAAATGTTAAAGCCTGTGCTCAACTTGCTTTTGTACTTAGTTTTTCTAACTACCAAAATGAAAGGAAAAAAAAAAAAAATTCTCTTCTATCTTTGGATTTACATATCTTGGATTGGTAGTTGATTTTTATGGTTTTCCCAATGGATACTCCTATGAACAACTGGCATTAAGTTGATTACCTAGGCTTGGCTTTGGTGGTATCACGATTCACAGCAGAATTGGATTAGGGTAGTTTGTAGCTTTGGAAATTTTTATAACATAAGAGAAGTAGGAAGAAGCATGAAAAATGGTGTCATGCCTCTATTTAATTTGTGGATTTCCTTGAGCCATATGTATTTTGCATTTTGAGCTATTGGGTCTGTGCACGAGTGGAAGGGGGAGGTAGGAGCTGCATTTCCCACCAATGATAATACCATTTGAATATACGTAAAATTAGAAAACAACCTTACAGTTCTTTGCTTTTAATTCCAATTTAGACTTTTTACACTCCATGAATTACGACTTTACTATATGTTTTGCAGCTTATTTCTACTATGCATATTGTTGGTTGACAGATTTAGATTTAGAATCAGAGATTACCATACTGCAACTATAGACGGAGAGAAAGTACTTGTCAAGAGAAAAGCTGAATTGTTAAGGAAGGAGGAAGAGCTTCAAAGCTGCAAAGGAGAATGGGTAAGAAACCCAAAGCTGCAAAGAATCAAGAAAAGGAACCCATGGTATGAAACCAGTTTTCTGTTCTTTATAATTATATTTGATATTTCTGTGCAGCTTATAAAGGATCTTTAGAGAAGGAAAAAAAAAAAAAAAGGTAGGTGTTCCCAATTGCATTGGTGATATGCATGACAGCAGACATGTTTTGGCAAAACCAAAATAGTTTCTTTTCCCCCCTTTGTTCATTGTTTTTTATATTTCATCTTATGTATGGATTGTAGCTTTGGGGTATAATTTTTGTTTGGTTCCCTCCCCAACGACAAAAGTTGTGCTGTTTGGTGGGTGTTTTTTTTCTTTTTTTCTTTTTTTAACATTGTAAGCTTGAGTTTGATCTTTTATCTTTCTGGAAAGCATGGTTAGCTTTGAGTTTTATTTGCACTTACCGGTTAACCTTCCATCATGTTAGGATGTTGTTAGTGGTTAAAACTCGCTATTTCCCTTGAACTTGGGTTTTTGGAACCTGTGGTAGTTTATGATCCTGCAGTGATACCATTATGGATCACTTGTCCGAAAAACCTAAGACAATGGTAATCAATGAAATTCATCACTTAAACAGTATTCTAATATATCACTGTTGCTGTCACCTGTCATATAAGCAGCTATTATTATCTGGGAAGTTGGAGAACATGGATTGTGGAATTTTTCTTCACCTTCTAATTAGTGTTTATGCTAGTGTAAGCCTGAACGTACAAGTCCACCTCAGGAGAGAGTGACTTTGCAGCCTGGAAAAATAAATCCTTCCCCAGAGAGAGTGGGATCACAGCCCAATAGAGGAAATCCTTCCCCAGCCAGTATGGAAATACAGTCTGAAAGCAGCATCCCTTCCTTGGGGAGGGTGAAGACACAGCCTAAACAGCAAGCAGATCTTTCCAAACAATCAAATCCAAATAAAAGAGTGAAATTCTATGCTAGTGTTGTCAGGCGATCTGAACGTATCCGAAATGCAGTTATGCCTGCTCAGAACCTGGACATTGAGCCTATTGTTGAAGAGATAATTCTAAGTGAAAGTGAGAAGGAAGATGACCCCCCTACTCAGACTCAGAGGGAGCAAAATCAGCCTGAGCCAACAACCTTTGATGAAAAGGACTTGGAAGAAAAGGTTGAATATATCTTACAACAATTGGAAGCACAAGAAAAGGCCATGGAAGCATTAAAGTCTGAGTCATCTAAGGCAGATTTTTCATACAAAAAATTGTATATAGACTCCCAAAAAAAGGTTGAATCCTTGAGTGAAGAAAATAAACAACTTTCCATGAAGCTGGAAATTGCTCTTGGAAAACTTGAAGCAGTAAGTCTCACTGATCCTCTTAAATATCATTTGTTTTTCAATGATTTATACAACTATGCTGCTCTATCTTCAGTCATTGCTATAAAACTTGTTCTACAATTGCTGAAATTGGTGTACACGGTTACTTTTATGTGGATATAAACCTAAAAGAGTGGCCAGTTACCATCACCATATAATGCATTTAATTTCTTTACAAGGTTAAAAGGAGAACTGTTTACTTTTTTTTTTTTCCTTGCTTGAAACTTTTTTTATTGTTATGATTGTGAGCACTATTAGAGTGATCCTGTAGAATGAGTTAATGTAAATCTTGCATACAGACATCTATAAAAATGTATTGTTAGTAGTATATTTTTCATTCATTCTTTTCTACACATGTTGCTATGGGCTGTGCCTGTCAGACCCACCGATTTTTAGGGATGTAGATTGCCTTGAGATCTAATAACTCCATTTGTGGAAAGTTAGGGTATACAGAAGAGAGGACCAATTAGCTTGGAATATGGGTTCGTGAGTATTAATTTAGATCATTCAGGGTTAGTAACACTTTTGATGAAAGATCTATTTTCTAAATAAAATTTTCAGGTGCTCTTTTAATTTTGGGTTTTTAAGAACCTTGGATAATTGACAATTGACAAAAGATTTACATTTTCCACTTGAAAGATAATCTGTTTCTTTATGGTAAGGGATGACAATTTGTCTCGGTCATTTCTTTATGTAATGGACAACAATAACTGGCAACTTGTTAAGTTCATCATCATGGTGAATGGTACTTATATCAGCTTTAAAAGGTTTCACATATGCTAATGATTTGACCCTTTTTCATCTTTCTCGTCTTTGTTTTCTTCTATTCTAGTATGAGAACGGAAATCGAGTTTTCTCTGAAGTGTTGGAGAAATTGAAGGATTTCATCTTGGTCTCGAATCTGACAAAAGCTACTGAGACTGCGTTTAATGCATCATCTCAGGCATTACGCAGTACCTTCTGTGCAGATGATGATGCTCTTGGATCTGGAAGTCGTGCAGTAAAGAGAAATAAAACTACCTCCCAAAATGAAAAGAACTGAAACTCATCACATAGTCTAGGTGTTTTGCCAAATATTTTTAGCGTACTTTTGTCTGAATCTAGGGCGGTCTTGTTTGGTTAAAAAGTAGAGATGATGACTCGGGTGGTGGTACTAGATTGCTTTGAGCTTGACCCGCAAGTGCTTTTGATGTTTAACTTCTTTGGAGAACATTTTGTTGGGTACTTCTAGATACAGTGGACAATGTCATTCCAAGATATGATATGCTTTTGATGTTATTAATTTGTTTCACTGTAACTCTCCCACCTCTAAGCTATACAAAACTACATATATATATACTGGCTCAAAACTTGATAATATTTGTTGGGATGGTGCTAGCGGGCCACCCAGCAGTTACTGTTGGGCATATTGCTAGTGTATTTCAAAATTTTTTTTTTTTCAATATTTTTTTAACGTCTTTCACCATTAATAGTCACGTCTTTATTTAATTATTTAAGTAAAAAAAATTAAAATGCTCAAGTGGTAATTTGAGTGTTAAACTTTGAGGAGCTTCACTAGCATTTTCCTATTTGTTGGGAGGATTAGCCCAAATTAGCAGTTTTGAGGGTTTATGATGCTATGGTTGGAGAAGAATACAACTGATACTGTAACCAAATCATTGTTTTATTACGTGAATGAAACCCTACAAGAATAAATAGTTTGCCTCATTGTCGACAAGGAATCCAAAATGTACATTTGAAATAAAACACAATTCCAAATGCAGTTGACATGATAAGTTATATAGCACACTAGCTTCTCAAAACTGAAGCTCTACCCTCCTACTGCTCGTCATGATAGCGCTCATCGAGAGAGGTGCAGAAGCTAAAAGGATGAGCTTGAGGTGTTTGAAAAACTTCACAATTAGCATCATCTGCCTCAGGTATGGGCGGTGGTGGAGACGAGAAGTCTAAGCACATTCCCTGTATAAATTGTTCATAAGATGCTGAGAGATCTTGGGAGGTGATTTGGTGGTACTCCACAAGTTGGTGAAGGCACTGGTTTTCCCTCACTAAATTGGCATTTTCATTAGCTAATCTGGATTTTTCCGCCAGCAATGCCTCCAATTGAAGCCTCACCTGTGTGCCGGCCACATTTTACAAGGTTAACAACGCCCGCATGGCTTCTCTAGTTCTTTTAACTTATTTCTAGCACAGTAAATATACAAATGTTTGAGGGAGAAAATGAAAGGATAAAAGACCCCATTACCAGATCATCTTCCTCTGGTCTTATCCCTTTAGCAAAACCATCACGGAGCCTCCTGTTCTCTTCCTCGAGCAGCGCGCATCGCTCTTGCATAAAACATAAGTCTGACTTTATTGACTTGAGTTCTCTTGCAAGCGAAGCCGCTTTTGTTGCCATTGAAACTGCGAGCTGTTAACGACAAACAATTACATATCAAACAATATTGATAAGCTTAGTTGTTTTGCTCAGAGAAGGAAAAAGTATAAAAGATAAAAGATAAGCTTGGTAGGTTTAAGAATGGCATTTTAAGAGAAGAAGAGACTGTGTGAGCCTACATTTTTTGCTCTGTTTAGCTTCCCATCTTTTAGGGTTTGCTCATCATTTGCCTTCTGAGATTCATCTTCTTTATCCTCTGAAGCATGACTTTGATCAAACTTCCTTTTCAATCCTTTCTTGAGCTCTGTTTCCTTTTGTTCCTTTTCTGAATCGTCTTCTTTACCATCTGACTTGTTCAGATTGCTTTGAAATATTTCAGTCAATGTGGGTGGTTTGGTTAGATCTCTTGCTCCCTGTAAATAGAGAGAGCTGAATTTGTTAGTTAAGCCCAAGACAAACTTCGTCCATATAATTAGTTTCAAACTTACAGAATTCTGCCCGTTTCCGACACTGATCTGAGTACCTTTTCACTGTGTATAACCATGCCAAAAGGGACAAACATCCCTTTCACTTGTATCTTTGTGCTAGGAACTTTTGATCATTGATTTCTATGCGATATCAAACAATTGAACCAAATTCCAGAACGCAAAGACCCTTTTTATTTATAAATCCCAAGAGACTTGATATACCTGAAGTGCATTGTCTAGATTGTTAGATAGCAGGGAGAGAGTGTTGGCAACGGAATCAAACCCTCGCATCAGAAGCAAAGAGTCTTCCTTCATTCGCTTAGCTCGGTCCGATCCTCTGGAAATCTGAAAAAATAAGGAGTAATAGAGAAAACACCATAATCCATCAATGCAACTCTCAACCGGCATAGAAGTCAATCCAAGTGCTGAACAGAAGCACTCACCGATTGGGTGGATACAGAGGGTTCGCTCGGGATTCTGCTTTGACGATGCTCAAGAAGGGTGTCGATCCTGCTGCGTAGTGCGCTCCAGAAGCGCTTGTCCGAGGAGGGGCTGAACGCAGGAGACGAACCCATGAAGCTTGTGCCCTCCTGTAATCAAATTCAAGAAATTTGTATCACGTAGAACAGGGGAAGAATTCTTCAAATAGAGAGAGAGAGACAATAAAACCCACCACGGAAAGATGAAGAGACAGAGAGAAAAAGAAGGAGACAAGAAGAAAAAGACCTGGTTGAGATGAGCAGGTGACGGAGTATCATCCACTGAGGCTGCCATGAGAGAGAGAGAGAGAGAGAGAGAGAGAGAGAGAGAGAGAGAGGAATAACGGCTAGTTGGTAAAGGAGCTTTAGGGGGAAGATGGAATTTTAAAAGAAAGAGGGATCTGCTGTTTGGGCCAACGTTCAAAAATCTGAGTGCAATTAAATAATGTTAGTAGGAGAGGGGGAGTAGGAGTTGGGCGTATGAAGTGTCTGCTACCGCTCCTTTATGAGCAGTAAAAGTTGGTTTGCTTTTGAAGGCGCCGAGTGGGGACGCATCCCCATTTTTCCATACATCTACAGCTTTCTCTTTCAAGTCATTTTTCAACTTGCTTCATATTTAAATTGAAATTATGCCTAATAAATATCTTGACATATTTATTAAAGTTGTCTTGTTCAAAGAAAAATGCTAACTGTATTTAAAAAGAAATTTACTTCTCCACGTGTCGTTATTGATATACTAAAATTTATAAAATTTAAAATTTAAAATTTAAATTTAAAAAAAATTAATAAAATGAATATTATACGTAAAATTGTAATTATATATAACACTATTCTAACAATTATTTTGTTAGAGACCGAGAAGAGTTAGGATTTAATGAATTATAAGTGATAAAATATTATGAGTTTTTTTTATTATTATTATTTACATAAAAAATAGCCAGAATTGGGTTTGGTTTGAATCTATGGGTTGGTGTGGGGCATAACACGTAAATTGATGCAATTCAAATAAGAGTTTTGCTATATACAAATAAAGTCGCGTATTAATCTGTGTATCAATACTAATTTCTTCATATTTAAAATTTAAATTAGCATTGTTTTTAATAAAATTTACTTTTTAACTAATCACATTAGATTGATACATATATTAATATATAATTATACTTGCAACTAGATTTTTTCTTCAAATAATGAGTATTACTTGATCAAAATGTCAGGTTCCGCAAGCTTTGCAATTGGGGTATGGACACTTTGCCCAGATCCAGAATATGCAAGAATCTTAAATTGACCAAAGGCCATCTCCACCTGCATTTTAGCTGAGTTTAAAGTAGCACTCACGTTTGTCTTTGAATCTGGAAATTACGACAAAATGGAGGAGTTACCCAAGTCAACAGATTATCACAATACTGATCTTTGTAACAGTACTAAGAGAGAGATTGTTATAAACAGGCACTGCACTTGAAAACAATGAGAACTACGTGTATGTTGAACAATATCTGTCGTTACGATATCTAACTAATTGAGCTTGTCGTCGGTTCGAAGATGGCATTTATCAATTGAGAAATTATATTTATAGTTTTAGAGTAGGTAAGTATTACGCATCTTTTTTTAGAAAAGTAAATAAATTTAATATTTACATAAAAAATTATTGTTTTAAAGATAAAACTTACCTTTTTTTAAAGAGTGTATAAGTCTAAGATTTTATCTAGTATTAATTCAAAAATAAAGATTCGGCCTTGTTTGGATAAAGAATTAATCTCAACTCATCTTATCTTTATCATTACAACTTTTCTAAATTTTCAAACAAAATATAATAATAACCAATTCAACTTTTTCAAATCTCAAGATAAAAATTATATTATAATAATATTTTATTCAATTTTCAACTCACATCTCATCTCAATTCAACTCAACTCACTATTTAAACTTCTCCAAAGTATTCATAAAGATGACCAGCAAGTTAGTAAATTAAATAGAAGGATGATGTTGCTCATAGTCTTTTCAATAATATATTCATGAGCCAGCTTTGACCTTTTTTTTCATATTGTATAAGTTAAATTATTTTCAGAAATGTTTTAGCTATAAATAGATTTAATAAAAACAAATTTATGAATTGATGTGGTACGTTATATTATAAAGTTACTTTTATTATAAAATAAATCTAACATAAGTATAGTAATATAAATAACCCTAGAGGCATTTAAACTCTGTCCCAACTTTAAATTAACATTTATTAGTAGCATCCCTTGTATTAATGACCTTTACCATAATCCATGCCAATCTAGAAGAGATTTGGTATCATGGCTTTAATGCACCCATTCTTGCAAACATGGAAGTTTCTCTTTTTGCAAATCAATCTTTCCTGTCATTTAATGAATTCCCTAGCATGAATTAAGGAGTTCATCAATGCATAAAATTATTAGGCACTCTCAAAGAATAGATTAAAAGAAAACAATACTTTCATCCTATTATAATAAATTATATATTTAAATTTTTTTTATATAAATACCAATTTTAATTGACAAAACCCAATTTTCCTCGTTTTGTTCCATTCTCTTGATTTTTTGTGTTGTAATATTCTGTTTTCAAACCTTTCATGTGAGTCCTGCAGGTTTGCGTCAGTAATTGTTGCAATTTTCTTAACCGTAGTCTGTCATGACCCAAATGTTTGGAAAAAATGCATTTTTAAGAGAAGTGCTGTATATTTTATAAAAGTGGATTAAAAAATTGATGTAATTTTATGTAATTTATTTGATCTATTTTATAATAAAAATAATTTTATAATCTAATATACTGCATCAAAATACGTCAGTTTACAAGTTTATTTTTATGAAATACCATCATCTCTAAAATATTTATATTCAATTAATCCATGAAACTGGTACTTATTTATCCTTTCCAATCTTAAATTCAAAAAATAGTTCTAAACTATCAATAGATTTTACTTTGTACTTTTCATTTGTGTTCGATCATTAAATTTGGAGTGAAAATGATGATTATCCACCAATTTTTTAAGTTACTTTTTTGCATGTTAAAAAGGAAGGTAGGCCGGCCGTTACCTTTATCTTGTACTAACAAAACCGCTGGTTCTCCTACAACCATAGCGCTCACAAAAATGCAGTCAATGGCCACTCTTGCTTCCTCATCCTCTCTGCTCCTCTCCTCTCCACCCTCCAACTTTTCTCCACCTTCTCTTTCTTCTGCTCCACGCCTCTCTCTCCCTTCTTTCTCTCACTCCAATGCTCTCTCTTCCTCCCTCTCCATTTCTCTTCCTTTTCTCACGTACCCCACTAGTTCTAAACGCTTTGCTCCCTCTGCCTTGAGTGTCAGGGCCAGTGCTACAGAGAAGAAAAAGGTCCTCATAGTTAATACTAATAGTGGTGGGCATGCGATTATTGGGTTCTATTTTGCAAAAGAGCTTCTGGGTTCTGGCCACGAGGTCACGATATTGACTGTTGGTGAAGAGAGCTCGGACAAGATGAAGAAGCCTCCATTTAACAGATTCTCAGTTAAGATCCACTCTAAATTAATCACTAATATCTGTGTGTGTGTCTCTCTCTCTCTGTTATTTCAATACGGATTTTTAGTGATATGTAATGGATATAATGATTCTCTATGATTTACAACACAACTTATTTTTGTGTTATTCGCAAATTTCCAGGAAATTGTGAGTGCTGGAGGCCGGACCGTGTGGGGAGACCCGGCAGAAGTGGGGAAGGTTGTTGGAGGGGTAGCATTTGATGTGGTTCTGGACAACAATGGCAAGGACCTGGATACTGTAAGGTTTGTTTTGTTAATTCTTGAAAATCAATCTTCAATCCCGTTGTTTTTGGTATACTATGACTATTTAGTTGAAGTCTGTCAGCTATCCTGCTTGATAGAACTGGAACATTTTGATGGGCTGCCTTCTAGAAGTTAATGGACCCAAGGAAATAAAGATCATATTGTGTGTTTGCCAACTAAATATAGTATATGATGATAGATTTCCCATACTTTTTGAGTTCTAGTTTTGAAAAAAACCAATGATTTTTCAACCATTTTTCAATGTTGGTTTAGGACCTTATTCCTTAAATGAGCTCTGGGTTATGAGATTATACCCAGCTATATTATGAATGACAAAGCTATAGAATTTCATACCAGACGTGGAGCTTCTGAATGCAGGGAACAGGGAGTCATTGAGTGAGCATAATTCGAGTAACTGGAGCATAAATCCTCCGGTTCTACAAGTGAAAAAAATACGAATCCCCATTTTAGGTTATAAAAATTACTGAAGTATTGATTGTTAAACAATCACACTTGCAGGAATATATGCTCTAGATTCCTACACTGCACACTAAGCTCCAATGCCCCACCATTTATGCCTCTTTTTAAACCCGATATGTCAAATGGCAAGTTAGTATGTGGTAGTTCATTAACATTGATTCTTAGTAATATGCAGAAATGCACCAAGTAATTGAAACTAAACACAATAATGACAATGGAACAAAAGAAGAGAAAAAATCTATATATATTCCAACCGTAAGCTTTTATTCTAACATCAATCTGCATATGTAGGCCTGTGATAGATTGGGCAAAGAGTTCAGGCGTCAAGCAATTTCTGTTCATAAGCAGTGCTGGAATTTATAAGCCGACAGAGGAGCCTCCCCATGTTGAAGGAGTATGTTGTGTATATAGAATCCAACTAGTATACAAGATATGCTGAGTTTTCTCTATTGAATGGGAATCTTTACCTTTAACAGGATGTCGTTAAAGCTGATGCTGGTCATGTTGGAGTGGAGAAATACATTTCAGAAGTTTTTGGTATTTGGTCAATATTCCGTCCGCAATACATGATCGGATCTGGCAACAACAAAGATTGTGAGGAATGGTTCTTTGATCGTAAGTGTATAATCTCAAGTGCCCAAAAGAGAAGTTTAGAATCTCACACACCTTTTCAATTACTCATTTTTCATGGCCTTGCTGTAAGATAGCAATTTTATTTTGAGCCAACAGTGGCCCAATACTCCACAAAACCTTCACTCATTTATTCTGAGGTTTGTTTCATTCATACCTGGATTGTGTTTGCATTCTTTTATCTCCTTTTACCCATTCTTGGAATGGTTTTAACTGAATATGCCATGTCAATCTATCCTCGGCTTAGTGATCACAATATTCTTGAAAACTATGCACACAATTATACCAACTTACCAATTGCAGGAATTGTTCGGGACAGACCAGTTCCAATCCCTGGCTCTGGAATGCAACTCACAAACATCTCTCATACTAGGGACTTGTCCTCTATGCTTACTCTAGCCGTTGAGAAACCAGACGCTGCATCTGCTAATATTTTCAACTGTGTAAGTGACCGTGCAGTGACATTGGATGGAATGGCCAAACTATGCGCCCAAGCTGCTGGTCGCCCTGTTAACATCATTCATTATGATCCAAAAGCAGTTGGAATTGATGCAAAGAAAGCTTTTCCTTTCAGGAACATGGTAATTAACTTGTCTTTCTTCTTGCCAGTAAATGGTTTGGAAGATAGTCTGTAATGAATCAACCCATTAATAAAAGTCAGTCAGAATAGGAGACATTTAGGGCATCAGATAACCATATTGATTTAAAAACTGTTGACAGCGTCACAGATAATTTACATTATTCATGCACTGTGCAGCACTTCTATGCTGAACCAAGAGCTGCCAAGGACATTTTGGGCTGGCGTAGCACCACAAACCTTCCTGAAGACTTGAAGGAGCGGTTTGATGAGTACGTAAGGATTGGAAGAGACAAGAAGTCCTTGAAATTTGAGATAGATGACAAGATCTTACAGTCGCTTAAAGTACCAGTGGCTGTATGATCACCCAAACATTCAGTGATATCTATCCATTCCACAAGGCTATATATATGCAAAAATCGATGTATTCAATATTATCATTTTCAATGCATAAAATGATACGATTCAAGTTCTTATCCATGTCGCAAACAAAACCTAATTCTGCAATCTTGAGGGAAAGAAATTGTAGCTCTGAAATTTTGGATTGTATTAAGGAAAATTCTTCTTGTAAACACACTTCATGCACTGATTCGCTCATCAACATTGATATATAAGGTATATGTTTAACAAAACAATATAAATTGAAGACATAATTTTTATGAGATAAGAGATTTTCTTCTTATTTCAAAAAATTTTTTATATAAAAGATCAACGGTACACGAATTGGTGCACGAAATATACTCCTAACAAAACACTTGTATTAATATTGGATGTTGCTCGACATAATTTCCCATTACACGTTTTCAGAGAACTGGTTTTATCATACGAATGTTATATGTAGATTTTTCCACCATATAATTTACGAGCATCCCTTTTGCCAAGGAATCTTAAGTTAATGTTAGCAAACAGCAAACGAATAACTGAATAAGCGTCTCTCTGCACCCGAATAAAGGAACAGAACTTTCTTTTATTAAGAAGAAAAAGAAAAGGGGAACAAGAAATTGAAAAGAAAAGTTCAATGGGATAATCACAGAGCAAAGATGTATGAGAGATCTCTCAATCTGAAGTTAACCTTGCCAGTAAGCAGTATAATCAGTATTACGTGACCCATTCAGAAACTGAAATCAAAGTCCTATCTGAGATACTTGTCTTTTCTTGAGAATCACTTCAAATTTCAAAGTAATAATCTTCATGCTGATTAAATATATTAAGAATTCAGAATAATAATAAAATCTTAAAAATAAAAATTACTTTCTACTCCGTCTAAACATAAAATTGTCCACAGATGCAATACTAAAAACCAAGTCGTAAGCTAGGGAATGTCCTTTAAAACTGTTATGGTTTCCAACCTAAACTACCACAAATAGATCTATTAGGACCATTACACTCGGCTAAATGCAGCAGAACTTGCTAAATACAAAAGCATACTTGTTAACCCAAAAATCAGGTCTGGACAAGATTCAAATCAGATCAGCGCGCAGGCAGCAGACTACTGCCTTGAGTTTGAAACTCTATCACTCTAGCTTAATCTCAAGGTTCTTGAGTTGTGATTCCAATTCATCCTCGTTACCAGCTCCATCCTCTTCTGTTGTCTCGTCAAGATCTTCTCCTTCAGGGTCATTCTCATCCAAAGGCCCCAGCAAACTGGGAGAATTCTTGAATATAAGTTTAACCTCATCAATCCCTTCATCAGATATGAAATTAGAGTCAATATTTAGCAACTTAAATCCAGGTTTGTGCACAACAGCCTGAGCCAAGAGCCTGGCCCCAACCCTTCGAATTGAGTTTGTGCTCAGATCAACTTCATTTAAATGATGCAGGCCCATTTCCAATGCCTTACTCAACACACTTGCACCTTCATCCTTCAGTTCATTCTCAGACAAGTTTAACTTAGTAAGATATTGTTTTGCTGCTATACAGGCTGCTAAAGAAGAGGCAGCTTTGGCAGTAATGTCATTTCCAGCCATTTCCAGAACTTCAAGTGAAGGTGCAGAATCCTTGAGGGCATTGACCAGGGCTACCGCCCCCTCATCCTCTAAGTTAAGGTAACTTAGGTAAACCTCAGTGAGATCAGTGAAGACAGATACAGATTTACTCAGAGCAATTCCAGCTTCCACACCAAACATGTTGTCACGCAAATCAAGCTTCTTTAGATGGGGGCAAGACCCTAGTGCTTCAGATAAGGATACTCCCCCTTCAGAGCCAACCCTCGTGGAAGAACACCGGAAATCCTCCAATGCAGGAGAATGCTTCACAATCTCAGATATTGCAAATGCCCCTTCATCTCCTGTCATGTTGTTGTGAAACTGAAGAATCCTCAGCTTCTCAGTGGAAGGAATAAGCTCACAAACTGCTCTTGCAGCTTCCTCTGATATACCATCATTCATCAGATAAAGTTCCTCCAAATTCTTCTGTGACCTTAGCAGGGAACCAAATGCCCTGACACCCTTTTCACCCATGGCATTGTTGGAAAGGTCCAAATATCTCAAAACACAACCTTCCAAGGCTGAAGAAAAGATATTCATAACCTCAATTGCTTCTTCCTCTGGCCTTCCAGCAATAAAATCAGATAGGTCTACTTCTGTCAATTGATCCGTAATGGATAATAGAATGGGTTCAGCAACACGAGCAGCACCCAAGCCAAAACTTCTATTGCTAAAACAAATCTTAGTGTATGAGTTTTGTTCCCTAAGTGGTTTTAGAAGCTCTTCAGCCTCCTCTGCCTCAATAAAAGCCCTACGACCTCCAGATATATCAAAGACTGTTTCATTAGCAACAGTAACTTTCTCAGATATCATAACCTCTCCATCCTCTTTTGTTCTGGGGCCTCTTTTAAGAACTTCCAGCATAAGCTTACTTGACTCTTTGGCATAAATTTGCACAGCAGAACTCCCATCGCCATCTGGCTCCTTCACAAAGTGTTGGTTTGCAGTACCAAAAGAAATATCTTCTATATACTTGGCATCTTCCTCAGCATCTTCTTTACTCAGCAGGCCATACTTCCTTGAGAAAATGGATGGAGTTGTAAGGTTCTTGATCATTCGATCTACAAGCATTAGCCTCGTACTCTGGCTAGGGGGCCACAATTTGATTGGCAATGTTCGGTGTTGAAAAGTTTGTGTTGAAGAATCCATGCCAAAGAAACCTGCAACCAAGTCAATTTTTTTTATAAGTAAAATAACATTTTATTGAGTGAATATGCATAGCCCAAGTACACAGGAAGTATACAAACAGCAACACCTAATTACAAAGCACACAAAAACCAGTACATAATTAAACTCAGGGGAGAACATTCATTGAACTAACTTAATCCGATAAAGCCAAAAAGATCCAAAAACACTTCTGGCTCAACAACATAATTACTCTAGTATTTAGAGCAATCAAGTTAATTTCTTTCATAAAGTTCTCAACTACTGCAATTGAAATTTCTTTAATAGGCAAACAAACTACTTGAATTGAAATTACAATTTCTTCAACACACAGATAACCCTTTTTTTGTGCCTATGCCTCAACCACTAGGGCACATAGGTGCACACAAAAGAAAAAAAAAAATAAACAAGCGAAGACCCCTCCTTATAAGATAAACAAGCCAAAAAGTAGAAAGGAGCATGGTGCATCAGGAAAAAAAATAAAAATTAAAAAGAATTACAATGCGGTTACAAGAAACCTACATTCTGAGGTGAAAGTTCATTAAAAAAAAAATGAAATAATACAATATGCAAAACTCAACATCACACTGATTAATTTAGTATGCACTCTATTGGAATTGAAATTTTTTTAAATCGGTAAAAAACTACAGGAATTGAAATTACAATTTCTTCAACACACAGATAACCCCTTTTTTTTGTGCCTATGCCTCAACCACTAGGGTGCACAGGTGCACACAAAAGAAAAAAAATAAACAACCGAAGACCACTCATAAGATAAACAAACCAAAAAGTAGAAAGGAGCATGGTGCACTAGGAAAAAAAATTAAAAAAGAATTACAGTAAGGTTACAAGAAACATATATTCTAAGGTGAAAGTAAGTGTGTCAAATCGTGTTAACGGGTCGTGTTCATACCGTGTCAAGACATGTATATTATATCATATGGGTAAATCCGAACCTAACCTGTTAAGCTTATCGTGTCAAAATATCAAATCCTAACACAACTCATTAATATAACAAGTCGTGTCGTGTCAACCCATTTATGTAAATGGATTAAATAGATCCGAATTTAACTGGTTTGAGCTGATTAAATTTAGCATAATTTTATAGAATGTTAAAATCACAATATCTATAAAAATTATAAAACTAACTACAAATCCAAAATTACAATCCAAACAATAAAAATATCGAAATTAAAATTCTAAAAATGTTACTTTTAGGTATAAGGGTATAATTGTAACATTACCTTTTTTAACGTGATAAAACGGGTTAACCCGTAAACAATCATGTCTTAACAAGTCAACCCATTAAGACTAAACTCAAACCTGCTATTATTGTGTCGTGTTCATGTTGGGTTAACAAATCATGTCACATATTGCCACTCTTAGGTGAAAGTTCATAAAAAAAAAAAATGAAATAACACAATAAGCAAAACTCTACTATTATCGTGTCGTGTTCATGTTGGGTTAACGAGTCATGTCACATATTGCCACCCTTAGGTGAAAGTTCATAAAAAAAAAAAAATGAAATAACACAATAAGCAAAACTCTACATCACATAATGATTAATTTAGCATGCACTCTCCAAGAAGGGAACAACTAGCATTGTGCCAAGAGTGATGGTGAAGTGGTGCTGGTGCAGTAAAAGTAGCAACAACAGTTGCTGCAATGGCAATGATTGTGGTGTGCCCCTCACAGTATTGGCCCTAGGGTTCATAGTACCAGCAGCAGTGATGATGGTAGCACTGATGTCAACAATACAAGAGTCAAGTACCTTCAGTGAAGGAAACAACATCTTGCAATATATACCAATGTACAGGGGTGGTGTCATTAAAGGAAATGATATCAATTATTCCTCTCATATACCATTGTGCAGTTCTGTGAAAGCATCCTAGTAAAAAGGTGGTGGAGTGATACGAATTTTAGTTTTCCTATCAACCAAAAGTATATCCAATATTAAAATTATCAATCACATGATTTTGCTTACAGATTTATAATCTCCAAATTAATTTTTTTTATTGGCACCGGGTGTCCAACAACATAATATATATAAAACAAGAATATATATATATATATATAATCTCCAAATACTATAAAACAAGAATATATTTTTTTGATAAGTAAAAAACAAGAATATATATTTGAAAGGGAAGAAGTTCTAACACACTCAATGATCCAAAACTGATGGCTCAAGTAAGAGATTCTGAAAATGGTATTGCATAAACCATGAAATTTGACACAAGAAACAGAGAAACAAACAACTCAACAGTTCCACTTCTTCATATTTAGAAAACTTGATACAACAGATGAGTTTTTCTGTCCAAAATCTACTAACATTAATTCAAAAAACTCAAGAAGCAAATCACAAGATCATAACTACCTACATAACAGCAAACTTTCACACTAAATCTGTACATTTCTTTGGTGTTCTTACAGAAAGGGTACCGATAATATACCTTGTTATAGCTTTGATTTTTAGTTTGCATTCGGTTGATCTGTTGTATGATGAAAATCAAAGATCTTAATCCTCTCGTACCCCAGAAAGAAGGTACAAACTCAACTTGCTTTCTTCTCTAAACATTTCCTAAACATCATTATAGGTCAAGGTTTCTGATCTAAGCAACATCTTAGAACTTCAATCCAACACTTTTGTAAAATCAATTAACAGATCTAGATATTGAAAAAGGAACATTCACTAATCATACAGGAAATGACAGATGTAGAAAAGTATAAAAGGCTATTCTGGTTAGAAGACTTATCTAAGAATGATGGGAAACAAAACCTTATAAGGAAATAGGAGTACCGATGTAATCCCAGACTTTCTTTTCAACTTATTAAACTTCTCCACAACCAATCAAAGCAAAAAGGCCAGGAACAAAGCAAAGAGAAAGCAGCAATCATTTCAACTAGTCAAGCATTGCACCAAACCCTACGAGAAAGACCGCGTGAAAATTCAGAATCATTCGCTAGAAAATCGCCTGTCAGTTCCATTTACGCTAAATTGCAAAGAAAATCCAAGGAAAAGTTGGAGTTTACAAGGGCCGAGTCAACACTTAGTCTGTAGGTGCCATAAGTTAACATTCCAAGCATCCAGTTATTTTCCGAAGTATTGCCAGCAACCAAACAAACAGTAAAGCGGAAAAAAATGAAACAGTGTAAAGAGATGATCGAAAACCTAAGAGCTAATCGGGAGAGAAGAATAAACTATAAACCCTAGAAATTCAAGGGTAACTGAGAAGAGAAAAATATTCTTGTTGTTTTCCTTCCTCCTCTTGAGTCTTTGTTTCTCTTTAAAGCTTCCGAGGATTTCGAGGCAAGTGGTGTCGTGGGTAAAGACAAATCCAAAAGAGAGTAGCAGTGAAGGAATTGGAGGGAAATGATGAAAACCTAATCCTAACTTCAAAAAATATATATGTTACATACAGTCGGAAATGTAGTCGGCGTGCAGTCGGCTGTACAGAATGAATAGAAAAAAATTATAAAAAAATTATTTTATATTCAGAAAGACCTACATGAATTATAAAAAGTTATAAAAATAATTTTTTTTTTTCATATAGGTCCCGTATTAATTTTTTTTTTACAGCCGACTGCACGCCAACTGTATTTCCCGACTGCACAAATCATTTCTGAATATATATTAGTGAGGGAGGAGCAAACTCAAGTGTAGGCTTTGGAGACGGAATGACTAAAATGTCCCCCGAGTAACTTTTTATTACGTTCTTAAAATTGGGCTCTGGACCTGAATTGGGTTCAAGTTCAACCTAAATTTGGGAACGTTCGAATTTTTCTCATATTCACCTCTTTCGGAAACAAAAAGTCAAAAGAGTTTTCTCATGATATACTACAAAATAAAGACAAATAAATTAAAAATACAAAAACTTTATATAAAAATTTTATATATTTTTTTTATACACTTCACTATTTTGATTAATTATATCATTTTTTAATATAAAATAATTATTTTAATCAATTATATCAATAAAATATATTAAAAATATATATAAAACTAACTGTATATATTAAAAATGTTAGTGTATAACCTCCAACACATGTATATTTGAAATAATAATATCAGTTAAAAATATTATATTTCTTTAAAAGATTGTACGGATAAATATATTTAGGAGCTTTTTTTTTTTTCTTTATCAACACCTGAAATACAATCATTAATGTAATAGTCTATCATATCTGCTTACATAAAAAAAGTATTGATGTTTTGAATTTTTTTTTTAATATAATTAAAATGGTGTTATACACTATATTTATACATAGAATATCTCAATATTCTATTCTACACTTTTCCTTATTCTCTATTTTTATTGGGTTTTTTGACTTCATTTGGATCTTTGAATGAGCTCAATCCATCTCAGTTAGGTTTTATTTTATACCTATCTTAATATCTAGACACACAACTCTTAAATAATAAAACATCACTCAACTCAAACATCTTTACATGTGATACCCACAACATTTTTCAACTTCTAATAAATACATTTAAACTCATCTTAATAACTAAATACAACTTACTCCATCATCTCAATTTAATATTATTCATAAAAAATTTAACTCATATCAATTCAACTCAATATCCAAACAGAATATAATGAAGACTTTCTTTTCAAGCTGCTAATGGAGATCACCCTCTTTCATTGCTCATTCAATTTTGTATACTTAATAATTGCCCTCTCATTTGTATCATTGATCATTTTCAATCATTTCTTTTTTGAGTTTATTTTAAAACGAGATGTGATGTAAATGATGTTTTTCAGCCTCAAGCAACGTGGACCGCCCCGCACCAGGTGGCCAAACCCACGCCAACATGGGTGGTTGGCTACCGCCCCACGCCAGAGTGATATCATTTTCAAGCCATCAACCCAAAGGATAAACATTCTTTTTTGGGGCTTGATAATGATTGTTAAAAATGGTTTAGCATTAGGATAGGGTTTGAGACTTTAAAGTTTGAGGTTCATATTTTAGAATTTGAGAACTATCTTCTCTGTTTTGCTTTTTAAAAAAGCTAAAATTCCCACTTGGTACTTAGAGATTGGAGGATTTTGCACCACTCATAATGACATAACTCGTCTTTTCACTCCCCATATAAGAAAATTCAAGAGGAGAAGGATGTTTGTGTAGTCTTTCGGTTTGGTTTTGTTCTCATTAGCAATGATTACAAGGCTGTGAGTGGTGAGAACTGAACCCCTTTTTAGGCCTTATGTAAGCTTACAATCTTTCCTAATTCAGATCAAATCGACCCATCGAAAGATAATCATTCTCATTAAGCATGAACAAGATGATCCAATAAATCCTATATTGGGTAGATTTAACTTTAGACAGAGATAAATATATCGTATGAGTCTTATTTTAATATTATTTGAATAAAATTTTTAAACGATGTAAACACGGTATCAGTCTTTCATGTTGTACCTACCTCTTTATATATTTGAACATCTAATTGATTCGGAGTAGATATAAAAGAGAGAACCTAACTGTACGTGCTAAAATATTTACAGTTGTTTCTCAATCTATTTGTCAAATCCGCATCACTTACCATACTAAAATTCTACAATTCTTATGCCATGTTAGGTAGGCTTGGTGGCTTTTGCCAAGTTAATCTTCCCAACCTAATTAAACATGTGACGAATGCATTAAGATTAACAAAAAAGCTACTTTGCCGCCCAAGACTTATTGCTCTAGTTGACCGTTAGATAAATTATTTATTTTTTAACTTAATAATTAAAGAAGTAATTTTAAATATATTGATATATTTTTTTTAATTTTTTAAATATAATTAAATATATTAAAAAAATAAAAATAAAAATAAAAAATAAAAAATTTTTAAAAATGTCTAGAGATAATAATGAACGGTACTACTCAAGCAGCAGCACTGCTCTAAGATTAATCAGTCCATGGCCTAATCTCATGTTGCCGCCGCTGACACGTATCAATTCTATATTTTAACATATTACTTACTGCAAGAGCTTGTTAAAAGAGGAAAAAAAAAATTAATATTAAATACAGTTCAAGAATATATAAATTTCATAAACTTTTTTCAAAAATTAATAGGATTTATTATATTTTAAAAGAATAAGCGATTATTTTTTTAAAAAAATCAAATATATTGAATAAAAAAAACTTGCATAGATTCTTTGAATCTAAGTCGTGGTTCACTTGTCCCTCTCTTTCATCTCAAAGTTTCAACCAACAAACGGACCTATAAATTATATAATGATTAAAACTGTGTGATAAGAGATGTCAGATGAGACCTAAACAATCCTGCAACCAAACATTTTCATTAATTTATTGGATGTAAAATAATATTATTTAGTTGTGTTCTTCACTCCACAACGCACTTTCTGAGACCCTCATTGAATTGGCAGCATTTGGTTGCGGTGGGTGCTGCAGCTACAATCCACTCAAGAACTTTGTCTTCTTTCATTTATGGGCGATGCTACTATGCCGCCCAGCGATTACCGCTGGGCGTGCCGCCCTTTGTAAATTTTTTTTTCTTTTTTGTTTCTTTTTTCATTTCACATTTTTTTTATATATTTAAAAATTTTTAAAAAATATAAAAAAAATATCAATACACTTAAAATCACTTCCTTAATCACTAAGTAAAAAAAAAATATTAAAAAAAAAAATTTGTGACCAGTGGTCACTTTGAGGGGGCAAATAGAAGGGGCATACAAGCATTTCCCTTCATTTATTAATAATTTCTTCTCTTTCTATCTCCTGGCGGTGGTCCATCTCACAGCAAACGCGTCTCTATCATTCCATTAGGTGCAAGACAGGTTAGCTCACATTTCTTTTCTTTAACGACAATTTTTCGTTGATATAAAAAAAAAATGTTAAAAAACACAAAAAATTTATAAAAATATTCATAAATTAATATGAAATGATATGATAGGTTGATTATTTATAATATATAAAATTATATTAATTTATAAATTTATTTTTATAAAATATCTATACATTAACACTTTTGCCGTAAGAAAAACTATACCATAAGTTGAAAAACGGTCTGCCTTGGCCTTGGGATTCTACTTCACAATTGAGAACAGATAAGTTTAAAGTGGAAACCTTTAACAGTGTTCTGGATCTCAATCATTGCTGGTAAAAATAAGACCCCACCATTTTGTTAATGATCTTTAAGGTTACCTTTTTTTTTTTGTCTGTTCATGTTTTCTTCCATTTTCTACTGTAGAATGATGGTCCATAATTGTATCTTATAGTTCAAAAAAATTGTAATGATAGAGACTATAAGATAGATCGTGAGTGCTTTAATTATTTATTTGTATTTTGCTACCATTCATCAATTTTTTGTAAGATAAATCTATCAAATGCTAAAAAATAAAAAAAATTTGTTAGAAATAACTGTCTCTCAAATAAAGTGAGGTTTTGATGATAAGATAAGTTGAAATGAAAGTTAAAAATGGAATAAAATATTATTTTTTAATATTATTATTTTAAAATTTTAAAAAATTATATTATTATTATATTTTATATAAAAATTTTAAAATATTAATAATGATAAAATGAGAAACATTTCTTACAAAACGGAGAGAAAAAATACGGAAAGTAACCAGTAGGTCACACTTCTTCACGAGGAGGAGGAACTGAGGAAGGTAAGAATCGACAATTTCCCCGCTTATTACTCAACAAAAGGAGTGTGCACCGCCGACACTATCTTTCATGTGAAGCCAAATTAGTGGGTGTGGGTAAGAGAGAGAGAGAGGGGCACTTGTGGGAATAAATAAAGAAGCAATCTTTGATTACTTTTTTCTTGTGACTAAATGTGTGCAGAAACGTGCTATGGCAGAGAGATGAAAGAAGAGTAAACTCCATGAGACAAGCTAATGTCTCAATGTGCAGTGTATCTTCTTCGTGCCTCCCGCTCAGGTAGAAGAAGCTACTTTGTATAGCATTGTTGAGACATCCCCCTTGGCCCTTGCACTCTGTAAGTTTTATATATATTAAGTTGTGTTTTTCTTCTGGTATCTGTTCCTTTCCAGATTTAGGCTCGACATTGTGGTTACTGAGTTGGGATTTGATGGCACAATGTATATTCTGTTTGAGGGTTTGATTGGAACTGGTGGGGTTTGCTTATTTTGTTGGATTTCTTTGTTTCTCTTCTGGGTTTCCCTGTTTTGTCCGAATCGCTTTTTAGGATGACTTTGAATAAATTAGAAACGTGTATTGGTTTCCTAATTCGGAATCCCTACTAGTTATTAGGGTAATCTTTAGTATTTTTTCAGTTGGTTAAAAGTTGACATCTTGCCGGGAAGTTCGAGAACAAGGGTCACCGAGATCCGTCCGTAATGGCGGAGAGAAAGATTAATATGGTGTAAAGTAAAAGAACTAGGCTTCGATATGCAATTTGGGTCTGTTAAACTTTTATCGAATAAGCAATTCGTCACCTGATTTGCCTCCTAACCAACTTCGAATACGGCATTATTAGATGGAAATAGGATTGAAGCTTATTGAATCAATTGCATGGTGTGTATAATAGTGACAACTTCTGGAAGTTGGTTCATGCTGTCGTACACCCATGTGAAGGAGAGATTGAATACTTTCAATCTTAGATTCTGTTCTTTTATTCATGATAAATCCCTACATTTGGGAATCAGCTTGATCTGGTGACAGCTTAGACTGATTTGCTACTGGGTGAAACAATATAAAAAGGTCGCCCTCAGAAGTATATTTTAAGTCACAAACATCAAACTAAGTCTACATTCAGATGTTTCTTGGTAGGGGGAGCTATAGGCTTATGGGAATCCTTTGTAGGGGGAAAGGATGTTGTCAAAATCAAGACACAGGCAGAACCTATTTCGAGAAAGTCAGTGGAAAAGAATTTTCAACTGAAAGTAGTGTACATCATGGCTAGTGGAAGAAACGGAAGGATGTATGTTATTCTGGATTCCTTCTGAAAATTTGTGATTTTTGTGAAATGAAACAATAGAGTTCTTTCCATGCATTTTGAAACATGATTCTTCTGTAATGATGTCAATGCGCAACTAATGCATTTATGCCCTGTAGCAGAGCTTGCTGGTTGCCTATCAACTTTGGCTTTTCTGCATACAAGAATACTTCTTAGGAAGCACTTGCATAGTCACATCATAAGTAGCGCTTGCAAAATCATATCCTTGTTCATAGCTTTAAAATCGCTAGTTGCAATAATAAGTTTTAACCTCTAGGGGTTGGTTCAAGTGGTAAATGTCTTGGGCTTGGGGTATGCTCCCCCCAAGTCTAAGGTTCAAATCCCCTTGGGTGCAAACAATATCTAGTAGCTATCGGACTGGGGGATTTTCTCTTTGAATTACCTGATATGCACTTGCGAAAAACTCATTGCCGAGGGTCTATGCACCCCCGGGATTAGTCGGGGAACACTTGACTATGAATTAGCTTATTGATTTTTAATATTGTTGTGCAGATTTGAGATGGGTACGTTGGCATTTCATGCTCAGAATGTAGAATCGGATATTTACCTTTCATTGGGGCTTACAGAATTAAGAAAAGGCTTTCTGGAAAGTCCACGGGTTTTATCACTTCTCTCCTCACTGCTTGAGAGATCAGTTCAAAAAAATGAGTTGCTACTGGAGATGTCACAAATTAAAGATGTTGTTACAATATTCCATGGTCTGAGAGCACCCACTCTGAGCATCCGGCACTATATTGATCGAATCTTCAAGTACTCTGCTTGCAGCCCTTCCTGCTTTGTTGTTGCACATATCTATATTGATAGATTCCTCCAGAGTACAGAGGTTCAATTAACGTCCCTAAATGTTCACCGGCTTCTAATAATAAGTATTATGCTCGCAGCAAAGTTTATTGATGACGCGTAAGTACTGATAAAACAGAGTTGTCTTTAATTATCGTGTTGCTTGGTTTTCCTTATCAAAGAAAAAAATCTCTTTACTTGGTTTTCAAATTTTCTAGTTATTATACTTCTTATCAGCAAAGCTGGATCATGTGAGGAAATTTATTTAAGGAAACAGTATGATTTCGATAGTTCTCATCAATGAAGTTCAGAGGATCATAGTCCTCAAATATTTATTTCATGATAATAATGGGCAGACTCCCTAAACTTCCTAGGGATCCTGACATGCATATCCATAAGCCAAATTATATCGAGCTTAGGTGCCTATATTGTATTGTTTTCGCTGTACTTTCAGTATGTTCTGAAATGAACGTATTACATCATTTTGCAGATTCTTCAACAATGCCTATTATGCCAAAGTGGGAGGAGTAAGCACTGCAGAGTTGAACAGGTTGGAGATGAAGTTTTTGTTCAGTATAGATTTCAGACTCCAAGTGACATCAGAGACTTTTGGAAGATATTGTTCGCTATTGGAAAGGGAAACTGCAGAAGGGCTCCAAATTGAACGGCCTTTTCAAGCCTGTAGAATTAAAGAGAGTTGGTCAAACAAAGATGATTCAAATTGTGCTCCCACTGTTGCACGGTGAAAATATGGAATTATGCCCCATGTCTGAGTATAAACCAAATCTCTGAAACACAATGAAATTAGAAAGCAGGCTTGTTTGTACTTGACCAATCGTGTTAGGGACACCATGTTTGTTTGATTACTGTCTTTCAAATGTTGTAATTGGGTAGAGATTGAAATAGATTTTTTCATATTTCTTTTCATCCTGTGCTTTTTCTCAAAGCACCAACTTCTTGTGGTTTATCCCTTGGTTTGGGTCTTCATCAATGTAGGTGTAAACACAGATTTAATCAATTCTATGGTTGAAAGGAGATTGATTGCATTTCTGCTGGAAGCAGCTACTGGTGAGTAAAATGGAAGCAGCAAATCTTTTACATCAGATGGTTTACAAGAACTGTAGATGGAATACCTTAGCCTTGATATATCATCAAAGCTGGAAGCTGAGGGCAAAGGACAAATTTAGAGAGTGAGATAAGATGAGAATTTTGTAAATAGTAATAAGATAATTTGTGAGTAGTAGTGAAATGAGTTAAGTTGCGTTTGTGTTGTTAGGTGATCTTAGATGTTCTATAAATAGTAATGAAAAAGTAATGACAAAATATTGAATAGTTGGGAATAATAATAAAAAGAGTGAAAAGTAAGAATAAAATAATAAATAGTAGTGAAGTGTTCTGACTCTCCAAACGAAGCTGTTTTATGGGGTTTTAAGAAATGAGAGAAAAAAATTGAATAAAAAAATATTATAAAGTTAAAATATTGTTAAAGTATAATTTTTTAATATTATTTTTGTTTATGGATTTAAAAAAGTTGATTTTTTATTTTATTATTTGAAAATTTGAAAAAGTTGTAATGATTAGTTTGAAAAAATTATAATGATTAGTTTAAAAAAGTTGTAATGAATAATTTGAAAGTATTTGTATTTGAGTAATATTTAGGTAAGAGATGAGATGAGAATTTTGAGATGAAATTTTTTTTCAATCAAGTGCTAGGTCTACACACCAATGTTTTGAATACCGTACCGGATGCCGTACCGGTCAAGGCACTGGAACGAAATATTTCGGTATCGGTACCGTTTCGTGTACCGTTTCGGGATAGTCGATATATAAATAAATTATATATATAAATATATATATTAATTATATTTCAAAATAATAATTTATATATAAACAAATTATACATAAATACATATATCTATATAAATTATAAATAGTTTAGTCTAAATTGGGGGTAAAAAAATAAATTTGTAGTTTGAAAAAATGAAAAAAAAAAAAAAAAAAAAACCGAAATACCGGCCGGTACGGGCCGGTACATAGGCCGATACAGGCCGAAATCTCGGCCGGTACGGCCGGTACAGGCCGATACGGCCGGTATTTGAACCGGTACGAAATTACAGAATTTCTGTACCGGTCCGGTGGCCGGTACGGAATATACCGGCCGGTACGGTACAATTTTAAAAACACTGCTACACACCCCATTAATATATATATATATATATATATATATATATATAAATTGGTAACATATGCATAATCTTGATAAGTTGTAGTTGATTTAGAGCTATGTCTTCATACTTCAGTTCAAGGTATGCATGGTTGGTTGTATGAGCATTGGTATTAGACTGGTCAAATGCCAATGAAATTTAAAATATAGTTAAGTTTTACTTAAATAGCTCATGTATTGGACTAGTTAAAGTCCTTTAGGTGAAACTGTGAGCTACAGAAAATGGAAAAGGAAGTTCAAACTTGGCTGTTCCCAGATTAAATCCATATTTAATTTCCAAATTTTTGATTGTTGGCATTCTAATGTTAACACTAATGATATGTTAATTAATAATTTAATAATTTCTAAATTATTAATTAACATATTTAATTTCCAAACTTTTGATTATTTGCATTCTAATATTAACACTAACCATATGTCAATTAATAATTTAAGAATTTTTAAATTATTAATTAACATATGCTTAGTATAGTGGCAAAATATGAAAAAATAATAATTATTAAAAACATAATATTATATTATTACTTTGGCTTACTTTTACTTAGTCCAACGTAGGGTTATACTTAAATGACTTTAGCTTTTAGCCAAAACGTTTAGTTTTAGCCAAAATTTGGCTTTGGCTTTAGCTAAGGCCAATGCCAATACTCTAAAGACGGTATGCGAATTCCATTATGTCATATTAAAATAAAATAAAAACTACAAGAGATGTTAAATGGATGTCAATGACAATAAACAACCAAAATACATAATAAATTGTTTTAAGTGCCGTTTGGATAGTGAGTTAAGATGAAAACTAAAAGTTGAATAAAATATTGTTAGAATATTATTTATTAATATTATTATTGTTTCAAAAATTAAAAAAGTTGAATTATTTACTATATTTTGTGTAAAAATTTTAAAAAAATTGTAATGATAAAATAGATGAGATGAAACACTTTCACTATCCAAATGGAAGACGTTAGTTGCCCAATGAAAGAGTTATGTTTTTTTTAATATGGATCAAAGGTCTTAGTTGAATAGTTTTCATGGTCATGAGTGGAAAATACATGAGACAATCTTGGTGTGGAAGGATAGGATTGGTGGAGGATGGAGATTGCCAAAGAGGGAATAGGGAGCTCTAAAAGGCAAAAAGCCTTACAAAAGAAAGGAGCCTCACCATTTGATAGCATACAATCTACCCACATATCCTCTCCAATAAGTGCCAACATATCCTCTCCAGTAAATGCTTTGGTCAGAGGATCACCAACTCATCATCATGCGATAATCTCTGCAAATCATGCTCCCAACTAGCGTTCAGCTTGTGTTATCATTAGCCTTTTTATACTATCATGTTTGTCTCCAACAATTACGGGATACACTTGTGTATATATATATACATATATATTGTGCTCTTATATTTCTATGTATAAGACAATATATAATATTTCTCAATTTATTTTACCATGGAGGGGGAAGAAACCAAATGGAGGGATAGGAAAAAAGAGTAAATATTAGATAGTGATAATCCCATCATATTATAAAATATCACGTCAATTAAAATTTATATTTATATGAGAATTTTAATTATATAGCATGTTGGGATAGAAGGAATTACCACATCATCAATGGTATTTGGGAATACCTAATAATTTTTGAGCGAGAAGATATGCATTTGCTGGACAAAAAAGTACATGAAAAACCCGAATCTTGCAAGGGAAGGAAGCTCCAAATGGGTAGAGGGCTCATTCGATAGACATTGGAAGGGGGAAGAGTTTCCAATATAACAGGTGAGAGCAAAAATAGAGTTTTTTTTTTTTTTTTTTTCCTAACCAAAGACTTTGCTTAAATAGCATATGGATTGAAGAGGAAGTCATTCAAACAATCCTTGAAAGCCATTAATGTCAAACTTGGCCGAGTTCTAATTCTGGTTAGAACAAATTATGAGAAGACTATAAGAACTGAATGGTGACTGTCACATTCCAAGAATGAATATAAAGGCCAAAGTAACTAATTTGGGTTTATATGTTTGTTGGGTCATGGGCTATTCCATGTTATTTTATTATTTCCATTATAAGTTAGGTCCATTGTTGTTTAATCAAACTGTCCTTGTAGTGAGCTATGGGCTTGGGCCCTTTAGAGTACTTTTCCTTTCATTTTCTATTTTAATGTTCAGTAGTTAGGGCCTAGATCCATTTATGGGACAGCTTTGTTAGACACCAAGTTATATGTACTGGCCTTGGGGCTCTACAAAATTATCCAGAAGCTAAATAAAACATAATTTCTAGTATCTCTCTTCTTGTTTTGGACACAAGGTCAATCTCGAATCTGACAAATTTTCTTACATTTTTTCACGTTTTCTATTTACCCAAACACCTACCATTGGGTGTGTTATAAAGTGATATCAGAGAGACACCGATCTCTGTGCTATCAATCTATGGAAATAGAAGAAATTCTCTCATCATCTCAAAATTAAGGAGTTGGTCGAACAATCACAACAACATTATGAAGTTATCCTATAGACATTCAGAAATGTCAAGAACAACTTTGAATATTTCAAGAACAACTTCAATGAAGATTTAATCTATCTGGAACATCAACTTTGTGCATTGCAAGAAGAAGAAGAACACGAACAATGGTGGAAGAAAAAGAGGAAGTCAATCCTGACGAGATTTCTCTTTCTCTTGTTCCCATTCATCCATTTAGAAATTGAAAACTATTTTCTCAATTATCATATCTCCCTCTTAGACTCTTATTTCCTTCATTTCCTATCAGAAATTATTTTCCATTTCCTTCCTTTCTGTCGATCGTCCTTAACACTAACTATACAATGATCGTAAAAGGGAAAGACCTAGCCATCCGATGGAAGTTTGACCCTAGTGGAATCGATTTTCAATTTCTCGACTCCTCACCCTCCCCACAAAAAACCAGCCATACAATGTTCCAACCCGTAGGTCTCTCTTGCTCCCATTTCTCTTCATCTCTTGGAAAAGAAAAACCTCGAAAAAGGCAGTCATCCCTAATTATCTCTATCTCTCTCCACACCTCACTCATGATCGAATGGAAGCAAATCTATAAGGAATATTGTCGACAAAGGTGGGAAGAGAACAGGAAACAAATGGAGGAGCTAAATCTAGGTAAACTCACTCAAGCTCTCAAGGGCTTGAGTTTTCTATATTCTTCTTTCTCCATCAATGGTGTCAAGTTCTACTCCAACCTCCTTCAAGATTGTCACACTTTCTTGTGTGATTTCGATTCAACAATACCACCTGTCTTCAAACGTCGATCCAACTTTTTTGAACCATTCTCACTAGAGCTTTGTTCTTGATTCATGTCCTTCGAAGATTCTCACGGGGTTTTCATGGCAATAAATCCACAACTACTGGTCGAGACTCCCATTCTCTCTACTTAGCCTCAGGTAACACCAGGAACAAAAGTTGTGGCAAAAAGATGTTCGGTAAAGAGGATGACAAGAAGGTATGTACCATTTGAATTGACTGTTCTCAAAACATCCAAATCTCTTATGCCATGGCCTAAGGATCTGAAAATTGTTGGAAGATGCATAGATCCCATTGCCTCTAAAATTTATGTGGACCCAGTGAATGTTACTTGGTCTTACATGTATAACCATAAATTAACTAAGCTTAATAGAATTGTTGAGGATCGAGTAAGGTTCCCAAAAATATTGAAATCTATTCCGAAGGATTTGTGGGCTGAAGATATATACGAGTTGGACATTGTTTTTTACAAGTGAGTAATCATTGTTGTAAAATCTAAGGGAAAAATGGATGCTATTGTGATTCGAGAAGCACTAAAAATGTACGCAGTTAGACGGTGCTGAATTTTGTTGATGCTTTGGGTTTTTTATGCTCACGCCTAGAGGAACCAAATCTTTTGTAGAAACCATCGTTTGCTTATTGCTATCTGACAAAGGTGTGAGTTATGATTGTAGTTTCTTGCAGAAACTGTTGAAAGTTGCAAATTTGGTTAAAGCAAAAAAGTTGTTTAATGAAATGCTTGATAGAGGGTCAAAACATGATAATGCCACATCCTTAATCTTACTTGGGTTTCAATTATTTGGTGAAAATGAACTAAGTGACAGCCAAATCCAAATAAAGTTTGAAAAAAACGTATAAAAGATTGTCATTTTTTCCCTTGATCTTGATGAAGCAAAGGCTAACCCGTTTAAGGATGCAATTGAGAGTAATTACTAGTTTGAATTCTTTGTATATAATATGCCCTTATGGGGTCTTGTTAGTGCGTTGCATCCATATAAGAATAGTGTGAAGCATGCCCTTTTCACACATAAAAACCTTTTTGCTCCTCATTTGTTTGATATTGTTGCCCAGATGACTAACACAAGAGGGGGGGTGAATTGAGTTGTATTAAAAAAAAATAACAATTATAAATCAAATATATAATATAAAATATAAACAAAATATGAAATAACAATAAATATAAAGAGTAAGGGTAAGAGAGAAGCAAACTCAGTATGTTAACGAGGTTCGGCCCCACTGCCTACGTCCTCGCCTCGAGCTACCCCTTGAGGATTCCCAAATTCACTATTCAACCTCCTTCAGGTGGAGATAAAAACCTATTACACCTTTGAACAACACCGCTACAAAGGATCCGTGTAGAACACCATCTACACTTGCAATTACCTTACACGTGGTGATTCAACTATTCCCCGTGTAGAATACTTTCTACACACACAAGGGTTATACACACCCTTTTTCTGATACAAAAGCTGATAGTGGGTAGGTTATCAGAAAACACTCCTCAACGAGTGAAATAAGAACAATACAGCGCAAACTATATCTCTCAAAATGAACAAGGATTAAGGCTCAATGTTTAGAGAAGAGAGAATGAAAGCTTTGAATGAATGTTGTATGCTCTTGGTGTTGTGAATGTGAAGCTCTCAAATGATCTATTTATAGGCATATGAGACTTCATATTCAAATTTAAAAAGATTCACATGTCAAAGACAACATCATTCACTTTTTCAAAAAATTCAAATAAAAGGTTCTTCTTTTTCAATTGTCAAAGACAACATCATTCACTTTTTCAAAGAATTCAAATAAAAGGTTCTTCTTTTTCAATTGTCAAAGACAACATCATTCACTTTTTCAAAAAATCAAACCTAATCTTTTACTTTTGACATATGACAAAATGAGCATATTTTCATTTTCAAAAAATTCAAACCTAATCTTTTACTTTTTGTATAAGTCTAAAAAAGCATCAATCACTTTTGAAAATATTCAAATAAAACATGCACATGCAAAAGATGACAATCAATCATCTTTAATATTTTCAAAGTTCAACTCTTTAATCAAGGCATGCACATGCAAAAGATGACAATCAATCATCTTTAATATTTTCAAAGTTCAACCCTTTAATCAAGGCATGCACATGCAAAAGATGACAATCAATCATCTTTCAAAATTTTCAAATTTAATTTTCAAAAATATTCATGCACATGTGGAAAATGTATTTTAATGCTTTATGATAAAATATTAATTTTGAGCATTAATCCTAATTTCGAATTTTGAAGAGATTTACAACATTACTCTATAATTTTAATGTGAACTTGTTCCCTTCTTGCTCATGCTTGTTTCCTTGATGTGCTTAACTCCATTGTGTAGACAACTTGAGCTTGAGACTTCTTTATTCTTTGAATTCATTTGTTATCATCAAAATCCATGTGTAAATATATAATTACACAAAACTTGAAATCTTGGGTTCAACAATCTCCCCCTTTTTGATGATGACAAATACTTGATAGAACCTGAAACCTGTATTAATACTTAAGCTCCCCCTGAGAATGTGCGTTAGTTTTTCAAGCAAAAGTATAAATATAATTCCAAGCATATATAACAAGTTTAGCAATTTAAACAGTGTTAATGTTCTAGTCTAACACTTCTCCCCCTTTTGGCATCATTAAAAAGGATCCGCAACAAGTAAATGGACTGAAGAAAACGATGCGTTTAATAGTCACTGTAGATAGTTGAAAAATGGAGCCGTCCGTGACCCGACAAGTGCTGCAAAGCCTCGAGGCCTAACTCTATGAATTTAATACGGCTGAAGATTTAAACAATCGCCTGATGTTGTTGACAAGCGGGATTGAAGGCTCCGAGTTTCTATAAAAAAATGATCATTTTCATCTATCGGATGCCAAAAAAATAATCACTTCTTGACCTGAGTTCTGTTTTTCCACAACGATAGAATGGCTGAGCAATTCTCTTCCACTAATGTTCCAGACTTGAATCAGGAACCCTTGACGCATCAATCATCAATCTTCTCTCCTGAGGCCGTCAATACCATGATAGGAGCAGTGAACCGTTTTTCTAATAAGGCTGATTCTGAGATTATTGCAGAATCAAGAATGCTCAGTAATCAATATGCTGCCTCTGTTACGATCATGTCTCGAAGGTTAATGGCGAGGGTGAGTGAGATTGATCATCTTAACATGCAAATATCTGAGTTACGACAGAAGCTTGCTAATAAGGATAGTGAGAATAAAAGGCTAAAGCAAGAAAACCAAGAGTTGAAAAAATTTGCAGATTGGTATGCTCATGATCTGCAACCACGAATAGAAGAGCTGGAACGAGAAAGGGTTCAGATACAAGGTCAACATCGGCAGATAACAGCAGAGGTTCATCGTTTACTAGAAAAATAGGGACAATCTACTGTTAATCTCGCTGGCTTAGTAAGAAAACTTTTGACAATGTGTGTCCAGCATATCTTGTATTTCTTTTGACTAAATAAGATTTGAAGAGAAAATAATTTGTCTTATTCTTTATGCTATCTCTATAAAATCAATCCTGAAGTTCATCTAATCCGCATCAAGTTTTCATCTCATCTCTATAACTCATCTGCATTCCTTCAGCATTCTCGTTTTAAGCCTTCTATTCTTTTCTCAATGGCTCATTCTTCTAACATTTCTCTAGATCCATCCATGAGGCATTCTGCATCTCAACCTCCTGTTCTTTCTGCAGCTACCATTGGTGCCATGTTGCAGCAAGAAAATAATAATCTGACTAATAAGTCAGATTCTGATGCTATTTATGACTTGGTGAGTCTTGGGACTCGCTACTCTTCCTCTATTGTGGCTTTTTCTCAGCGGCTACAAACCAAAAATCACGAAGTTGAAAAGCTCAAAGAACAAATTGTTGTACTTCAACAAATTGTTCAAGAGTCTCACACAAGGGAAGGAATCATTCGGCAGAAGAATAAACAGTTGAAATCTTTATTAGATTCTTCATTCCGCTTGCCGGTTCCCATGAATAAGAATGACATGATATTGTATGAAGAGAATGAGCGTCTCAAACATGAGGCTAAGAATCTCAAATTTATGTAAAAGTATTAAAAAAAATCTATCTCTATTTTTATTGACTCTGGTCTATCTTTTAAGAGATATTCATAGCATGCATCATACCTATTTCTCTTCTGATCATACATAATCTATCTTCTGGTAAAGGTTTTGTGAAAATATCTGCTAACTGATCGTGTGTGTTTGTGAACTCTAACATTATATCACCTTTTTGCACATGATCTCGAAGAAAATGATACTTTATTTCAATATGCTTAGTTCTAGAATGTTGTATTGGGTTCTTTGAAAGATTTATAGCACTTGTATTATCACATTTGATTGGAATGTGATTATACATGAGTTTAAAATCTTCAAGTTGTTGCTTCATGTAGAGAACTTGAGCACAACAACTACCCGCAGCAACATATTCTGCCTCAGCAGTAGATAGTGCAACAGAATTTTGTTTTTTACTAAACCAGGAAACTAATGCATGACCTAAGAAATGGCATGCTCCACTAGTGCTTTTTCGATCTATCTTACAGCCAGCATAATCTGCATCTGTGTAGCTGATTAGATCGAAAGATGTGTGCTTAGGGTACCATAACCCTAGGTTAATTGTAGCACTAAGATATCTAAGAATGCGCTTAACTGCAATTAAATGTGATTCTTTTGGAGATGATTGAAAACGTGCACATAAGCACACACTAAACATAATATCTGGTCTACTGGCTGTTAAATATAATAAGCTACCAATCATACCTCGATATATCTTCGAGTCAACTGGCTTACCGGATTCATCTTTATCAAGTTTAGTTGATGGGCTCATTGGTGTTCCAATTTCCTTAGCATTTTCCATCCCAAACTTCTTCAGTAATTCCTTAATATATTTTGATTGATTGATGAATGTCCCACTTTTTGCTTGCTTAATTTGCAATCCGAGAAAGAATGTAAGTTCACCCATCATGCTCATCTCAAATTCTTCCTGCATAGTCTTAGCAAAAACTTGACACATATTTTCATTAGTAGCACCGAATATTATATCATCAACATAAATCTGAATCAAAAGAATATCATCATTTTCATATTTAATGAAAAGAGTTGTGTCGATTTTTCCTCTTGAAAAACCTTTTTCAATCAAGAAACCACTGAGTCTCTCGTACCAAGCTCTAGGAGCTTGTTTAAGTCCATATAGTGCTTTTGTGAGTTTGAAAACATGATTTGGGGAAATATGATTTTCAAAACCTGGAGGTTGCTCAACATATACCTCTTCATTTATAAAACCATTTAAGAAAGCACTTTTAACATCCATTTGAAAAAGTTTGAAATCTTTATAACAAGCATATGCAAGTAGCATTCGAATAGCTTCTAATCTTGCGACAGGTGCATATGTCTCATCATAATCGATTCCTTCTTCTTGATTAAAACCTTGGGCTACAAGTCGAGCCTTATTTCTAGTAATGACTCCAGACTCATCTTTCTTGTTTCTAAAAACCCATTTTGTTCCAATAATAGTATAATTTTTGGGTCTAGGAACAAGTGTCCAAACATCATTTCTTTCAAATTGATTCAACTCTTCTTGCATAGCTAGAATCCAAGATTCATCAAGAAGTGCGTCATCAATATTTTTGGGTTCAATTTGAGATAGAAAAGCAGTATGATTACAAATATTTCTAAGAGATGATCGAGTACTTACACCTTGTGAAGGTTCTCCCAAAATTTGTTCCACTGGATGATCTTTCACAAATTTCCACTGTTTGGTTGCATCTTGTATTAAATTTTGATGATCTTTCCTGATGGCTCCATGTTGAACTTCCTCTATTGCTTTCTCTTTGTTGAGATTGAGACTTTCTGTGTTATTTATACCTTCTGTTTCTTCATCAATAGATTTCTTGGAGAGTGGAGAATTAGATTCATCAAATACTACATGCATAGATTCTTGTACAGTTAAAGTCTTTTTGTTGAATACTCTATAAGCTTTACTATTAGTAGAATACCCGAGAAAAATACCTTCATCAGATTTTGCATCAAACTTGCCTAAATTATCTCTGTCATTCAAAATAAAACATTTGCATCCAAATACATGAAAGTAACCAATGTTGGGCTTTTTCTCATTCCAAAGCTCATAGGGGGTTTTATCTAATTTAGACCTTAACATAACTCTATTTATAACATAACATGCAGTACTTACCGCTTCGGCCCAAAAATAACTAGGCGAGTTGTTCTCATTGAGCATTGTTCTTGCCATCTCTTGAAGAGATCTATTTTTCCTCTCTACTACCCCATTTTGTTGAGGAGTTCGAGGAGCAGAAAAATTATGAATAAAACCGTTTTCATCACAAAATGTTTCAATATTTTTATTAACAAACTCTTTTCCCCTATCACTTCGGATACTTGAAATAGTATAGCCCTTTTCATTTTGAATTCTCTTGCATAACTTGGTAAAGGCATTATGTGCCTCATCTTTATGAGCAAGAAAGATGACCCAAGTATATCTAGAGAAATCATCAACAATAACAAATGCATAATATTTTCCTCCTAGACTTGCAACTCTATTTGGTCCAAAAAGATCCATGTGTATCAGTTGCAATGGTCTAGTAGTGGAAATATGTTTCTTAGTTTTAAAAGAAGTTTTTGTTTGTTTACCAAATTGACATGCATCACAAATTTTGTCTTTAAGAAAATATGTTTTTGGTAAACCTCTCACAAGATCATTTTTTGAAAGTTTGGAAATAAGTTCCATATTGGCATGACCTAATCTTCTATGCCATAACCAACTAGTTTCATTTTGAGCTGACAAGCAAATAGCATCTTGTGAGGTAATTTCTTCAAAATCAATTGTATAAACATTATTGTTTCTAAAAGCAATAAAACAAATATTACAATCATGATCATTCAAAATAATGCATTTATCCATTTTAAAAGTAACTGTAAATCCTTTATCACATAATTGACTTATGCTCAAAAGATTATGTTTTAAACCTTCAACAAGTAGAACATCTTCAATTATGAGAGAAGATTCATTACCAATTTTACCTATTCCCACGATCTTCCCTTTCGAGTTGTCTCCAAATGTCACGTGTCCTTCTTCTTTAGATTTAAGATCAAAGAACTTAGTCTTGTCTCCCGTCATGTGTCTTGAACATCCACTATCTAAAAACCACTTATTTTTGCTTGTGGATGACTTCATGCATACCTATAAAAACATTTAAAATGATTTTTCTTGGTACCCAAGTTCTTTGGGTCCTTTATTTATTAGTATTAGAAGAAACAAGATTTTTAGGTACCCATATGGCCCTAATAGTCATTGTATGATTTCTTCTAATAGGACAAGTATGATAATTATGACCATTTCTATTACAAAAATTACAAATAGCATGTGACATATATGAAAAACTTGAATGATTATAATAATATCCTTTTTTGACAAAATTATTTTTATGAAAAGAATTTTGAATATTAGTCTTTGAGGTAGAATGATTATCAAAGAAATTTTTATAAGGTTTGTATTTTTGTTTTGGCATATATCCCAAACCTGCCTTGTCAAAAACACATCTTTGACTACCAAGAAGTTTTTCAAAATTTCTTTTTCCATTCGTAAAGTTTTCAACAATATTTTCTAAATCGGTTTTCTTCTTATTCAATTCAAGATTTTCATCTTTCAAAATGATACTTTCTTTTCTTAAAATTTCAATTTCGTTTGTTAAAGAAGAATTTTTCTTTTTCAAAGCAGTATACTTGATACCCAATTTTTCAAATTCCTCATAAATCTCTTCTAAAACATTTTGCAATTCTTCATATGAAGGATTTTCAATATTATCAAGATTTGTTACCTCAATGTCATCTTTAGCCATAAGACAAAGATTTGCTGATTCTTCATTGCTTGCTTCACTATCTGAGCTACTTGAATCATCATCCCATGTAGCTTTCATTGCTTTCTTGCCCTTGTTTCGATCTTTCTTTAGCAGAGGACAATCTGGCTTGATATGACCAGGTTTATTGCATTTATAACAAATTAAAGTGTCTTTTTTACCTGAATCTTTCTTGGAAAACTTTTTGAAAGATTTCCTCGGAGGAGTTCTATTTTTCTTCAAGAACCTCTGAATTCTTCTTGTTATCATCGCAACTTCTTCATCTTTATCGTCATTTTCCTCATCTTCATCACTTTCACTTTCATGAGGAACAGCTTTAAGTGCTAAGCTCTTCTTTGGCTTTCCTTCTTCTTCTCCTCTTTTCAATGTGTACTCATGGGTGATAAGTGACCCGATGAGTTCATTGACTTCAAGCTTCTTGAGGTCTCTAGCTTCAAGAATAGCTGTAACTTTTGATTCCCAACGTTTTGGTAAAGAGTTGAGAATTTTTCTTACTATCTCCACCTTGGAATAAACTTTGCCAAGAGCTGTCAAGCTGTTTATGATATTAGTAAAACGAGTGTGCATACTAGAAATAGATTCATCATCATTCATCTTAAACATTTCATATTCATGAGTAAGAATATAAATTTTTGATTCTTTGACTTGCGAAGTTCCTTCATAAGTTACTTCCAAGTTATCCCAAATTTCCTTTGCCGTAGCGCAATTCATTATTCTATTAAACTCATTTCCATTAAGAGCATTATATAATAAATTCATAGCAGTTAAATTTAAAGTATAAAGTCTATCGTCTTCACGATCAAACTCTTCTTCTTCCTTTTTGACTTTTACTCCACCAACCACTTTTGTTGGAATATAAGGTCCATTTACAATACATTTCCATATTTCTCTACCTTGAGCTTGAAGAAATATTCTCATTCTAACTTTCCAGAATGAGTAATTATCTCCACAAAAGAGTGGAGGCCGACTACTAGATTGACCTTCACCAAATGAAGCTGCAATGTTAGCCATAAGATCTTAACTCAAAAGATAGTTAATCTTATAATAGAGCTCTTAGCTCTGATACCAATTGTTGCCCAGATGACTAACACAAGAGGGGGGGTGAATTGAGTTGTATTAAAAAAAAATAACAATTATAAATCAAATATATAATATAAAATATAAACAAAATATGAAATAACAATAAATATAAAGAGTAAGGGTAAGAGAGAAGCAAACTCAGTATGTTAACGAGGTTCGGCCCCACTGCCTACGTCCTCGCCTCGAGCTACCCCTTGAGGATTCCCAAATTCACTATTCAACCTCCTTCAGGTGGAGATAAAAACCTATTACACCTTTGAACAACACCGCTACAAAGGATCCGTGTAGAACACCATCTACACTTGCAATTACCTTACACGTGGTGATTCAACTATTCCCCGTGTAGAATACTTTCTACACACACAAGGGTTATACACACCCTTTTTCTGATACAAAAGCTGATAGTGGGTAGGTTATCAGAAAACACTCCTCAACGAGTGAAATAAGAACAATACAGCGCAAACTATATCTCTCAAAATGAACAAGGATTAAGGCTCAATGTTTAGAGAAGAGAGAATGAAAGCTTTGAATGAATGTTGTATGCTCTTGGTGTTGTGAATGTGAAGCTCTCAAATGATCTATTTATAGGCATATGAGACTTCATATTCAAATTTAAAAAGATTCACATGTCAAAGACAACATCATTCACTTTTTCAAAAAATTCAAATAAAAGGTTCTTCTTTTTCAATTGTCAAAGACAACATCATTCACTTTTTCAAAGAATTCAAATAAAAGGTTCTTCTTTTTCAATTGTCAAAGACAACATCATTCACTTTTTCAAAAAATCAAACCTAATCTTTTACTTTTGACATATGACAAAATGAGCATATTTTCATTTTCAAAAAATTCAAACCTAATCTTTTACTTTTTGTATAAGTCTAAAAAAGCATCAATCACTTTTGAAAATATTCAAATAAAACATGCACATGCAAAAGATGACAATCAATCATCTTTAATATTTTCAAAGTTCAACTCTTTAATCAAGGCATGCACATGCAAAAGATGACAATCAATCATCTTTAATATTTTCAAAGTTCAACCCTTTAATCAAGGCATGCACATGCAAAAGATGACAATCAATCATCTTTCAAAATTTTCAAATTTAATTTTCAAAAATATTCATGCACATGTGGAAAATGTATTTTAATGCTTTATGATAAAATATTAATTTTGAGCATTAATCCTAATTTCGAATTTTGAAGAGATTTACAACATTACTCTATAATTTTAATGTGAACTTGTTCCCTTCTTGCTCATGCTTGTTTCCTTGATGTGCTTAACTCCATTGTGTAGACAACTTGAGCTTGAGACTTCTTTATTCTTTGAATTCATTTGTTATCATCAAAATCCATGTGTAAATATATAATTACACAAAACTTGAAATCTTGGGTTCAACAGATATATTGCCAACTCATTGGCCATTTGATAGAGGAAAAGAAAATGAAATGGCCCTGAGATTCACTCATCTACTACTATTTATCGTGTTCTGCTTTTACTCTTCCCAATTTGTTTCATTTGTTAAAATTGATTCCTACCTTTGTCCCCTCGACCTCAATCAAATGGCGAAAGAACCGGTTTGCATTCTAGTAACTGGAGCCATAGGACAAATCAGATATGCTCTCATCCCTATGATTGCTAAGGGGGTCATGTTAGGTCACAACCAACTTAAGATCTTGCACATGCTCAATATCCCACCTATTACAAAGGCATTGAATGGGGTAAAAATGGAGTTGGTGGATGCTATATTTCCTCTACTTAAAGGTGTCATTGCTACGACTGATGTTGAGACACGCATAAAGAAAGAAGACATGGAGAGGAAAGATGTGATTTAAAAAATGTATTAATTTATAAGTCTCAAGTTTTTGCCCTTGGAAAGAATGCAAATGCAACTTGCAAGGTTTTGGTTTTTACCAAACTGGAAGACACCAATGTACTGATATTGAAGGGAGAATTCATAATTATTGTTCAACAACGTGGTGCTGTAATTATCAAGGCTGGGATTGTGACTGCAAGCAAATCATTTAAGATACTAACTCGTCCAATGATGATGTTATTGGATCACCCAGTAGTGAGTGGTGATGCAATATCTACACCTTGTGGGCAATGTGCTTCTAATGAGGGTTTGTCACATTCCAAGAACGAGTACAAGGCCCGAGTAATTAATTTGGGTTTATAGGTTTGTTGGGCTATGGGCTATTCTATATTATTTTGTTATTTCCATTATAAGGTCACTATCCTTATAAAGAGTTATGGGCTTTGGCCCTTGAGAGTATTTTTCCTTTCATTTACTGTTTTAATATTCAGTAGTTATGGCCTATATATGGGACAACTTTGATAGACGCCAGATTATATATACTGGCTTGAGGACTCTACGAAATTATCCAAAAGCTGAATACAACATAATTTTCAGTATCTTTCTTCTTCTCTTGGAGGCAAGGTCAACCTCAAATCTAACCTACTTTCTTGCATTTTTCAACATTTTTTATTTACCCAAACACTTACTATTGGGTACGTTATAGTGACAAATTAAAACAACCTCCTTTTTTGCAACATAAAGTTTTAATAAATTGGAGAATAAAATGAAAAACAAATTTACACGTGATATCCATAAAGGCAATTAGAAATAAAAGGTTGTAATAGGTGATGAAGTCAGGGAGGCTGTAGACCAAAGAGAAAGATGGAAGGGGTGTTTTAGTTGGTTGAGTCTCTCTCAGTTAGAAGAGAGAGACACAAGGCTGAAGAAAATACTAACCTAACCACACTAACCTATATCTTATGGGTCAAGAAGGTGCTGGAGTAGATGATAGCAATGCAATTGAACGCGTGCTACAGGGCAGAAGAAGGAAGAAGGGGAGTTTGACAATTTTGTTTGTTATGTTCTTAGAGGCTGGAACAGTGTCGTGTTGTAATATAAAGTGTTAATAATGAATATGTTGTCATTTAGTTTAGTAAAGGGTTGGGTGAATAAGTAGAACATGACACACGACCTGGAGGGAAAACCCTCACTCGGAAATTCATTCAATAGATTTCTCTCTCTCTCTCTCTCTCTCTCTCTCTCTCTCTCTCTCTCTCTACTTGTTGGTTTTCTTGGAGATTGAATATCTTAAATTAGTTATCAACTAGGTCCATTATAGTTGATATTCAGAGCTATCCACGGTGGAAGGAACATGTTCTTATGCTCAGATTGTTGATTTGGTGAATCATCTTCACCAACAATAAGAACATCAGCAAAAGCAGATAGAGGATGCAATTGTGTTGTTGTTACACCAACAAGAAGCTGCAAGGGTTGACAGGGAGACCCAAGATAAAAGATTTCATGATGTGTTACGACAAATTTCAACAATTTCTTGTAATGCTTTGGAAGACAATGGGACAGCAAACAAAAACTTTCAGGAGGCGTAGGCTTTTGTTAGAAATGTTGATTTCAATGAAGGTACGGGTGAGGTGCATCATAGGGAGGACTATGATAAATGCTTTATTAAAGGAATTAAATTGGAGTTTCCACGATTCTCTGGGAATAACCCATGGATATAGGGCCAATCAATATATCATATATTACCAAGTTCCTCCTCACCAACGAATTTTTATAGCTTCTTTTCACATGGATGAAGTAGCATTGATCTGGTTTCAAGATGCAAGTGAGGCAAGGGCATTTCACTCTTGAGAGGAATTTGTATAGGTTGTGCAAATCAAATTTGGATCATTCCTATATGATCATTCCATGGAGGCTCTTACACGTTTGAACCAGGTCAGTACAATTACTACATATAAAGCTGAATTTGAGGTTCTTTCTAATAGAATAACAGGAATATATGAGAAAAACAAACTTAGTTATTTTTTGAGTGGCCTACGGGATGAGGTCAGATTACCTGTTAGGATGTTTAATCCTACTACTTTAAATGATGCATTTGAATTGGCTAAGATCCAAGAACAATATGTCTCGAGTAGTAGAAGATCTTGGAGGAATGGATCTACAGATTCTAGTCAGTTGGGTCCAGGGTCGAGTGTGTTAAAATAGGGACAAATTGGTTCTATTTGAGGAACACCTAAAACTCCACCTATAGCAAAGATGCCTTATCAAAAAGTGTTTGAGGCTCAGATGCAAGATAGGCAAAATAATGGTCTTTGCTACTTTTGTGATGAGAAGTGGCATCAAGGCCACAAGTGTCTTAAACTAAAATTGTTTTTGATAGAAAGTATGGAGTTGTCAGATAGTATGGATGGTGCTATTGGTTTGGAGCAAGACAAAGTGGCTAAAGATGAGATTAAACAGCTTGAAGTTTGTGGGAGAGATAGCCTCAATTTCGCTTCAAACTATTATGGGGGCTCCAGGTCCTAAGATAATGAGACTTATTGGCTAGTTAGGTAAGAGGAAAGTGGTCATTTTAATAGATACTGGTAGTACCCATAATTTGTGGACACTTCAGTAGCTTCAAGGTGTAATTTGTTTATACAACAGAATTAGTCCATTCAAGTGAGAGTAGCCAATGGACATATGATTCAAAGTAAGGGTAGGTGTATTTTAGTGGGTGTGTAGATACAAGGTACAACTTTTACCATTGATTTTTTAACACTGTCATTGGATGGATGTAATGCAATTTTGGTGTGAAGTAGCTTTCATCACTGGGACCTATTTTGTGGGACTTTGTGGAGTTAAAGATGCAGTTTACTTATAGAGGGAGGGATGCTTGTCTTAAAGGTATTACAGCTTTACAGAATGGATTGGTTGATGATAAGGAATTTTCAAGTATCTCCAAGCTTGGGAATAAGGGACTACTACTGCAATTGATTACTTGTGATGTTACAGAATTTGTAGCTATGGAATCCAATGATGTTTTGGAGTTACTGGAGCAGTTTGAAAAGATATTTGTGGAACCTAAGGGTTTACCTCCCCATAGGTCTCATGATCATCAAATTAATCTGAAGCAAAAAACATCACCAATGAGTGTCAGGTCTTAAAGATACCCCTATTATAAAAAACACAGAAATTGAGAAGATTGTTAAGGAGTTGTTAGATTCAGGGGTAACTCGACCAAGTTAGTCCCCATTCTCCTCTCATGTATTGTTGGTCAGGAAGTTTGATGGCAGTTGGAGAATGTGTATTGACTATAGTGTCTTAAATGAAGCTATTATCAAAGATAAGTACCCAACTCTTGTGGTGGATAAGTTGTTGGATGAACTTGCTAGCTCCACCATTTTCTCCGAGTTAGATCTCAAGGCAGACTATCATCAAATTCGCATGAGAAGTGAGGATATTAAAAAAATTGTTTTAAGAACACATGAGAGGTATTATGAGTTCATTGTCATGCCTTGAAATGTAACTTTCTGGTTCCATCATTTTCTCCAAGTTGGATCTTAGGGCAGACTATCATCAAATTTGTTTGAGAAGTGAGGATATTCACAAAACTGCTTTCAGAACACATGTGAGGCATTATGAGTTCCTTGTCATGCCTCTCAACATTTCAAGGCATGACAAGGAACTCATAATGCCTCTTGGACTCACTAATGTTCTCTAAACATTTCAAGGACTTATGAATGAAGTGTTCAAGCCTTTCCTCTCGAAGTTTGTCATAGTGTTTTTTGATGATATCCTTATTTACAGCAAGGATTTACAATCTCATTTAATGCATTTGACTTTAGCCTTGCAGACACTACAACAACATCAATTGTATGCCAAAAAGTCCAAGTGTAAGTTTGCTTGTGATGAATTTAAGTATTTGGGCCACCTGATTTCTAAGGAAGGAGTAAGGGCAGATCTTAAGAAGTTGGAATCTATGGTTACTTGGCCAATTCCAAAAAACCTAAAGTCACTAAGGGGTTTTTGGGTTTGATAGGTTACTAATAGGAAGTTTATAAAAGGGCATTGAAAGATTGCTGCCCCTTTCACTGCATTGTTAAAAAAAGATGCATTCCTTTGGACTGAGAGTACTACACAATCCTTCGATGATCTCAAGACAGTAGTGACAAACCCTCCTGTGCTTTCCTTGCCAAACTTTTCAAAAGTGTTTGTCATTGAGTGTGATGTGTGTGGACCAAGTATCAGTGTTGTCTTGATGCAGGAGAAGAGGCCTTTAGCTTTCCTCAGCCAAGCTCTCAAGACCAATAATTTATCACTTTCTACTTATGAGAAAGAATTGTTAGCCTTGGTGTTAACGGTGAAGAAGTGGCAACCATATCTCTTGGGGAGTTCATTTGTGGTAAGAACTAATTATCACAGTCTGAAATACTTGTTGGAATAGAAAATAGGTACATCCTCACAGCAGAAGTAGCCTTCTAAGTTGCTTGCATATGAGTTTTGCATTGGATATAAAAAAGGGGTGGAGAACAAGGGAGCTAATGCCTTGTTTAGAACAAATCAAGATGATGAATCTAGAGTATTGGCTGCGATATCATTTCCCACCCCAACATGGCTAGCAAATTTAAAGGTTGCTTATACAGAAGACCAAACTATACAGCAATTAATTACTTCTAGTACATCCTCACAACAGAAGTAGCTCTCTAAGTTGCTTGGATATGAGTTTTGCATTGAATATAAAAAAAGGGGTGGAGAACAAGGTAGCTAATGCCTCATTTAGACCAAATCAAGATGATGAATTTGGAGTTTTAGTTGCTATATCATTTCCCACCTCCAACATGGCTAGCAAATTTAAAGGTTGCTTATATAGAAGACCAAACTATACAGTAATTAATTACTTCTTCACAGCTTGATGCTTCTTCTCATCCTTCTTTCAGTTTAAAACATGGAGTTTTTTTTTTTTTTTTTTAAATGAAGGATCTATATGCCCAATTTCCCTAAATTGAAGTTGAAAATTTTAAATTACATTTATGTTAATTCTTTTGCAGGTCATTCTAGTTTTCACAAATCATTGCACAAGGCTAGAGCTAATTTTTATTGGCATGGTTTGAAGTCTAAGGTTAAGAAGTTCATTCGTGAATGTGAGGTGTGCCAAAGAGACAAAAAGTGGAGAATGAGTTTCCAGCTAGTTTATTACAACCTTTGCCCATACTAGAACAAGTCTGGACTAATATTTCAATGGGTTTTGTGGAAGGACTACCTCTTTCCAAGGGATATTCAGTGATTATGGTTGTGGTGGATAGGTTGTCAGAGTATGCCCATTTTATGGCTTTAAAACACCCTTTTATAACTGTTAAGGCAACATTACTATTTCTGAACAATGTTTTTAAATTACATGGTATGCCTAAAACTATTGTTTTGTATAGATGTCCCACTTTTACAAGCTCATTTTGGAGGAAACTATTTAAGTTGTCAGGGATCAATTTATCATACTCATCTACCTATCAACCTCAAAGTGATGACCAAATAGAAGCTGTTAATAAATGTTTGGAACATTTCATTTGGTCATTCACTGAGATAAACCAAGCTATCATTGGTTAAGTGATGTTACAACACCACTTTCCACTCCTCAACAAGGCTTACTCCTTTTGAGGTTGTTTATGGAGTTACTCCTACTAGACTTCAGTCATATATTCTTGGAATCACAACTAGTCAAGCAGTAGATGAGTTGTTGAAGACAAGATATCGGATCATGGTAGCATTGAAGACAAATTTGGCCGCAACCCAAGTAAGGATGAAGTTTCAGTTTGATAAACATAGAACTGAAAGAGAATTTTCAGTGGGGGATTGGGTTTATCTCATATTGCAACCTTACAGGTAGCAATTATTGCTAGTGAGGAGAAATTTGAAACTGTCTCCTAGGTTTTTTTGGCCCATTTTAGATTACTCATCAAGTGGGAAAGGTGGCTTACAGACTTCGTTTACCCTCGTATTCTCTTTTGCATTTTGTTTTTCATGTTGCTTGTTTGAAAAGAAAAATACGAGAACATATGTTGCCTCTTTCAACCTTACCCCAGTGGATTTGCAAGGGAAACTAATGCCTGAGCCTAAGAAAATTTTGTAGCACTGGAATAAGAAGGTCAACAATCGACATGTGTTGAGGTGTTGGTTCAGTGGAAGGGTGTTGGAGTGGATGATAGCATCGGAGCCTTATTGGCAACTTCGTCAAAAGTTTTCTTACCTTATGGGCAAGGTGCTTCAAAGGGGGAGTGCATTATAAGTCAAGAATGTGCTAGAGTGAATGATAGCAATATAGTTAAAGGCATGCTACTCGGCAGTAGGAAGAATGAGAGTTTTGAAAGTTTTGTTCATTATGTTCTTGGAGGCTGGAACAGTGTCGTAGTGTAATTGAAAGTGTTAATAATGATTAAGCTGTCATTTAGTTTAGTAATAGGTTGGGTGAATAAGTTGAACACAGTCGTTTTGTAGCTTTTTTTTTTTTTTCTTATGATCGTAAATACAATGTTGTATTGGAAGAGATGAAAGAAACATAAAACACACGAGCTGGAGGGAAAATCCCCATTCGGAAATTCATTCAACAGATTTCTCTCTCTCTCTCTCTCTCTCTCTCTCTCTCTACTTGGTTTTCTTGGAGACTATCTCAAATTAGTCATCAACTGGGTCCGTTACACTACCCATCCTAGCACTCCTCTCATCTAACATACTTAACAAGGGAGTTCTAATGAGATCTAGTGAATTAACAGAATAGTGTAATCACCGGATACCGTACTCATGTCCAACAATCTTTAGAAGTGGGCTCTTTAGGCAGATAAACAGATGCCATAATACATTTTTCCGTCCAGAAATGTGGTATAATCAGTGATCCTCTGGTTCAATTTACATACATTCACCACGGTGCATGAAAAAGTCAGTAAAAGAGGATGTCTCATTATGGTCACTGGTTACTGTGCAAACTAGACTAAATTTTAATTACCTTACATGGAGCTTTCCCAGTTTGGACCACCTGAAATCTCTGCTATCTGTCATGTTCTATGTGGTGGTATTGTAACGTTGTGGGACTTGTTCTTCCATAATGAAACCTTATCTTACCAAGATTTTTGTTCTCCAATCTTGACTACGGTTACTAGGTTCTTCTTTGATGGACATTAGCATTCTTTTGGCATGTCCAGGATTGCAGTCAAAGCTTCAAAAGTCCTTATTTTCCAATACGAAAATATTCAAGGGCATTAACTGGGAGGCCTCTCCAATGCGATCCAACCAAGCTTCCCTTTCCGGAAATCAGAGAGAATACGAAAAGCTGCTTGATGAGTGTCACCACTGAACAAGTGAAGTGCAAGCTTCTGAACAAATCTGCATGCAGAAAATGTATAGCAATCAATTCAGCTTTGGGATTTTGGAATGAATATGAATAGGTGACTGTACATTCTCCCAAGGATCTCTCCAAATAACAAACTGTCCCCATTCTGTATACGGATAGACTTTTATCTCCTTTAAGCTAAATGCAATTCTTTTTTATTTTGGCATACCCGGTTTTTGTCACCACGATGTCCCTATAAGCCTACTATTCAAAAAGTGCTTAGCCTCCACTCCCTCCCTCAATAGTCCCCCAACCCAGCACCTAAAATATTTTTAAAAATCAAGTCCAAGTGAGAACAACAACCGCCATGCCAAGACATACGTTTTACCACATTGACCATCCACATCAATCTTGTAACGGTTGTAAAGAGGTTTTGTGCCTGCAATAAACAAAATTTGAATATTGCATGAATGTGCATTAAGATGATTTAAATAAATGTCAGTAGAAATTTGAGCACAAGTAGAAAAATGCATAGAATAAGTACTAGGGAGATTAAGACCACACTCTGCATTAAAGGGATAGAACTCCTCTCTCTCTCTCTCTCTCTCTTCATTCAGAGAGGTGTGGTTAAAAAAATATTTCTATTATAGTTTTCAAGACCACCAAAATTTCCTATGCAGTAACAAAGGCAACTTATTATCATTTATGCACCCGTTATTTATTTACTCTCATGCCATGTTCATACTGCTCCCAAAATTTAAGTTTGTGATCGATACGATAAAAGCTCTCAAAACTTTACCCCATTAGCATCACGCATAATCGTTCCACTGCTTAATCTCTTTCCTCCATATTTACTTTATTAAAGTTGGTCACCAATATTTCACATTTGGAAAACTTCAAACTCAGATTACAAAAAAAACTAAAATCTAAAAAGTTTTCCATGCATTGCATTGGTATGCTTCTTGTCACAAGTAAAACCGGAGCCAAATTGAACTTCTAAAATGTTCTAATTTCCAGAAAGATTCAAATGGTTTCTTGACAGGCTAACAAAAGGAAGCAGAAAAAGAGTTACCACTAGCTGAATAAATAGTACAGATTGTGACTGTCTTGTAAAGATCAATTTATATTGAAGTGCTTTGTGTTACCAGATAAGTTCCCTTGTATCACAAGTGTCCTAGAAAATTCCAACAGAGAATAGATTGATTAAAATAATATACATGATGCTTACCGACTGATGAAAGCCTTGCCAACATCTGCACAAGAATTGCAGCAACATCAGCAACATCATATGATCTCTCTCCAATGTCATCACATATAGCAAGCTTTATTGCAGCTGACTGATCACCAATCCGCATTGGAAGCATTCCAGGAGAGTCCAGCAACTCAAGGTCATTTCCAAAACGAACCCACCTTATCCACGAACATGAAAGACAAAAGCAGACGAAGAAAGTTAGTATATAGACAAGGCCAGGAATTTTTCTTAATGTTTATCTCAAGATAAAAAAATAGAGCAAGCATTGGCTTTGGAAACTCTTGAGAGAGTGATGAAATTGTAGAAGTATGTAGTTTCCAAAATTACACAATTTATGTTCATGGATGTGAATTTTAAAAATTTTGAAAGTTTGCATTAAAATAAAAAGACACTATAGAATCTCTCTCTCTCTCCCTCTCTCTCTCTCTCCCCCCCCCCCCCTCCCTCCCTCTTCCCTTTTTTAAGGATTCTATACCATTCTTAGCATTTTAAATTTTTAATAGACTCAAACTTTAATAACAGGTTTCCAATATCCTTTTATTTTATAAGAAAATATTTTATTGATATAAAGATAGACATAGCCCAAGTACACAGGAGGTATACATGTGATTACACCTATTTAGGAACTAGAAACAGTTAAAAATTAATCCTGGAAATTGAGACCATTTAAATCTGAAGCAATGGCCCACATAAATAAAGTCTTCTAGAAAATGCTCTTGAACTCTTCCAAGGAGCACTCACGATCCTCGAAATTCTATCATTTCTTTCACTCCAGATTTACCAAAATATACAAATGGGAGCCATCTACCACACAGCTGCAATCTGTGGTGTCCCCATGATTTCTCTCCAACTAGCTAGTAGTTCAACCACCCTCCCCAGTATAACCCATGCTAATCCCACTTTGCTGAAAAAATAATTCCATATGGCCCTTACAAACTCACAATGTAGAAGTAAATGATCCACCGTTTCAATACTATTTCTGTACATACAGCACCAGTCGATGATGATAAGCCCACTTTTCTTAAATTATCAACAATCAGAATCTTCCCTAAAGCTGCTGTCCAAGCCAAAAAAACAGCATTTGGAGGTGCTTTACTCTGCCAAATGTTCTTACAAGGAAAATGATTCCTACCTTGGGCACTAAGAGTCTCACAGAAAGTGCGTACAGAAAATTTGCCTTTCTTAGAAGGCCGCCACACCAATCTATCCACCGCTGTAACAGCAGGACTAATGGTGTAGAGCAAGTTAAGGAATTCCACCAAGACTCATACTTCCCAATCATGGGCCTCCTTAATGAAGCTAACATTCCATTGCTGCGAACCATTAGTAATTTCCCACAAGTCAGCCACGAAAGCATCTTGTTCCCCCACAATTCTGAAAATAGAGGGATAGACATCCTTAAGAGCCATATCTCCAACACAAACGTCATGCCAAAAACTGATTCTGTTGCCATCCACCATACACAGCCTAGTGTTGCTAGAGAAAGACCACCAACCTTTCCGAATATGCTTTCATAACCCCACTCCGCATGCCCCACTAACTTCATTAGAACACCAACCCCCCCTTATACTCACTCCCATACTTAGTATCAATTACCATCTTCCATAGTGATTCCCTCTCATAATTATATCTCCATAGCCGCTTCCCAAGAAGAGCATTATTGAAGGCCCTCACATTGCGAACCCCCAATCCACCACCCCTCAAGGGAGAGCACACCTTGTCCCACCCAACTAAATGAAACTTAAACTCATCGCCAAGTCCACCCCACAGAAAATCTCGTTGAAACTTCTCAATCTGAGAGGCAACACTAGCTGGAAGAGGAAATAATGACAAGAAATATGTGGGAAGGTTTGAAAGGGTACTCTTAATTAGTGTAATCCGACCCCCTTTAGACATATACAACCTTTTCCACCCAGTCAGCCTACGCTCTATTTTCTCTAATACCTCATCCCAAAAAGTGTTGGCTTTGAATGATGCTCCCAACGGAAGGCCAAGGTACTTCATAGGCAGCGAAGAGACCACACATCCCAACCTTCTTCGTTTTAGAGAGATTTGTTTTTAAACTGGAGACTGCTTCAAAACATAGCAAAATAGCCTTTAAATATTGAAATAACCGATAATGCATCTCCCATGTTGGGGATGTAAGAAATCTATCCAGTATAGACCGGGCATGATTATTAGACCATGTAAATGTACCCCCCCGAAATAAGAGGGACACGTCCATGAGCTCCAACTCAAGTATGAAATCAGAGAATTCAACCATTGCATGATTTTGCCATCCCTTCTCCGATCTCTCACTCGGAAACCTTGTCACATTGAAATCCCCTCCAATACACCATGAGACATCCCACCAAGTACACAATCTTGCTAGCTCTTCCCAGAGAAACCAACTCTCGCTATCCAAATTAGGACCATAAACCCCACCAAAGACCCACAAAAAACCATCTTTAGAATTTTTAAAAGAACACCCCACCGAGCATTCTCCTACAAACTCGTTGAGATTCTCCACCACCCATTTATCCCTCATTACCAACACTCCACCTGATGCCCCATTCGAGGGTAAATATGACCACCCTACATGCTGGCAGCCCCAAATACTCTAAATAATACTTCTTGTGATAAGCTTCAGCTTAGTCTCCATCAAGCACAAGATGTCCACCTTCCATTGTGTTAACAGATTTCTTATTCGGAGGTGTTGGTCTATCTCATTCAACCCCCTAACATTCCAAATTAGAATTTTGGACTTCATTTTTCAACTACTACAGCTCTCCCGTAGTTCCTTCCTCGGCTTGCACTCCCTTCCTTTCCTTCATAATTAATAGACCAAGATAGCCTCCTCAACTCTCTATTTCGTTTTGACCCCATTGCATGATGATAATGTCCTGCCTCAATTGTTGTGAGAAGTGCCTTGAATTGATCTTCAAAGCCCCCACAGGAGATCCCTACACATCTATGAATTTCCTCCACTTTTTGCATGATCCAATCTAAAGATAGACAAGGAGGAATAGTACAAATAGGGATAGGATCATCCCCAATTTCCTCTGGCCCAATCTGATGAATCTCCCTTGTGCTGAGTGTTGGATCGTGCTGGAATCTGCCTTCCTCGTTCTGTTGTAACTCCTCACCCACTATTGGAACCATGTTGGATCCAAATAAGATCAATGTTCCTTCCCATTCTGCCTTCTTGTACATCTGTATCTCCTGCTCAACTCTCTCCATCAACCCTTTATGTGATGTTTCCCCTTGCTTCTGAACTCCTGTAAGTGTGTCCCTCGATCAGTATGGTTTGTCTCAGAGGCTACGTCTTTTTCTGACATCGAAATATTCCTCTGCATTGCACTGAGGTCGAGCTATTCCCAAGAGGACTCCTGCGAAATTTTCTGAGTCATTTCCCCATGCTCCTAAACCCCTGATGCCACTCTCATGCATAGGCTCTACTGCCGGGACGTTGCCCTTAATTACCTCCACGGTACCGAAAAGTTGCCTAGACAATGTTGGCGCACAAGTCTGTGTCAACCCACAGAGCTTTGGCCCACCAGAAGATGGCATCTGTGATTTCCCAACCTTTTCGTACAGTGGCAGCGCTAGGGTTCTATCATATGGGTTGCCGGAAACTACCCTAGACGATGCCGGTGGAGGGGAAGGTGGCACTCCTGGCCATTGTGATAGTGTGGTCTCGGGCCCAGAGGAGGACGTTGAACTCATTTCAAAATGGGTAGTTTTGGACGTAAGCCATTTCTTTTCAGACACCATCCCATTTTGGGACGGGGTCTGCCTGTCTAGCCCAAGCCTAGCTTAACTTTGCCTTTTTCAAGCCTCATATACTGACTTGACTCCAACCCAGCATTTCCTTGGCCTAGGCCCAGGCTCTGGCTAGGATTTAAATCCTAGTCCACTCTGCCTAGCAACTCTTTTACAGACTTCTTCAGATAGTGCAGCTCCTCATTCACGCCAGCCAGCTCCTTCTTCAGCCCAAACCAGACACTCTGCCCCTCACTTTCCACTGTGCAAATATCAGACAAACCACCTATATCTTTTTCTGAAAAAATAGTGGTTCTACACAACACTACACCTAGAGGGGGGGTGAATAGGTGTAATCCAATTTTTATGGCCTTTTAAAAATTAGACAAACAAGCAGTTAATAAATTAATCAAATAACACAAATAATCAACACATGATTTTGATCAAGTAGTAAAAACTCATTTGAAGAACATCTTCAAAATCTAAAACTACTCCGGGTGTAAGATACCACCTCAAATCCACTATAGAAATTTTAGTTTGTTACAACCAATTTAGAGACACTCACAAAACCTTTGTAGTAGCTAAACTTGGTGTTGCTTTCCCTCAACATTTTCAATTACAAAGTTGCGACCATCTCTCTCTGCGAAGGAGCACTCCCCTGCTACCCTTTGCTTTTTGTCCTTTTCTCCATTTTGTGACGCTAAAGGATTGCCTGTACCACCATGCACTACCACCCTACTTTCTGCTCTATCTCCCATCGCAACCTCAATGTACATCCTAGCGTGCCTTCCCAACTCCTTCCCTTTCCCATCACCTTGACCCACAACTAGAGCCTTAGCCACATACAGAGCACACTTCATCTCCATGGAGAGGCTTTTCCACCCTCTACCTTTCATCCCTTCCGAGAACACAAGCATACCTCGATGCCCACTACCACCATACTCAGTGACTTCTAAGTAGCGTCCATAAGTATCGGAACGCCGAATGGCAACCAGTGAGAAAGACCCAATACGAAAAGTCTTAAAAAACTCCTTCCTACCCCCTTAATGATAGCACTCCTCCATCGTGATTGCCAACCAACAAGCACTGGCATGATTGAAAACCATCACCTTCATGACCTTCCTACTTCTTTCAGTAACATGAAAGTAGCTTCCCCCCTCCAACGATAACACAAAAACCTTGGTTTCAATTAGTAAGTGTTTTCTGAAACCCATCCTACACCGAAAATATGACAAGCCCAAAGAATGCTAAGGTGATTCCAATGCAACTCACCAGAAAAAATCATCCATGATGAAAGTGTACACAGAGAGAGAGAGAGAGAGAGAGAGAGAGAGAGAGAGAGAGAGAGAGAGAGGTAATAGTTTCCAATATCTCCAATAACAATTAATAAATTGTAATATCCTGCCAATGAGCTCTAGCTAAAATGGTGGACCTCCCCCTCCTGAAAGAGTAATGGAAGGTGAGGTCAAGGCTTCAAGATCCATTGAACACATGTTTAACTACCTAATCAAAAGAAAGAAAAATAACTTAGATTTTCTTTTTTTCAGATTTTCTAGGACTCCAATTAATGCAACAACAAATTTAAACCCAGCACTGCAAGTTGCTTTCATTTCTCCCAACCCCCAACCTCATAACCCGAAAGATATCCAAGTGACAAAGATGAAGATGCATACTTCAACTCTCTTGTGACACCTGGTCTGGGAGCCGCTGGACACATTCTCCGCTTCAGCAAACGGTTTATCAAAGATGATTTTCCAACATTTGGATATCCAACTATTCCAGCTCGTACCTATAAATAACAATGCAATGTTCATTTAACCATAGCAATTATTTTTGTGAAGCATGAAACACAAAATAAGTTATCTTATGAAGAAAAGGATCAAAAGCATAGAGAAGCAACCATCATTTGGAAAAACTCCTTTGTTTCTTATCTAAAGATATTTCAAAAGAAGTTCAAGAAGAAAAACAATACCCCTTCTGGCTCACCACCAATTAAGAATCTTCCCATTTCCTCCCACAAATTGCTCAAAAAGAGCCACATCAGTTCATCTCATCCCATCGTCTACTACTTATCTACCAATTTTAAAGTGCATTCTGACTCTTAAGCGAAATGTTTGACAAGAGTATCTGACCCAAACACTCTCTCCTCTGCAACACGTTCCCAAACTCACTCTCTTAAGCAAATTATCTCTTACTGCAACCCCTGATCACTTTCATTTTGACCCAACCATGCTCATAAAGCAATCAAAAGCAATGCAAAAATGATCTGCTGGTGTTTGGTAGATTCAGCCTCTATAAGCCTAACAACAACATTTATCAAATAAATAGATCTTTGTCAGAGATATATAGAGACATAAATGTCGAAGCAGCAACTGAGCTTTAATCCTTTGATAACATTCAGAGAAACTTGAGAACAGCATCATTAGACAGACATATTTCAAAACGAAACAAAAAGCAAGAAAAAGGCATCAAGATCTAATCCTTTGATAAAGTATCGGAAAACCACGATTGGAGGACCACAAGCTCAAGGCTCAACGAAACAGAAAGTATCAACATTAAGAAACTTCTTGGTGTCAGCAGTGACCAAAAAAAAAAAAAGAGCCTGGCATTCATTTATTCTATCATCTTCGAGGCTTATTTTATGTCCAAGTCCTGAACTTCCTCCAATCCAATTCTTTCATTCAATTTTTGCTCATCATGTTATTGTAGTGTTTTTTGTTGTCAGACAAGTATAAGTTTTTTTCTCTAGATGTTAGTCAATTGCATATTATCTTGAAGATGTTTATTCTGTTATCAATTGTGGAACTTGAGAACTATAATTGAGGTTGAAATTTGTAAAAAGCAAGATGCTGCTGCTAAGGAGGAGCTTGCATTTGGAGCCAAAGGAGCTGTGATTATCATTGTTGCCAGAGAAGAAGCCATCAACTAAGGTTATGAGAAGATGAGGTGGAAGAAGGGGCAGTGGCTTTGGGTCCCAAAAAAAATCGAAGCAAGGAAGTGTTGCAATTGATGAATGAGGTGATGAGGTGGATGTCATTCTCATCGGCAGTATGGAAAGAGAAAACAAGTGCAAGGAAGAGGAATGTGGGGAGGTTTAAGATTCAAGGTGGAAGATGCCACGGTTTTGCAGAAGAGTTGGGACATGGTATGGAGGTTGTCTAGTTGGGGGTGATTGGTCATGGAGGTGTAATTACTTTGCTTGAAGATTTGGTGATACGTTATTGACAAGGAATGTGGTTAAATGTAATTCATGCAATAAATTAGGTACAAAGTGGCCCATATCAAGCACCCCAGCTGGGGAGAATGAAAGAAAGATAATGGAAGTGGACTTGAGCCTTGCATCTTCAAAGTTCAAAATGAAACCAACAACTATCTTAAACTTTGAATGATAACCAAAAACTATAGAAATGTACATTTTCATTCTAAAGATTATGTCAAAAAAAGATTGGGAAAACAAATATTCTTCTCCAAAAACCTACTAGCTTTCATTGGTTCTTTGGAAGGTAAACCGTGTCGAGCAAGTAGACTGATAAAATCAAGTTGTGCTTAAATGCTTATATAATTTTGCAACAGCATTAACAAGCACCGTGACAATAAAATCAGAAATTAAGATAAAGACTAAGAAAGGGAAAAAAAAAATGGAAGGTTTCACATGATTTCACTAGATCTAGGAACCTACCGCCCGTGGAAGTAGTCCTTTGGCTCTCCGTCTGACATTCACATCTGCTGATAATGCCTTTGCTAACCGCCCCAGCTTCATAGTGCCCTGTACTTGCCACATAAACATAATCATATAACTAGATGATGTCCAGAATATGGAAAGATAATAGGGTCTTTTGTTCCAATACCAGCCCGAGTTGCCCATTGGAAAAGACAACCTTCGTTCCTTGCCTTGAAAAATAAGTTGCCCAAGCATTTCGGTCTGCCGTGGATATCATGTCTTCTCTATTCAGCACCAGAATTCTTTTCCTATTTCCCAGCCATGAATCCATCTGCTCCAGAGAGAGTACTAGAAAGGTTAAGACCTACAACTTTTGGTTTCAACTCGTCTGTCCTAAAGGTGCTTCTTCTTGGCCACAGTTCCTGGAAATATGGTTTCCACTTTCCACCAAAATTCATTATAGCATATTACAGGAATAACATTTATTTAGTAAGTCTTATAGGTAACAATAAACTAAAAAATTAGAAACCCAAAAAGTATGCATCTAGACAATCTTCTCCTCTCTAACCCAATGTAATTTGATATAAACATTAACATGTTATAGTCATTTCACATTACAGCTGAGCGGTAACAGAGTAATACAGAAGTCTGACCTGTGGATGACTAGTTGACAATGGAATTCTTGCGTCTCGCACCTCTATCACCACATCCATCAGCTTAAGTTGTTCTTTAAGCTGTTTTTCTGTTTTTGCTATGTGACCAGGATACCACTATCCAGGTGCCAACACCCCAATAAGGCAAATTGAAACAGAAACCATCAATTTGAATTTCCAAAAATCTCGGCCAGCTACCACTTCAGAAATTCAATCATGATAGACCAAACCTTATTCATACCTGAACAGGTCGCAGTGCCTTTGTCCAGTGATAAAGATCAGCATCCAGCTCAACCCAATCACTCTCTCCTTGAAATCCATCTTTGGAATAGACATTCCCATTTTCATGCCAACTGGGAACTTTCCCCCCAACAATCTGTAATGTTTTATTCCACAATTGTGTTATCCTATCCATTTATGACCGCATTTATAGTGCATACGTTATTGATTGTTAATCCACAACATTCGAAAGAATTATAATATGAAATAAACAAAAACCGGAACTAAACTGTTTGATTGGTTTCTGAGAAAATTTGGTTAATAAAAAGAAAATAAATGATCGTTTTATTAAGAAAGAACATTTAATACATTATACACTCCAGTTGGGGCTAAAACTGCTTTTGGGAATCCTCGTAAACAACAGCAAAAGATAAAAGATAAATAGATAAATAAAAGATTACAAGTTCTCCTACGTTTTACAAGAAACAAAACACAAGGAGTGAAGAGAATTATGAATGAACTAAGAGGGAAATATTAAATTGAGGATGGGAATTGATGCCTGGATGGTGGAAGGTGGGGACGAGAGAGAAGCTGCAGCTGCGAGAGCCGTTGGAGATGACTTGGGTTTGGTTGTCGGGAACTGAAGGAAGAGTCCCGGGATTGCAGGAGAGTTTGGAAGCCATAAGCCTGAGAGCTGAACCGCCATCTACTTTTGTAGCTAGTATTAGTGTAGTCTCTCGACTCTCAGGCTCTCAGTTTCGCGGCTGACGATAAGGAAAATTTTCTAATTTTCGCTTTCTTTCTGGTCACAGAAACTCACCGACGATAACAGATATTTTCGTATACTTCGTTTTTAAACATTATTTAAATATAAATTACTTTTAATTTTAAATTTTAAATTTTTTATTTTTTTATTTAACCATTACAATTTCCTCAAACTCCAAAAAAATATAAAAAATAATATTACTTTTACCAATTTTAAAATAAAAATAATATTAAAAATTTATATTCTAATAATTTTTAAGTTATTAATCTTCTACATTAGCTTATTTATTATTGTTATATAATATTATATTATATATATAAATATATATATTATTTCGAGTTTGTATTCGTTTAAAGTAACTAACGTGGCGCATGAAGTATAAGGGAAAATAGATAAATATGTTATATATGCATATATGAATTTGGTGATGACCATTTATAGTTTCCACTTTCCGCCTCATGTTTTTACTCTTAGATTTTCCATTCATATATCTCCTCTTAGAATTTCTAAATTCGTCTATGTATCTCAGTAATTCATGTATCATCCATTTATATTCTTTATTCTCTTATACCTATTAAAGAATATCTTGATGATCATTTGTATGATATAAGAAATTCAAAATAAATGAAATTAAGCTCCTAAAGAGCTACTCTTACGTTGCAATCTTTTTATTCTCTTATTATTTCTCCTCAGTTTTCTATTCTTACGTTGTTTTGTTTTTATCTTTGGCAAGATATTTGCGTAATATTTTACCAAATTATTGTAAGTTTCTCTTCCATAAAAATGAATATGATCTATGTGATATTATAAAAAGTATAATGTTTTCATATCAATATGATGAATATACTTGTCTTCTATATCTTAGTTCAATTTTAAATATATCTTTCTCATTCAATATTATTAAGGAAAGAAATAAAATATCTCTGAAAGATCGTTTTAAAATAATAATTTTATTAAAAATTGAGTACTTCACAATAAAATATTCATTGATTCTATGGGATAGTTTAAGTAAATAATACATATACCAAAAAACCGTAATCCTCCCAAAAGTTTATTATGATTAAATGCACTTAAAGTTACACAATTGAAATTGTAAAGAGAAAAAAGTTAATGATAATGATATGTTTGAAATGCAACATATAATATATTCACGTCTCTAATATGCTCTTGTAACAGCAATATCGAGTGTGAAAGTTCACTAAGAATTTTGAACTAATATCTTATTTATTAATGGCTAAACAAAACAACGAGTTGTTAATGAAAAGTACCAGTCTTATCCAACTAGTTCTAATCCATTCCTTGAAGCGAATGGAATCTCATTTCATCATAATAAAAGAATCTATGGTCGCAGATATGGACGTGATAGAAAAAATTATCGGAATCAAAGGAAGCATACACAAAGTTTCTCAAAGAAAAATGCTCCATATCACAAACAGTGAAAACGCATCATGACAGAGTAAGATGAAAATAGAGACTTGCATAATAAGTTTGTAAAGAAATATGAAGATAAATGTTACAAGTGTAATATGAAAGAGCATTGGTCACGTACCTGTCGTACATCCAAATATTTGGTGGACCTATATCAACATCCATGAAGGAATAAGTAAAAGGGGTCGAAATGAATTTTGCCGATCACAAGGATCTAGAAAATCATCTAATTTATCCCGATAATTTAAATATGATGGTCCTATCTCATCTCGATATTTTTGGTTTCTTTATAAATCTAAATGGAGATAATAATATTTTGATTAATGATGCATATGACCATAACAATTAATTTTATTTTTTTATTATAATTATATTATGTTTGAGTTGTTATCTTTTAATACATCATATTAAATTTTCTTTTGCATTAATAAAGTTTTATACATATTTTTGTTTATAAACAAACATAAATTTTATTAATGCATTGACCATTTCGAAGATGATTGGTGAAGATATATGTTTGATAGACAATTGTATAACACAATTCTTAAGGACAATAAATATTTTCAATATTTAACATGATATAGAGCCAACGTCAATACAATATCAAAGCCATCGAACCTAATTGAAGGCTCCAAAAGAGCTGATACATGTTAACAAAAAATTGTTGTATTGACAATGGTTTGTATTCTTCAAAGACTAGAAGAAATTTACTCAGGTTTAAAGATATTTATCATAACAGTTATCATGTTGAAATCACTAATGAAGGCAATGACGAATATCTTTACATTACAACAATAAATTTAGACTAGAAACTCATATTAGAAAAACTACCAGTTTTTTTTTTCTAAGTTATATTATACAACATTGAAAACAAATGATTCATATGTTGCAATGCACTAGAAGTGCTATGATTCAAAAATCTTTATATTTTAGCATGATTAATCTTGAATAAAGCATGATCGTCTTTGTTATTCAAGATTAATCATGATGCATCAAATAATGATAATTATTATAGACATCCCTTAAAAGGATAAGAAGATTCGTTTACCAAATGGTTATCTATGTGTAGCATGTTTCAAAGGAAAACTAATTGTTAAACCATCCCATTCAAAAATATTTATTGAATCTCTATTTTAACAAAAGAAATCCATGGAGATATATGTGAACCTATACATCCACAATGTGGGCCATTTAGATATTTTATGGTTTTAATAAATGCATCAACTAGGTGGTCACATATTTGTCTACGCTCTTCTCGAAATGTTGTATTTGCTAGACTTTTTACATAAATTATTATACTACGGGCTCAGTTTTCGAATTATCTAATTCAATCTATTCAATTGGATAATACACGAGAATTTACATCTAAAAATTTTAATGATTACTACATGTTAGTTAGGATTAATGTCGAACATCATGTTATCCATACACATATCCAGAGTGGTTTAACTAAGTCATTTATTAAAGATATGCAATTAATTGCTTGACCATTACTTTTGACAACAAAACTAGTTACCTCTCTACTTGGGGGCATGCAATTTTGCATGCTACATCATTTGTCTAAATAAGACCAATTGCCAATAATAAATATTCTCCATTGCAACTTGTATTTGGCCAACCAAAATTTTATCATCTCATACTTTTGGTTGTGTTGTTTATGTTCTAATTACGCATCCTAAATGCAGTAAAATGGATCCTTACCGCAGACTTAGAATTTATGTTGGTTTTGATTTTCTCTCCATCATTAGATATATCAAGCATTTTAACTAAGGATAATTTTAAGGCTCGTTTTGAAAATTGTCATTTTAATGAAATAGTGTTCTGGGAAAAAAAAGTTGCCAGAAGCACAAAAGCTAATAACATGAAACACTTGGACGTTATCTCATCTTGATCCTCATACAAATCAATGCGAACCAGAATTTTAAAAAATCATTCATTTACAAGTTATTGCAAATCAATTATTGGATGTCTTTACTGACAATAAGAGAATAGTGAAGTCTCACATTCCTGTTGCTAATACTTCAGCAAAAATCGATGTCCCTATAGGACAATTAAATAATGGAACAATTAATGAGTCTAAAACATGCTTAAAGCATGTATGACCTAATGGTGCAAAGGATAAGACTTCCTAAAAGAGAAAAACACAAATAAAAGAAATTGGTGCTCCTTAAGAGGCCGTACCCACAAAACAGGCAAAAAGCTATAGATCCATCCAAACTTTCTATTCAAAATTCTCTCAGAATAAAATTCCCTGAAGTGGAATCTCCTGAAAATGCTTTTGAATTGGAAAATGTACATGAAAATAACGAGATCTCGATACATTATTTAAGCACGGGAAAATTATTTGATAGAAATAAAATTGTTGCCGATGATATATTTTCATTTAAAGTTGATTTTGATATCATCAGATGTGATGACAAAAATGAACCAAAAACCATCGAAGAATGTTAACGTAGAAATGTTTGGTCAAAATGGAAAGAAGCAATTTGTAAATGCAAGAGTTTGGTTTGGACTAGGTTACTAAGATGATAGAGTTTATCTTATCATTGATTTTATATTTTATGAATGTAAATTATTTTAACTTTATCTATAACTAGTTTGAGTTTATCTAGAAGTTATTATAAATTGTTTTAGATAAGTCAAGAGTGTGAAAATCGAGTTCCAAGGAGTCTGTAATTATTCAAAGAAAAGTTTGAATGGGAATCTGCTACCACAAAGAAGTTTTAGCGCCAGGTGTCAGCATCTCATCAGGAGAGTTATTCGATCGCGACAGGGTCACTCTGTCAGTAGAGTCCTACTACAACTCAAACTTCTTCTAAATTATTTATTTAAGGGATTCGATTGGATAAAAAACTTAGAGATTTTTGTTAGGAATTACTGAAGAGTATATTTCGAGTGCTTGTGTGTGAGAAAATTCACTTGAGAATTTTCTAGTTATTTTTCTCTCTTCAAGTGTGATCACGCCCTATGTTGAAAATTGATTGGTCGTGGTTCAGCCACTGAAGTTCTAGGATAAAAGCTAGTATTTGAAGATCGTCAGAGGTTCTGATTACTGCTGAGGTCTAGGTAAACGGGTCGTTTGTCGGGTCAAGTAAGGGAGTCAATTGATAAAGGTTTTGTAATTGAGACTTGCTTGTAATCAATTTCCAAAAAATAAAATTGGCTTTTCTTTTAAATATTTTTTTAAAGGGTTTCCCTTTGTTACCAATCTTGGTGTTATGCAATTTATTTACTTTATGTTATTACTTTATTAAATAATTGCATGGTTAAAGTCTAACCAATTTGTTGAAGTGAATTGATAGATATTTTCATTTATATGCAGGAGTACTTAGATAATTTCAGTTGGCATCAGAGAGTAGTTTACTCATTCAAGTGTGATCTGTGCCCCTGTAGATCATATCATCATCATTGACAACCCCACTACACTTTGATGAGGAAAATTATGCATATTGAAAAGTATGTATGAGAGCTTTTCTCAAGTCGTTGGATGAATGTGTATGGTATGCAGTTGAACGAGGATGGACTAAACCTATGACAACTATTGATGCTTGGACGAAAGTTGAGATTAGCAACTATAACTGAAATATCAAAAGACTTAATACTATCTTCGTGGTTGTATCTCCTGGAGAATTTAAAAGAATCTCCACGTGTGAGATTGCTAAAGAAGCGTGGGATATCTTAGAGATTACACATGAGAGGACAAGAATTGTAAAAAAAATCAAAATTACAATTGCTAACCTCAAAATTTGAAGAAATTAAAATGCTAGACGATGAGAGTTTTAATGATTTCTATACTAAGCTTAACGATATTATAAATTTTGGGTTTAATCTTGGAGAAAAAGTTGAAGACTCAAGATTTGTGAGGGAGATTTTGAGGTCCCTACTTGAAAGATTTCGCCCAAAGGTTACTGCCATTGAGGAAAGCAAGGATTTGGATGCAATCAAGATTGAAGAACTGGTTGGCTCTTTACAAACATATGAGTCATCACTTCCTCAAATAAGAAAAGGCAAGTCTATTGTTTTAAAAACTGTGAAAGAAGATCGAGATGATTTTCTAATGAAAAAAATCTAAACGATAAGGATGTAGCTCCCATTGCAAGGAAATTCAGAAAATTCATATTTAACAAGAAAACTAGTGGAAAGCAAGAACAAGGTAAGGAATTTCCTACATAGAAAAATGATTCCAAAAATGGAATAAAAATAAATATGAGAAAAAAGACAAAGTAAAGTACCATAAATGTTCAGAATATGGTCACATAAGAGTTGAATGTCAAACTTTAAGAAAGATAAGGAAAAAGCACTAAATATCACACTTAGTGATAGTTCAAAATTTGAAACTTCTAACTCATTGTCTGATAATGAAAATTCTTTTATGTCTTTTTTCACTATTGTTATTGATTTTCCTAAGATTGTGTTAACAAAATCTGAGAATGAATGTGATGAAAATGACTCTGATATAGCTTTTGTTGGTGCTGACCATGATCTGAGTGTACAAGAAACTTATAATGATTTATGTGAAGAAGTTGTCAAGCTGGAAAAATTTAACAAGAAGCTGTACAACAAACTCATAGCAGTGGAGAATGAAAAAAATAATATTTTCGAAGCACTAAAATTTTCTAATGTTGAAATAGCAACATTGAATGCTCAAAAGACTGCACTTGAAAAAGAACTAAAAAGTTTCTAGGAATGCCAACAAAAAACTAAAACTCAGAAATTGGAGGAAATGTTAAGCTTTCAAAAGTCCAGATGTGATTGAATTGGTTTAGGGTACACAACTTCCCAAGGCAAAAAACCTCTAGCCTCATCATTTGCTACTACTACCTCTAAGGGTATTGTGTTTGTTAAAGGAAGCCAAGTTGTGGATGCTTAAAATTAAGCCGTACCAAAATCAAATCACTCTAAAATTTCTCATGAAAGATCAACCTCAAAAAAGATGAACCGAGGTAAGTTTGAAAATAAGTTTGTTCCTACTTGTCATCATTGTGGTATTGCTATCCATCTAAGCCCATATTGCTTTAATTTGAATAAAATGCAAAAATAGGTAGGTGAAAGAAAATAAAAAAGAACCGAGGTAAGTTTGAAAATAAGTTTGTTCCTACTTGTCATCATTGTGGTATTGCTGTCCATCTAAGCCCATATTGCTTTAATTTGAATAAAATGCAAAAATAGGTAGGTGAAAGAAAATCAAAAAAGAAGGGAAAGACTCTAGAAAATCAAGTTGATAAGTTAAGTCATCAAATAATGTCCATAAGTCTCAAGTTTGGTGAACTAGCAAGACTTTGTCTTCACAACAAAGAAAAGATCATACAAAGTGGTGTTGATGAAAAGAATAAGTCAAAACTCAAAGCAAAATGGATAGTCAAAGAGGATGTTGTATGTCTAGTTGCTTGCATAGCCCTTATCAATGAAAAATTATCTTTGGTACCTGGATAGCGCATGTTCAAGACATATGTCCGGAAACAAGGCCTTATTCAAGAGGATTGAATTGACTAATGGAGGCACCGTGACCTTTGGAGATGGTAGCAAGTCCACTGTTGAAGGGAAAGTGAGTATTGATATACTTGGACTACCTATTATTCATATTGTTTTATTTGTTAATAGTCTTAAAGCAAATTTACTTAGCATTAGTCAATTTTGTGATGATAAACTTTCTGTGCAGTTTTCAAAGGATGAGTGCAATGTCTACAACCAAGCTAGAGAATGGATTTTAAAGGGTATTAGAATATCAGATAATTGCTATGGAGTCTCATCAACATCAAATTTGAGTTATCATAGGGTTTTACTGGATGAAGCTGAGTTGTGGCATCAACGTTTTGGTCATATTAACTTTAGAGACTTCTCAAAAATTTCAAAAAGAGAAACTGTAGCTGGACTACCCAAGTCTTTTAAAGCCAAGCTTGATCATGGGCAAGTTTGATCAATACTCTTAACTCAAGTTAAAAGCTCAATTATGGAAAACTATGAGTCCTACGGAGCATGGGATACCGTTTGGGCTTGAGAAAACCAATAGTATAGTGTATTGGGCTTCAAATAGAAGAGTGAAAAAATGCAAGATAAGACTTTGGGCCTTATTGGGCTTAAAAGACCTTGAGTGGGAGTTGCATGGTTCATGGGTTTTGGGTGTGAGTTGATGGGAGACCTTGGTTCTAGATTTTGAGAGATTATGAGAGGCATCAAGATCCACAAAAAGGGGATTTGAAAGACTTGCCTTATTATAAATGGACCATGGGTTAAACTAAACACTAAGTTAGGCCTAAAAGGCCTTATGCCTTCCACACACTTGGGCCAAACCTTTCAAAGGTCTATCAAGACTTAAACACTTATAAGACTTATAAGTCTTAGCCCATAAAGGTTATAAGGGCCTTAAGTGAAGCACTAATGAGCTTGCATGCTAAACCACTTAGTCTTAGCCCTCAAGCTTAACCATTAATGACACAAGTGCCATAATCTAACTATTCCTTAGAAAAAAAAAATGATATCATATGATAATAATTCTAATAAATATCTATTCTATTTTAATGATATCATATGAAGGAGATTCCCTTGCAGTGGTTCAAGCAGTCCAACATAGTGAAGACAGTTGGAGCTCCAGTGAAGTTGTCATCCGAGATGTCAAGCTCATGCTCTCCAGGACTAGCCGCTGGTCAATCCAGTTTATCCCTAGGGAAGTTAATGTGTTAGCTCATCACTTGGCTAAGTTTGGCCTGTCTTGCTCAAAAGAATGTACTCTTATTGAGGATTACCCTCCTTGTATTCAGCATTTGCTCTAATGAATGAATATCTTCATTTAAAAAAAAAAAAAAAGAGGCTATCCCCGTGTGAACAGTAAATTTCTTGTTTTCCATATGTAATCCATGTATGTTATGTGTTTACTTTTTTATCCTTATATTATATTCTTTTGTGTCCATTTAAGTGATGATTTATTTGTCTTTTTCGGTGTTATGTCAGTGTATCACATGGGTTGGGGTTTGAGTTAAGGGGTATTCATCCGTTAGACCACCCAAAATTCCCTCTCTCTCATTCTCGGCTCCCACTCCCTCTTGAGTTCTCTCTCTCAACTCAAACCACCATTATTCTCTCTCTCGCCACCTTACAGCCCTTCCTGCCGTCCGCAGCCATGAAGGATGCCGAACAAGAGGGCTTTGTCATCCCTCAATGACATCTCTCCACATAACACTTTTTCTCTATTTCCTTTTTCTTTTTTTGCCTTCCAAATGTATTCCTAGGGCTTGACAAAAATCACCTCTCCACGGTCGACGTCAGCCTACTCCACAAAAATCTGCTCAAAGGCTTCCGATTCTTCACGTAGTGGTTCTTCCCTCTCTCTCATTCTTCCCCTAGAGCTTTCGATTCTCATAGCTTGTCTCTCTATTTTTTTTATTTTTTTATTTTTAAGTTTTTGTAAGTAGATTATATGCTCAAAGATTAGCACAAGCAAGTTAAAGACGTTTTTATCTCTCTCGAATGGACTTTTTAGCTTTAAACCCTCTCAAGGAGAAAGTTGTGGGTTCTTGGTTTTCGGTATCTATCAGAGGGATTTTGGATGTCAGTGTTATGAGCACTGGCATGAAGAAGAATTAATAGAAGTGAAGTCTGAAAGCAAAGGGGTCATCAAGTGTGAATGACTGAAGGCAGTTGATGCACGTGATAGCACATGATTCATTACGTAGTGTATAGTTACAATTGTAGCCTTAAAGTGTTAACTAAATGTACAAGAATGCCCTTCCCTTTATAACATAAATAACTTCTGATTTGTATATAAAGGGAGATGAGCTCTTGATGCAAGGCATGCAAAAAGTGAATAAAGTTCATTCTTGGAGGAACTGATCCCTCGAAGGTAGAGTTTTTTAGTCAATTCTTAAGTTAGTTGCTACAATTGGTATCATAGCAAGTTCATTTTTCTGGGAAATATTTTTTCCAAATGGCGGAAGGAACTCGTTTTAAAGAATTGGAGAAGATGGTGGTGGGTTTGAGACAGAGTCAAGATCAGCAAGGAAAGAGTCTTGAAGATCATCAAGGAGCATTGGAATCCTCGAATTTGAAACTGGATATGTTGCTTGAGGCTATGAATGTTAATGGTGGCAGGCTGGGTCATCATAATTCAGGTGGCAGAACAAAGAGGTATACAGTTTCGTACTATTAAAATAGACTTTCCAAAGTTTGATGGGGATAATCCTATTGGGTGGGTTTATAAAGCAAATCATTATTTTGCTTTGTATCCTATGCTGGATGGACAAAAGATTTGGATGGCATCTTTGTACATGGAGGGAATTGCTTTGATTTGGTTCCAAGGTGTTGAAGAAACTGGTCCTTTTGTTTCTTGGGATGCTTTTGTTAATGCCTTACAATTAAGATTTGGAACTTATCATATGATGATCTTATGGAAGCTTTGAAACATTTAAAACAAACTTCTACAGTTACTATCTACAAAACTTAGTTTGAAGAAATCTCTAATAGGTTGAAAAGATTGTCTGAAGATTATAAACTGAGTTTGTTTTTAAGTGGATTAAGGGATGAAATAAGATTGCCTGTGAGGATGCTGCATCCTTAGTCTCTTAATTCTGCTTTTGGTCTTGCTAAGATGCAAGAAGAATACATCCATAGTATTCGTGGTAACTTTAGAGGGGGGAATTATCAAAATTCCTATGTACCATTTTCTGTTGGAGGAAATGGATTTACTAATAATCTTGCAAGAAAAAAAAACACTCTCGTAGAAAAGAACAACAGTTTTAAGCCCTCTTTGTCGATACAAAAAGTTACCCCAACTAAGATGAAGGAAATAAGGGAAAAGGGATTGTGTTATTTCTGTGATGAGAAATGGAACCCTAGTCATAAATGTGAGAGGAAGAAGGCTAAGATCTTTGTGATGGAAGGGATGGAGTTATTTTGAGATGATGAAAAGCAAGATTGTGAAATGGTAGAAAATCATGCTATGGATAAGATTCTGACTCCTCAATGTGAAGTTCCTGAGATATCTCTTAATGCTATAGTAGGATCTTTGAGTCCAAGAACTATGAGAATTCTGGTAAGGTTCAAGACTGTCCTGTTGTCATTCTTGTGGATACAGGTAGCACACATAATTTTCTTGATCCCATGATCACTGGAAAAGTGGGGTTAGGAATTAATGTTGCTGAGCAGGTGGAAGTACATGTAGCTAATGGGGATAAAATGAGAAGTGAAGGGTTGATAGAACAGATGTAGTTTCAGATGCAAGGCAATCAGTTTAGCACTGATTTTTTCTTGTTGCCTCTTGGTGGTTGTGATGTTGTAGTAGGGATGCAATGGTTGAGAACCTTGGGCCTTGTGTTTTGAGATTTTAATGGTTTGACTATGTCTTTCTAGCACAACAACAAGACAATGACAATTAGAGGCATGAATGCTGCTAAGCCTGAATTGGTTGAGGATATTCAGATCTGTCAGTTGACTACAATTGAAAGGAAAGGAATGTTGTTACAGTTAGTACAGTTACAACAGCCTGCTAGCAAAGAACCAATAGATAGTGAAGTTAAGGAGGTATTGGAAATGTTTGCTGCAGTTTTTGAGGAACCTATGGGTTTACCTCCAAAGAGGAGCCATGATCACAAGATTTATCTTAAAGACGGTACAATGCCTATTTCTGTTAGGCCATATAGGTATTCCTTTGTGCAAAAAGCTAAGATTGAAAAGATAGTTAAGGAACTGCTAGAAGCTAGAGTTATAAGATGCAGTCAATCTCCTTTTTCATCTCATGTGATTCTTGTGAGGAAAGCTAATGGATCTTAGCGTAGGTGTATAGACTACATGGCTTTGAATAGAGAAAATATTAAAGACAAGTTTCCTATTCCTGTGGTAGATGAACTCCTTGATGAATTATGTGGAGCTACAGTTTTTTCCAAGCTAGACCTCAGGTCTGGCTATCATCAGATTCGGGTGAGAGAGTCAGATATTGAGAAGACAACATTTCACACACATCAAGGCCATTATGAGTTTTTGGTTATGCCTTTTGGCTTAACCAATGCTCATGCTACTTTTCAGTCATTGATGAATGAAGTGTTTCAACCATTTTTAAGAAAATTTGTTATCATTTTCTTTGATGACATTTTAATATACAGAAAGAATAAGGAAGATCATGAGCAGCATTTAACATTCGTGTTAGAAGTATTAGCAAAGCATACACTATCTGCTAAGAGAAGTAAATGCAGGTTTGCCTCCAAGCAAATTGACGATCTTGGACATTTGGTGTCTGCTGAGGGAGTGCAGGCTGATCCATCCGTGATAAAGGCCATGGTGGAATGGCCTTTTGTAACGCCCATCCTTATGGTGGGTCATTTTCAGTTCGATTTTGATAAAAATCGACGGGAATTACGATTCCTTTTCAATTTCTTTTTCATTCATGCCAGGATACAAAAGACTCCATGCTATAAATAAAATTCATTTTCTTAATTAAAAGATTACAGAAAATGTTAAACTTTCATAATTAAAGTTTCTCGTATAAAAGATCTTGCCTAGGCCTTCGTGTTCTTTCCCTTGGGCTATGCTCGTCCTGACCTATCATGCTCATCTTGTGCCTGGGAGGGCACACATAAAAACTAAAATGAGTCTATGACTCGTAAGCATTACTTCATACAGTCAAAATATAATAACCTAGCTTTTCAGTCATGCAATTATCATTCTATACATACATATTGTACTTAGTATGCATAATTCTTTCTTTTCATTTTAAAACGTTGTGAGGTGGGGTTTTTCTTTATAAACATACTTTCTTCCTTAAAACAGATCCCCACGCATCGCTGCCTTCATTTCTTAAAGAGTCTTTTCATGCATTTATCTTTTTATGTACATTCATGCATTCATCTTTTCTTACTTACATTCATGCATTCCGTTCATCCATACATACATGCATTCTTTCTTAACATGCATCCATTCATTCTTATCACTTTCATTGGCCATTGTACACTGTTATGTCTCGTGTGCTGGGGTTAGTGATCTTTTGGAACTGATTCCACCCGTGGTCATGAGTTGGGAATCCATTCCATCAGGGTGCAGCACTGAGTGCACTACCAGTACTACTTACTCGACATTGCAATCTACCCAGTCCAGTCCATTTCAATCCATGTGGCCGTTACATATTTTCATACATCATACATTCAGTCCATTCATTCATTTTTAGTCATGTCCTTGCATTTTTAGTCCATTCTTTCATTTCAGTTCTTATAGTTCTTACGTCTCTTATGATTCTTCGTTTCTTTCGGTTCATAAAAATTTTGATTAAGAAAAAGGGTTTTCTCTCCTTTATTTTGTAAAAATCGTTTTAAAAGAAGTTTTCTCTTCTTTTAAGAGAGAGAAAATCGTTTTCTTTTTGTTATTTTAAGAAAAGTTGTTTAGAAAGAGTCATTTTTAGAAGAGAGAGAGTTATTTTAAAAATCTATTTTTCTTTCTTTTCTTTTCTTTCTTTTCATTTTAGTTTCAGTCCTTAAAGCTTCATTTCATTCTTTTCGTGAACATACATACAATACGTACTACTTATAGCATCCATTCACATGCATACATATACATACTTTGGGTGCTTGAAAAGGAGTTGCCAATGAGGGCTGCTATGTACTTATACTTGAAAACTTATGTTTTGTTCTTTTTCTTTTGTAAAAACTGTATTCATGGAGAAAAGAAAAAAAAAAAACTTCGTTTTCCTTTTAAAGAAAAGCTTTCGTCCTCTTCTTCTTCATTTCTATTAAAAAAAAAAAAAAACTCTAGAAGAATATAAACATAATACTTACCTGGACTTCATGCCATACTCAATCCATGCAGTCCATTTGTATGCATGTCAGATGGCAACCTACATGCATACACATAACCTTAAGTCATCATCTATCTAATGCATAAGTAACTATTCTAAAAATAGGACTATGTCTCACTTAGAACACTCTTCGTCCATCCCTGGTCTCTTATGTGCCATTTACTATACTAAAACCTTCGGAGTCTAATTCCTTAAAGTGAACCTCTGTGATTCACCTTAGGGTTAAGATACTAAGACCTCCATCTCGTTCTTTTATTTCTAGAATCCGACGCATGATTCCAACCGACAGAGTCATGCGTTCCAACCTTAGACTATATACTCATTACTACCTTCACGTATCCTAGCCCATACTAAATATTCATTCCCATCCAGACAGGCTACAGGAATTCAAGCCAACTCTGGGGCTAAAATACCATAACCATGCTGAGGATAGATTATCCCATTACATATGGTAAACCTATCCGACACATGTCTCGCCAAAGACACCTGTATCTCATCCCCTTTTATCACCTAAGAATAACTTATAATTCCAATGAACGCCCGCTTGTATAAACAAGCTCCATACTCCAATACCAACTTGATCAGACCCAATCGATAGGACTCTTCCTACTTCCCGGCCCTATACAAATTCATCCCAACACTTGATAGGAGAGGATTTCATCCACAAATGCACCTCTATCACGTCACGTAGTTCGAAACTAATCTTGAGTCACGTCATGATACCCATTATGCTTTCGCTGCATGCTCTAATACTTTTCCACCACTTCCTTATACTCTTAGCCATAGTCAACCACAAGGTGACACTCGTCACCTCGGACTACGATTACCATTGCTTCGGGACACTGTTACACAGTTCCCTCCACTTAACAAGAGGACTGCATCCAGAAATGCACCTCTGTCACATTGTGCAGCTCAAGACAAATTCCTGAATAATAGCACGAAGCCCATCATGATTCCACTGCACTCTCTGATACATTTTCACTACTTCACACTTACTTTCAGCCACAAGAAAAACCTCAAGGCGACACTCGTCACCTTGGCTTACAGCTACATCACCATTGCTTCGGGACACTGTTATACAGTTTCCCGACGCTACATCATACATTCGATGCTTCTCTGCTACACCATCCAACCCTTCGTGACACATCATCCGGTGTATTACGACATAGTACAGAGTACACTCAAGTGAACTCTCTTCCATCCACACTACAACACACATCGCTACGATGCACACATCACGGTGCATCACTATGCATCATGGAGTACGCGCCACGCGTACTCCCTTCGCTACAATGCTTATTAACATGATGCACACCACATGGTGCATCGCTATACAACACGGAATATGCTCCACGCGCACCCCTTACATTCTACACCACGCGTCACTACAGCGCACATCACACGGCACGTCACTACACTACACAGAGTACGTTCCACGTGTACTCTCTTCACACTTCACACCATATCACAGCTACGACATCCATCTCATGCCCATACTTCACAACACAGTCCACAATACTACACAATCAAGCCCAACACTTCACAACTACACTTCACTTCACAACTACGCAGCGAACTCCACAAATACTAACTACACAGTCTATAATCCAACCAATCAACTACTTTAAACATAAATAAATAGAAATAGAGGGTTATACCATCGACGGGATAACCCGTGTGTCGCTTGTTATCCGTTACGATCAGAGCGTCGGAGGAGTCGTATGTTGTAGTAACGCCACGTATGGTGGTTGTCCACCACGTAAAGTGGCGGTTTGGGCTTGAGAATACCTAGGCGTGGTCTTGGAAAGGACCAAGGTGGCCTCGTGGTGGTCAAAGGTGGCAGAGCATGGCGGCATCACGCCTTGAACAGTGAATTCGAAATGCTAGGAGTTTGCTTGAGGTGGACAAAGGCCATAGAACTTCATGGGAAGCTATGGGAATGTAGAGGAAGATGTGTTGGAGCTATAGTGGTGAGGTGGTGGCCATACGGTGGCTCACGGCAGCGGATCGGCCACTTGAAGTGGATTTCGTGCTGTGGAGAGTGAGTGAGAGTGAGAGTTGTGTACAGCTCCGTTGGCCATGAAATTTTTTGGAGAAGGTCGTGGTGTTGAGAGGAACAAGGTGGTGGTGTTGAAACACCGTGGTGCAACGAAAACCAAGGCTATAGAGACCCATCGGAGAAAGAAAGAGAGTTAGGGAAAAAGAAAGACATGGGAATGAAGCCCATGACATGGTGAATCCATTGGTGGTGCTTGATGGCTGTTTTGGCTGTGTATGGCGGCTCTAGGTAGAGGAAAAGGCTTGAAGACCCATTTGCTTAGAGGAAGAAAGAGAGAGAAGAGGTGGCCGGTGTAGCTCACCACCGGTGAGGTAGTGCTCACTGGTGGGGGAGGATCATGCCAGATGTGGAGGTGGGGCATGGTGGCTGGAGGTGGCACCGGCTGGAGCAAGCAATCGAACGTGGAGGAGAACAACACGGGCTGGACGTGTATGGGAAGAGTGAGAAGAGAGAGAAAGAAGAAAAGGAAAAGAGAAAAAGTGAGGAGGAAAAGAGAGGGGCCTGGGTATTTAATCTCAGTCCTACGTTTCGGGATCCTCAAAACGATCTAACGATGAGTTTAAACACTGATTTGAAAACTCATAAGTATTTTATTTAAAATAAACACTTAGATAAAACACTGAAAGAAATTAAGATAGAATATTATTTTATAAGCTAAAGTTTATAAAATAATATTTCTTCACCATTATTTAAAATGATAAAGTATCATTAATTACTCAAAGAGGATAAAACTATTTAAATTAAATAAGATTTTTCAACGTAAGTTAAATCTCTTAATATTTTACAACAACTAAAATATTTAATTTAAATAATTATCCATTATTATAATATTTTTAGAACTCATTAAAATATTATAATTGTGCTACATTAAACACAAGCTTATCTAATAATATTGAAAATATCTTCTATAGATATTTTCATAATATTTAAAATATCCGAAAGCATTAAAATATCTATCTTACTTTGAAATCCGCTGGATAACTTTCGGAACATGCCATCAAGGTACAACGCTTAGGATAAGGCTCAGTACGTAGATCGAAACTCAGAACGTGGATCGAGGCTCAGCACATAGACTGAAGCTCAACACGTAGATTGAGGCTCGTACTTAAAGAAGAAGAAAGAAGGAGCGGATATTACACCTTTGCCCAAATCCATCAAGTCCTTAAGGGGATTTCTTGGCTTAACTGGCTATTACAGGAAGTTTGTAAGACATTATGGATTAATTGATGGGCCTCTCACTGATCTACTTAAAAAAGATTCCTTTCATTGGAGTCATGCAACTACACAAGCCTTTGAAGTATTGAAGAAGGCTATTTCTCAACCATCTGTTTTAGCTTTACCTGATTTTACTAAATCAGTTTTAATTGAATATGATGCAGCAGGTCGAGGAGTAGGAGCTATTTTAATGCAGAATGACAGGCCCTTGGCTTTCCTTAGCCAAACTTTGAAAGGAAAAGTATTGGATCTTTTTGCATATGAGAAGGAATTCTTGGCATTAGTAGTGGCTATTAAGAAGTGAAGGCCTTACCTTGTGGGCTCTCAATTTGTCATCAGAACTGACCAACAAAGCCTAAAGTTTTTACTGGAACAAAAGATAGGTACACCTTCACAACATAAGTGGATCAGTAAGCTCATTGGTTATGATTTCAAAATTGAGTATCGAAAAGGCAAGGAGAATGTGGCTGCAGATGCTCTTTCCAGAAGAGATGAATCAGTAGACAAAAAAGTATTGTTATCTGCCATAACTGTTTTGGATCTAATGTGGTTGCGGCAGTTGAAAGACTCTTATTTGCATGATGAATAGATTTCTACTATATGTCAGAAGTTGCAGAAAGGGGAATTAATGTGTCAGGCCTTTACATTATAGAATGGTTTTTTGCTGAAGAAAGGCAGAGTATTTTTATCTTCCAAGTCCCCTTTGAAACAACAAGTGCTGGAATTTATACATAGTAGTTCTTTTGGAGGCCACTCTGGTTACCAAAAGTCCTTACACAGAGCTAAAGCAGACTTTATTTGGTTGGGAATGAGGAAGGACATTAAGAATTTCATTAAAGAATGTGAAGTATGTCAGAAATGCAAAGTGAAGAATCTGTTGCCAGCAGGTTTATTGCAGCCATTACCTATTCCTATGAAGTCATGGAGTGATATATTTATAGACTTTATTGATTCACTTCCTAATTCGAAGGGATTTTCTATTATTTTAGTGGTTGTGGATAGACTTACTAAGTATGCTCACTTCTTACCACTGTCTCATCCTTACACTGCAGTTTCTATGGCAAAACTTTTTATTTCACAAGTCTTCAAGTTGCATGGTATGCCTGCAACAATTGTTACTAATCGAGATGCCACTTTTACAAATGGATTTTGGAAAGAACTCTTCAAGTTGCAAGGTACAAAGCTTCATTTCAATTCTGCTTATCATCCTCAATTGGATGGACAAACAGAAATTGTGAATAAGTGTGTGCAACAGTATTTGAGGTGTTTTGTTTCTGAGAGACCAAAACAGTGGAGTTATTGGCTGCCTTGGGTAGAATGGTGGTACAACACCTCTTTGCATGCAGCAACTAAAATGACACCATTTGAGACTTTGTATAGTGTGCCTCCTCCTACCTTGTTACAATATGTAGCAGGTACAACTCAAAATGAAGCAGTAGATTTAGAGTTGAGATCCAAAGAGGAGATTCTATCCTTATTGAAAAAAAAATTATTGGCAGCACAATCTACCATGAAACAGCAATATGATAAGAAGCATGTTTATAGGCAATTTCAAGTTATTGGGACAGTATCATATAAACTGGAATTGCCACCAACTTCAGCTATCCATCCAGTTTTTCATGTGTCCAGATTAAAGAAGCATGTGCGGCCTTTGAAGATTGTTTCCTCAGTCTTACCATTGCAAGTTTCACATGGTGCAATCAAAACTGAGCCTAAGCAAGTTTTGCAGAGAAGAATGACTCCTGTTAACAACAAACCGTTTATTGAGTTGTTGATTAAGTGAGGAAGATGCTACATGGGTTCCTATTGAGCAATTGCGATTGCAATATCCTGACCTTGTGGGCAAGGTCTTTTAAAGGGGGGTGAATTGCTATAAGCACTGGCATGAAGAAGAATTAATAAAAGTGAATTCTAAAAGCAAATAGGTCATCGAGTGTGAAGGACTGAAGGCAGTTGATGCACGTGATAGCACATGATTCATCAAGTAGTGTATAGTTACAATTTTAGCCTTAAAGTGTTAACTAAATGTACAAGAATGTCCTTCCCTTTATAACAGAATTAACTTCTAATTTGTATATAAAAGGGAGACGAGCTCCTGATGTAAGGCATGCAAAAAGTGAATAAAGTTCATTCTTGGAGGAACTGATCCCTCGAAGATCAGAGGTTTTTAGTTAGTTCTTGAGTTAGTTGCTATAGTCAGACGTCCAAGAAAAACCCTCTTCTCCATTCTTGGTGCTGGTGTGATCTGGCCATGGTTTTTTATGGGTTTTTTTTTTTTTTTGGTTTTTTTTTTTTTATTTTCTCTTGGTTGGATGTGAATCTGTGGAATGATTTGGATTTTGTTTTCTGTCTCATTGTTTCTGGATTGAAAAACCTTTGTGGTTCTTTTTCAGTTTTTTTGCTTTTTTGTTTTTGTTCTATATTTTTTTTTTGTGTTCCATGTGAATATGGTTGTTGGATTTCTCTTCATTGCTATGGACTATTTTTGGTTGTGTTTGCTAGTTGCTTAGATGTGAAATTTCTTGTTTGTTCTTATGGGGTGCCAATTGGATGTATTCTGTCGGCCAGTACTTGAGATGAGATTGAGATTTTGATTTTTGTTTTCTTCATTCTAGCATGGCCCTGGACTGTATGAAACTACAAACAGTGGCAGAAGGTTCAAATCCAATAACCAAGTTGCATTCTGATGTGAGTTTCTTATGCCTAGAAAACTTAGATACTAGTAAGCCAATTGAATAATTCAAGCCAACCAAATATCCAGTACTATTGTTTTAACAAAATATTCAATAGTACTAGCAAGTTTTTGGTTGTAATGTTGGCGTTTGTAATTGTGAGACTTTAAGGTGTTATTCTAGCTAGATACATAAAGTCGGTTGTGAGTAATAACTGTTGTGAAAATTGTAAGACTGCATTTTTTCTATTTTGTTCTGATCTTAAATAAAATCGATGGACCTACTAAGAGATTGAAGCACTAGCCGATCCAATGGGGCATATCTGCCAGAATAAGGTAAAGCATTTAACTAATATCAAATTTGGTCTCTATTAAGTTTTGCTGCGCATATTACGTTGAATCATCCAACATCTTACTTGATTTTTAAGAGAAACCCGAATCATAACTAGAGAATTTGGGTTTATAATTTAATACAAGAGAAAGAATTCAAAGAAGCTCTCGAGGCTTTCAATGAGAAGAACAAGGAAAAATTACAACTTATGACCAGGTTAATAGAGGTTAGTATCATGACTTTCTGCTTAAAATAAAAGTATTTAAATCATTGTATAACCAAATTTTGCCATCTGCAGATAATTGTCTTTTTGGCAATGTTTTATGATTTGAGCAGTTGGTGAGCGAAAGTGAGAGGTTGAGAATAAAGAGGCTGGCGGAGGAGCTGAGTAAGAACATTGATTCATTACAACGAAATAGCCTTCTACTAATAACTAAATAGGTTTGTGTCGCTTTGTGTGACATTTATATTTTATATATGGGTGCTTTGGTTTGGTGTATTTTATGATATCTTTGTTTGTTTTATTAAAATTTTATGGAACACAACCTAATTTTTGGAAGGGAAATGCTCTACAAACAGGTTTGTAACTGAATGAATTTGGATCCAACATTTTCTTCTCAATTTTTTTCCCTTGTGTTCATATTTGTATTCAAGAATAAGCCCATTGTAATTTGATTTTTTTTTTTCTATTCTCTACCAAGAATGGCTTCTAAGAGCCATTGTATTTATTTAGATGCTCTCCATGGCTATAAAATGTAATGTAATGGAGCTTTCACATTTTACAGTGACCCATGTTGAACTGGATTCTCTCCAAAAGCGCCTCCAATTCTTTACTAATCTATTGCGGAAACTCAGGAAGAACCTGATCTAACTAAGACAATATTCATTGCCTTTTGTTCCAACGAGAGAGGTCCTACCATTTGAGCAGCTACCAATAATCGGTTGAGGATAACAACAATTGAGAGGTCTCTTGATAACTAAAAATTAGGTTCGTATTTCTATTGAATGTAATGGGGTTTTCCCAATATATTTAACACACATGGAGTGAACTCAAAGCCCTAGCTTCGTTTGAATTTTGAAGAGTACTTGCTGTAAAAAAAAAGAAAAAAAAAAAAGGAAATTTGGGGATTAAGTTGCATTTAATAACTATGGACTGTATTATCTCTACCTGAGATTCCTCAGCATGTTAATATAGCATTAATTTCTTTCAAGAAAAAAGGTTTCGTTTGGAGAATAAAATAATAATAGTAACATTCTCTGTGTACATCCATGTGTTAATTGGTATGAATGAATTTGCTTGTATCATAGTTTATGTTGACTTCTGGTATCCGATCCGGAAGCTAATGGTTCCGGTTGATGGGTTGCCACATTGGTACTCTCTCTTTTTGCCTCATTAATTGCGTGTGATCATTGTTTGTAGCAAGAAGTGTTCGCCTTTTGCTTTGTTAGGAGCTATCTATGATCTGAGTTCTTCTTGATTTTATTAGATCTGCCACGATTGGTGAACATGGAACATAGCTATCTGTAGGACAAAAAAGAGGATTGCCATTGCAAAAACGATTATGAAAGACCCACGAATCTCCTTTATCTAGATTTTTGTTTTATCTAGGTTCTTGGTTTTTTTTCTTCTCTCACTCTAGCATTATGGATGCGGGATTTGGGATTTTTTGAATTTTTTCTTCTCTCTCAAAGCACATGCATGCAGCGGCACATTGAAGACATCGAAAAAATTTTGGTCTGAGCAACAAGCAGCACAGGGAAGTAAAAGGCTTTTCAAAATGGAGACATGCAAGACCGCTAGAAGGCATCTTTACTTTGCTTTTTCGATTTTGAAATTTGTGTAATGCTTTGATCACTATGAATGTGAAATGCGGCAATATAATGCACGGTTTATATTTGATAGAATGTCGAGAAAGGATAGGATTTCCTGGAGTGCTATCAACATTCAAAAAGATTATATAAGAGCCCGTGATTCAACATTAAAAATAAATGGAAGTAGAGTTTTCTCTTTTCTTGTTTGGGAAGGGAGCACATGCGGCAGTCCAATTTTTTAACAAAAACTCAATGCTTTAAAACATTAATTAAATAACATAAAATAGGGAGCAGAATAAATGTGACGCCCCCAAATCCCCACGCACGGACACGGGGAAATCGAGACGTCCGGATGATGACATCACGAGTCACCACCCTAACAACGTGTGTCAAGTGTGTGCAAAAGCAACAATGTGCACGAGAAATACGCAGCGAAAAGCAAGTCAATAACTAAGTACCAGAATTTTTCTTGTTTAATACAAAGCTATTCAAAACATACATAAATAAATATTACAAAACACGAATATAATATAATGTCAAATACAAAGTATAACATCAGCAACCCGGCGGGGCCGCATCCTCGGGCTCAGCCTCCTCCTCCTCATCCTCAAACTCTGCACCAAAAGCTACGGAACCAAAAATGGTACCGCAAGTAAGTAAAACCCAAACACCATCAGATAAAAACACATAGAACTCAAGCAACATGGATGCAAGAAAAGCCAATGCACATGTCCCGCAAAACCACATTTTTACCACGCACGCCAAAAACCCCTTTGGCCCATAAAAACATATCCTCAAAACCAAGCCTCACCATTATCCCAGATAATGGCTCAAACCACCATTTTCCCAGAAAATGGATCAGAAGCCTCAAAACCAAAACTCGCCATTTTCCCAGAAAATGACCCACATCCGAAAACCATAAAAACAATCCGGTTTTGCATGTACCATGATCTCCCCTAGGGATCACCCGCACACCCTGGCTCTGTGTCACACCGCAGGTAACGACTACGCATGTGACACCTAAACGAGCGATGCCCAGACTCGCGCCCAGCGCGTACCTGGCCAGACCATCCTCTAGCCCTCGCCAGCGAAGGGCCACGGAGTCGGTGAGTAGAGCGATGCCCAGACTCGCGCCCAGCGCGTACCTGGCCAGGCCATCCTCTAGCCCCGCTCCCGTCGTCGCCCAGCGACAACTCAAGGGACGTCACTTAGTATTATCCACTCCCGAGTGACCAGAAGAGCTCCACCGAGATAATAGCCCATCCCGGCTTGGGCTCGTGAGACACACGCACCCGAAAATCCATTCACGCCAGCAAAACAGGATTTCTCAAATAAAATAAAATACACGTGCATGCACCATGCAAATGCAATTATCAATGCACAAAACAAACAACCAACCATAATACAATAAATCAAGCAACTCCGTCCTCCATCCATCCGACCCCCGAACTCCTCGGACTCAGTCCGGAATCAACCAACCAGCAGATAAAATAAATTGAATGAGCGATATACATTTAAATCTGAAAATAGGGTTTGGAAAATACTTACAGCGCTATACGGTAATTTTAGAAAACACCCGGCATTGCAAACGGCGGAGAAAAAGCAACGTTACAGTGAAAAATCACTGTGGCCGTGGGTTGTGAAATATCCACTTTTGAACGGGGACAAACCAGGGCTTGGGATCGATAGGGAATGGTCTAGGGATGATTGTGAAGCTATTGGAAGTGGTGGTTGGCCGTGGGTGGCGGCGAAAACGCCGGAGAGAGGCCGGATTTTCCAAAAAGGAAAGCTAGCTCGTGGGAGCTGTTCCGGTGGTCGTTGGAGGCCGAAAATAGGTGGGTTAGGACGGCAAAGGACCGGTGATGAAGTGGTGAAGAAATGGTGGCCGGAGGTGGAGCGACGGCGGCGGATCGAGCTAAAAACCGTGGAGCTTCAAAGGTGTTTTCCGGCCAAACGGCTGGCCGGATGGGGGTGGGAATTGGTGGGGAGGTGCGCCGGAGGGAGGGGGTTCGAATGGTATGGGCGGTGTGCCGCACGGCGGCCGGCGGCGGTGGTTCTGGGCGGAGAGAGAAACGGACGGAGAAAGGGGTAGAGAGAGAGAGTCGCACGGGACGCACGGGAGGAAGGAGAAGAAGAAGAAGAAGAAAAAAGAAAAAGAAAAAGAAAGAAGAAGAAAAAAAAAAGAGAGAAAAAGGAAAAAGGAAAAAGGGAAAAAAAGAAATGTAGGAAAAAGATGAGGTCCAGTCCTCACTCCGGGAAACAAAACAAATCCGCCGAAACGAGATTAAAAACTGAAAACGACTAAAAGAAATAAAACACAACAACAAATAAATTAAAAAAAAAATTTAAACACAATAAATTAAAATAACTAAACTAATATATTAATTAAAATAAAACAACCCTTCAGTGAAAATACACTCAAAAGCGGGTCACCACAATAAATACTCCATTTCTCATTTTATGCATGCGGGAGAATAAAAAAAGGTAGCACTATTTTTTCTTCTCTCAAAATGCATGACCATCTTCTTTATGGAGTTTAGAAAATATTTATACATATTAGCCTTTATCTAACTAGGCAAATGTGCTTTGCACGCTGCTCTAACCTAGTATATATATATACAAACTCCAAAATTATAAGCTTATACTAATGGCATTTAAAGGTTAAACCTAATAGGTAATTAGGGGGGGTGTTACAGTCCTGAAGTATCATATCTAAGTATAATTGGTGCTTTGATGTATCTTGTGATGACCCGCTTTTACGTGTATTTTCACTGAATGAGTGTTTTTAATTTAATTAATATACTGGTTTATTTATTTTAAATTATTATATTTTAATATGGTTTTTATTTATTTGATGTTGTATTTAATTTATTTAGTCGTTTTACAGTTTTTAATATCGTTTTCGGCGGATCTGTTTTGGTTTCCGGAGTGAGGATTGGACCTCATTTTTTTTCTTCTCTCTTTTTCTTTTTCCCTTTTTCCTTTTCTTTTTCTTCTTTCCTTCTTTTCTTTCTTTTTCTTCTTCTTTTTCCCCGGTTCCTCTCTCTCTCCCCGTGCGCTACTCCTTCTCTTTTCTCCTTCCCGTCGCCTTCCCTTTGACCGCCCAGTTCTCCGTTGTCCGGCCACTGTTTAGTGCACCACCACCACCATTCTCTTCCCCTTCCACCAGAGATCATCCCCACCAATTCTCAGAGCCATCGGACCAGCCGTTAGCCTTCGAGAGCCGCCGGAAGTCGCTGCACCTGCTCTGTTTTTGCCCCTATTGCCGGTTGCTTTCGCAGCCCAGAACCGCCGCTCGCCGGCGGCATGGCCTACACCACCCACCCAGTTTTCTTCCCCTCTCACCGGTGAACATCCCCACCAAGTTTCACCTCCATCCGAGCCACCGTTAGCCACCACGAGCTCCGCCAAGCCACACGGATTTTCACTAATTCTGGCGCCGTCGCACCACCTCCGGCCACCATCTCTTCACAGCTTCTTCCCCTACCTCTTGCCGACCTAACCCACCTAATTTCGGCCCCGATCCGTTGCCGGAGTAGCTCCCACGAGCTCATCTCCGTTCAGCCCCTTTTTGGCCTTCGACCGCCGTTTCCACCACCACCCACGGCCAAAACTCGTTTCCTTTAGCTTCATAATCATCCCTAGATCATTCCCTATCAATCCCAAGCCCTGGTTTGTCCCCGTTCAAAAGTGGGTATTTCACAACCCACGGCCACAGTGATTTTTCACTGTAACGTTGCTTTTTCTTCGCCGTTTGCAACGCCGGGTGTTTTCTAAAATTACCGTATCGCTGTAAGTATTTTCCAAACCCTACTTTCAGATTTAAATATATATTTCTCATTCAATATTTATTTGCTGTTGGTTGGCTGATTCCGGACTAAGTCCGAGGAGTTCGGGGGTCGGATGGATGGAGGCCGGAGTTGCTTGTTTTATTGATTTATGTTGGTTGGTTATTTTTGTGCATTGATATGGCATTACATGGTGCATGCACGTGTGTTTTTGTTTAAGTGTGAAAAGCCTGTGTATTGGCGTAAGTGGACTTACGGGTGCGTGTGTATCACGACCCCAAGCCGGGATGGGGCATTATCTCGGTGGAGCTCCTCTGGTCACTCGGGAGCGGAATAAACTGAGTGACGTCCCCTGGGTTGTCGCTGGGCGACGACGGGAGCGGGGCTAGGGGATGCTTGGCTACGAACGCGCCGGGCGCGGAACCGGGCATCGCTCTACTCACCGACTCCGTGGCCCTTCGCTGGCGAGGGCTAGAGGATGCTTGGCTAAGAACGCGCGGGGCGCGGAACTGGGCATCGCTCGTTAGGTGTCACATGCGTGGTGAGACTCTGCGGTGTGGCACTGGAGCCAGGGTGTGCGGATGACCCCTAGGGGAGGTCATGGTGCATACAGATAAAATGGATAATGGTTTGAGATGGATAAGGGCCAAATGGGACTTTTGGCGAGGTATTGGGCCAAATGTGACTTTTGGCGAGATATTTGGAAAGGTTATGTTTTTTGGGCCAAATGGGTTTTTTGGCGTGCGTGGAAAAATATGGTTTTATGGGACATGTGCATTGCATTTTTTTATGCATGTTGTGTGAGTTTTATATGTTTTTATCTGGTGGTGTTTGGATTTTACTTACCTGCGGCACCATTTTTTGTACCGTAGATTTTGGTGCAGGGATCGAGGAGGAGGAGGCTGAGCCCGGGGATGTGGCTCCGCCGAAGTTTTGATGCTTTGTAGCTGTTTTTAAAACTATATTTGTGTTATGTAATATTTTATTTATGTAAGTTTTAAACAGCTTGTATTATGTTAAGAAAAATTCTGGTACTTAGTTATGACTTTCGTTATCCGCTGCGTTTTTCTCGTGCACATTCGTTGCTTTTACACACAATTGGCACTCGTCGATAGGGTGGTGACCCGTGTTGTCATCATCCGGACGTCTCGATTTTCCCGTGTCCGTGTATGGGGATTTGGGGGCGTCACATATCTTACAAATTACACACAACCAGATATTACATTTTTAGTTAACTTACTAGCAAGATATAATTTTGCACCAACTCGAAGGCAATGGAATGAGGTCGAACATATTCTATGCTGCCTTTGTAGAACGGTTGACATGGGATTGTTTTATCCAAAATGATTAAATCCTCAATTAGTTAGTTATCCAGACACGGGTTACCTTTCTAATCTGCATAAAGGATTATCACAAATAAGATACTTGTTCATTTGTGGAGGTACAACTATTTCATTGAAATCTCTCAAGAAAACATTAGTTGCTACTTCTTCCAACCACTTAGAGATAATTGCAATTCACGAAGCAAGCTGGGAATATATTTGATTAAAATCAGTAATTCAACACATTCGAGATAAGTGTGGTTTATCCACAATCAAAGATAACCCAACAACATTATATAAAGATAATGTTGCTTGTATCGCTCAAATCAAATGAGGCTATATTAAAGGTAATAGATCCAAGCATATTTTGCAAAAAAATGTTTATACACATGAGCTCTAAAAGAGTAATGATATTGATGTCAAGCAAATACGAACATATGATAAACTATTGAAAACTCCACTAAAGCATTACCAACTACAACATTTAAAAAGTTGGTACAGGACATTAGAATGCGCCAACTCAAGGATACTTCATTATAAACGACTAAAACTCTACATATGGGAAAGACAATGATCATACAAATTGTACTTGTTTCCTTTACTAAGGTTTTTTTTTTTTTTTCCATTGGGTTTTTCCTTGGCAAAGCTTTAATTAGGCATGTTCTTTGTATATAGTTATCCAAGAGGGGATGTTATAAATGCATACATAAATTTGGTGGTTGGCCATTTGTTTCTACCTCATGTACTGACCCTTAGAATTCTCATTAATTTACCAACTCTTGAAATTTCTAAATTCATCAATATATCTCAGCAATTCATGTATCAAATACTCCTTATCCTCCTATGTCTATAAAAGGTTGTGTTGAGAATCATTTATATAACATAAGAAATCCAAAATAACACTACAAAGAATATGGCCATTTGCATCGATTTTTTATATGTGGCAAAAGAATTGGATGCAAATAAGGAGTAATTGCTTAGAGTTCCCAATCGATGCACATTAGTAGCGTGAGATTTCTAGAACCGTGAGAGTTTATAGTGTGCATATATGTTGTGGTGAAATATACCCTTATTATGGCGACTTTATCGCTGCAACTTGGCAACCCTGTATTGCAACGCTTGTTTACTTTGTAAAAGAATGTTTTTATGACAGGTCTTGTTGAAATAGCCGCAAAAGGCCACCTTGTAATTTCTCAAAGCCTCTGCACTTCTAATCTGTTTTGTAAATCTCCCGTTGCTTCCCACCATCGCCACTTTGTTTTCCGCTCAATTTTCCCTTCCCAAATTCAATAGTCCACCCTTCTAGCATATTTGTGAGCAATTTCTCCCCCAAATGGAATGATTTATTGCTAGTTCTGAAGCCTCATCTCTCTCTTACGGGCCCCGAAGTTTGTCTTGATGATGTATGTGGATGCAAATTACGGATTGGATTAATATTGAAACATTTTCACAATATTCTCTTACCATATTGGATTATTATCAGATTAAGCATCATTTGTAAGACTTGATGGAAGGATCCCACCATTGACGACCCAGATACGAAGAGCTCCATTTCAATCCATGATACCACACCAACGTCGTTGCTTGTGGGACTAGACAAGATATTTTTTCAGTCCTTTACATTCATTCAAAAACCCTTGGTTCTAAACAATTTACAATCTTTCTGCATCCAATTTAGTCTCAACTATAAATCATCAAATTGTAACTTATATCCAGTTGGATTTGGGGGTTTCTTCCATGCGGTGTCATGTATTTTTGACCTCTGTGAAAATAAATTATCAAAAGGGCCAATTCTAGTTAGCACTTATTTATTACTGACCATCTGAACATGCCAATTCTATTGCCCATCAGTTGGGGCCTTATTGTTATATTTCAAGTGTATGACTAATTGCAACATGCGTGGTGCATAGATGTGTAAAGTGCAGTGGCTTTAGAATTAGCATGAAGTATGATAAGTTGGTTGAGTGTAAATTCCACTAACACACATGAAAACTCCATATAGTGAGTTTCAAAGCATGCCTTGAAAATATAGCCTAAGCTAGCAGGTCCTACTTCCTAGATGGTAAGGTGACTTTGTAGCTCATTTAGAAGATGGCCTTTTAACTTATTTGTTTCTTCCAACGTTCTTTCAAGTGCTAGTTTTTTTATTACAAGAGCTAGAAGTAGGTATATGTATGTTTAAGTTATATGAAGATGGTTATCTGTATATATTCCTTATGTTCTGTCTACAGCCAAGTTGTGTAATCTTCACATGTTATTGAGTTCATGCCACTAACATCAATCACATATCAAGTTCTCCTTTATACATCCAACATTCCAGACTTTTGCATAATTGTTTGCATGAATATTTGCTTGTACTTAAAGTTAGCCATTTAACCTCCTACATATTAAATATATATTGACTCACTTCTGGTTCCAACTACTTCTTTCCATTCTTAGCTTGCTGTTCGTAAATTGCTTTTAAGAAACTTTAAATACTAGTCCCTATAATTTGACTTCATGTACCTTCTATCCATTTTTATTAAAAATTTAGTTATAAAAAAATTAAGACAATGTTAGTGAAATTATCATCTACCATTTTTGGATATTTCCTCTAGAATGCTTTCATGACATGATGATGATTGTAAATACCAATCATATGACAGTATGGAATTTAGTAATGTATGTAATGAGACTTGACTGGATGATTGTAGCAACATATATATAATATATGTACATTTTAAGTATCAGGAGTGGTACTTGTAATGGCATGTTTCAAGTGCTAGGAATCTAGGTGAAAATGTTTTCCATGACATGTAATGCATGTTAAGATATACTTAGAATATATATACATATATATACATGTGGAGTTTGAATTGGCTGAATGAAAGAGCAGAACATGCATACATGTGTGAGCAATTTGTAGCTTCTAGAAGATTTTTAGATTTGTCTTGATGATTTTTATACTGTTGTGAGTGTACATTGGGATGTTTGCAGTATCTATTTTTTCATGAGTACTATACTTAGAAAATAGAGGGAATGCAGTGTACATGGTGATCATGTGGCTGCGGAATGGGGGTTAATCAAGGTATATTTTCACATTAAATTCAGTAGCTATTTCTATGGTGCTTTTGGGTTGATTTGGTTTATATCCAGGTTAATTTGCACCATTATATATAGTTTGGTTGCATGGTATATTAGGTGAATGAGCCATGCTATATATATGTCACTAGACTCACTACCATGGCTTAACTTTTTGGGCTATATTGAACATGTGACATTTAAATTATATTCCTTGTTTTTGAAAAGTAATAAATCAACAAGTAAAATGACCAAAGCACTAATTCGTATTTTTACCAAATATGTATTATTCATTTTAGATGAAATTTAGAGAAATGTGCAAAAAATTGCTATATATTCAACAGCTTCTCACACATTCATGAAAACCATTGGCTTATCATATCCATAAAAAGGTATGCCAATGATTACTGCTGGCCGTCGCAAGTCATCTACATCAAGTTTTTGGTCAGATGCAAGCAAGCCCTTCTCTTCTCAATCATAGGCCCATATATCTTTTTTATTTTATTTTGTTATCTTGACTTGTGAGTTTGCCCTAATCTTTATGCTCTTGACTTGGAATTTTTCCGTATCCTTTTTTCTCTTGACTTGGACCAAATACTACTACTTCATTCTGGTCATAGTTCTCACATATGTTTGCCTCCTTGCATGCATGTGTAAAATCAAGGTTTAAAGGCAGTAGTACTACTATGCATGATAACTATATTGGAATAATTAAGAAATTTTGTTGTGCCTTGATAAAAAAAAATGCTAAAAAAAATTATATATAATATACATTCCCCTGTGCAGGGCCTACAGGCTTCTATTTTTTAGTTGCTAAAGTTGAAATCAATTTGACCTTGATGCCTTCCTATGTCCCCAGGTTTTGCACAAGAGCATAACAAATAAGCGATGATGATTCTGATTGAGGAAATGAGACTTGTAAGGGGTCAACCAATTTCTCACCATAGCGCGAAGCCATGCTGTGGGGCGTGACTGTATTCGGTGTCCATGTCGTATCTGTTGTAATAATCTCTTCAGGCCTATACCTGAAGTGGAGAGTCACTTATTCATCAATGGGATTAATCCAACTTACACCCAATGGATATATCATGGGGAGAAGGAAACATAACATTGCAATGAAGAGGATAACCAATTGGAGCATAGTCATGATGACGACTAAATTGATGACATAGACCATATGCTAGATGACGTATCGGCGGGTGCACTCTTTAATGAGGAGCAAGATAGCACTCCATTGCCAACTAACCCATCCATACCTAAAGAGATATCATTATCATCTTTTTCCTAATTATTGGATGATGCCCGATAGCCACTTTTTCCTAGTTGTACTAAATTTTCAAAACTCTCATTTGTTATCAAGTTGATACACATTAAAACAATTGGCCATTGGTCAATTAAGTGATTCAACATGCTGCTTATGTTGTTGCGGTATACTTTTCTGATGCATTATTGCCATAGTCATATGAGGAGTCAAGGTCACTAGAGCAAGGCTTGGGCTTCAAGTACCAAAAGAGACATGCATGCCCCAACGACTACATATTATTTTGGAAGGACAATACCGACAAGAATGAGTGCCCTAGGTGTGAGGCTTCTAGGTGGATTTCAAGTACACATGGGACATGAGTCATCCCTCAAAACGTTTTTTGTCATTTCCCATTGATGCCAAGATTGCAGCTGCTATAAGTGTCTGCATAGATAGCAAGTGATACGAGATGGCATAAAGAAAAACGAGTGGCAGATGAAACTAGCTTGAGGCACCCAGCCGACTCTGAGTCCTAGAAGAAGTTTGATACAGACCATAGTTGGTTTGCAAAGGATGCTTGTAATGTTAGGCTAGGATTGGCAAGTGATGCCTTCAATCCGTTCAACAATATGGCAAAACCTTATAGTATCTGGCTAGTGATCCTCGTACCGTATAACTTGCCTCCGTGGTTATGCATGAAAGACCAATTCTTCATGACATCCCTCATTATTCCTGTGCCGAAATCACCGGGGAATGACATTGACGTTTACTTGTAGCCTTTGCTCGATGAGTTAGTTGAACTAAGGGAACATGGGGTATAGAGACATTCGTGTTGCATGCTGCTTTATTGTGGACAATTAATGACTTTTCAACCTATGAAAATCTATCTGGTTGGTCAATTAAAAGAAAACTAGGATGTCCATCATGCAATGCGGGTACAGAGGCAATTTGGTTGAAATATGGCCGAAAGTATAGTTATATGGGACATCGTCATTTCTTACTGCCTGACCATATTTGGAGATCAAGAAAATATTTGTTTAATGGTAAAGAAGATCACAAAATGGGCCACCATATTTAGTTGGCTCAGATATCCTTAGTCAGCTAGAACTACTCGGGAATGTGCAATTTGGTAAAACTCATAGGAAGAGAAAACGCACTATTAAAGAGTTGAACTGGAGAAAGAGTAGCATATTCTTCAATTTACCTTATTGGACAACACTAATGTTACGTCACAATCTAGATGTTATAGATATTGAGAAGAACATCTCCAATAACATCCTCGAAACCTTGATAAACATTGTCGGAAAAACAAAAGATAATGTCAATGCACGGCGTGACCTAGAGATTTTGGGTATTAGAAAAGAATTGCATCTTGAGCATAATGGTGATCGGTTTACAATGCCAAATGCATTGTACACATTATACAAAGATGAAAGGAATAAATTCTGTGAGTGGCTGTCGGAGGTCAAATTCCCAGATAGGTTTGCTGCCAATATTAATCGCTTTGTTTCTGTACATGATTTCAAAATATCTAGGTTGAAAAGCCATAACAATCATGTGTTCTTGCAATGACTACTTCCTGTCACAGTCGGTGGGTTCTTAAGAAAGGATATTGCCCTGGCATTGACGGAACTTAGCAGTTTCTTCAAAGAGTTGTTAGCTAGGACACTGGATAAAAACCGTTTATTGTAACTGAAAAATGATATTGTCATCATACTTTACAAATTGGAGATGATATTTTCACCTTCATTTTTTTATGTCATGGTCCACCTTGCTATCCATTTACCCCGTAAGGCCATAATGGTGGGCTCATTACAATATAAGTGGATGTACCCATTTGATAGATATCTCAGCAAGTTCAAGCGATATGTTAAGAATAAAGCACGGCCAGAAGGTTCAATAGCGGAAGCCAACATTCACCTCGAATGCTTAACATTTTGCTCACTGTATCTGGAGGATGTTCAGACAAAGTTCAATCGAGCAAACCACAATATTGATGGTGCAGAAGAAGTGACTACAAATAGATTTTCAATTTTCAATCAAAAAATTTGTCCATTGGGTGTAGCCTCTAATGTGGCTTTAGATCCTAAACTGCTTAGCTCAGCCCGCTCATATGTTCTTCACAACTGCACAAAGATTGGGTCCTACATACAGTATGTATCCCTAATGTCCCAATGAATTTGATTTCTTTGATGTGTCCCACAATCAGGACTATAAGTAGTACACACTAATGGGTTTTTTATGCAAAGAGCACTACGAGATATGTTAGCGATTGAACCCAAATTTAGCTAATCGGATGCATCAGCGCGACTTTGAAACATGGTTCAAGTAGTGTGTAAGTTCTTACCATTTGCCTAATGAATTTAGGAAATAACATTAATATGAACACTAGATGAAACTATAATAATTGACAGTGTCTTAAAAATTGCGATAGGTTAAAGGCCAGCGTACCATCAACCTACTTGTTGTGTCTGAAGATCTATATGCATTAGCATGTGGACCTGAAACTTAGGTTGCATCATACTCTGGTTGTATTATGAATGGAAAAAGGTTCCATATGAAACAACGTGAACTAAGACGGTGTGCACAAAATTCAGGTATCTTGATAACTGGTGACAATCAGATTAATAATGTAAACTTCTATGGTATTATCCATGACGTGGTGGAGTTACACTATATGGGATGGCGTCATGTGTACCTATTCAGATGTTCATGGTTTGACGTTGGTGATCAATGACGAGGGGTTCGAGTGGATGATCATATAACATTGTCAACATAGACAAGACTTGGTATAAGGACGAGCCATTTGTGTTGGCATGTCAGGCTTCCTAGTGTTTCTACATTAAAGATCAAGGGATAAAAATAACTGGTATGTAATGCAGAAGTTCACCAATAGGAATGTTTACAATATACCACCAGGGCCAACAATCTTAAAAGATAATGATTGTGAGTCAAGTGATGATGGCGCCTATCAAGACAACGAGTCATCATTTGATTACGCACCTGCCCAATGTCCTAACTTCCCTTTGTCAACTCCACTTAGTCGAACTGATATAGCACCTAGGTATATTGATGCACAAGAAGTTGTGGGTACAGATAGACATGGCTCATGAGTTGTAGACTTTATAAATAATTTCAATGTTAGATCTAGTTCAGAAGTTGGATACGGTGATGGGGAATATTCATATAAGAAAAAATTTTCCTCATCAGAAGAGCATGGCTCAGAGTAGACTTTAAAAGGCTTGTGAATGATCGTACGATAGGTAAACATAGTTTATGTTATTTTACAAGGCACATGGCAATTAGTTGCACATATCATTTCATTGTCATTAAATACATTGTAACATGTTGAATTTAATTGCACAAGTTCAATCATATTGAACCCCTAATAGACCATCTTCCCACTAAACTAAATTGGAGTTATGTTTATTCATATATAGGAAAGAGAAATTACATGGAGTTGCCAGCTAGATGCGTGATGCTATAATCATCAGACTTCAAGACTTTGTGTTGGGTACCTTCCTTGTGTTGTACATATTACATCTCCCACAAGTAATTTACTAATCATATAGTGCGTGTTTCTGTACGTGATGTTAAGGCCTTTTGATGTGTTGTTGTTAAAGCTTGGCAAACCTGGAATCCAACAATTTGGAACTGAAAAAGCATGTATTTTGTGAATGGTATTGGTTAAATAGTATGTAATGTACAAACTAATTATTAGATCTTGGCAACCTCATCCACAAAATGCATGGCATGTGCATATGAGAAGTGTATACTGATTTTCTCCATTAACTATCCATTTATATTATTAGTTAAAAATAAGACAATGGGCTAATTGAAGTAGAATTAAGTACAGGAGAAAATTTGTGTTGGAAGTAGAGTATTCCATGTCTGCTATAGGCAATTTAATTAATCCACGTATAGCAGAATGTACAAATTGAAGATGGGAATATTGTCATATAGCTTGGCACATAGTGTGCTGGTTTTCTTGTGTTGCAAGCTCGTGCATGCAAGGATAAATAAAAGAGCATGTGTAATCCAAAAAAATGGTCACCACCAGTTTGTGTTGAAATGCTGGCATAGAGAACTCTAGTACTCAACTATAATATATAATTGAATCGGAAATTAAATTTATTTAGCACTGGTAGTTATTAAACTAATGTATAATTGCAGAATTTTAAGACTTCATCCCAATTTGTGACAATTCTAAATAAATTTACATCAATCCAAAAATGGTCATATTTATGTATGAGTTAAACTAATTTATATTCTTAGCAATTAAAGCTAAGATTTTTGCCACAACATAAGTTTTTACTACTGCTTGAGCATTGAGGAGTTAAGGGTACGTGAGCCATAACAGAGGTTTGAAATATGGTTCCAATAATTTTCAATGCTGTAAATTATAATCTTATAAAAACAATTTGAGTGGCAGTTGTTGGCTGTTAAAAGCTGAAGTAATATTGGTAAGCCACTAATATTGAGTAAGTGTCCATAGGTTTGACTTAATTTGGGTTGATATGTTTAATTGGTTGTTGGTGTATCTCAATCTTATAAAAACAATTTGAGTAGCAGTGGCTAGCTGTTAAAAGCTGAAGTCATATTATTAAGCCACTAATATTGACTAAGTGTCCATAGGTTTGATTTAATTTGGGCTTATATGTTTAATTGGTTGTGTGGTGTATCTCAATCTTATAAAAACAATTTAACTAGCAGTGGCTGGCTGTTAAAAGCTAAAGTAATATTATTAAGCCACTAATATTGACCAAGTGTACATAGATTTGACTTAATTTGGACTAATGTGTTTAATTAGATGTTAGTGTATCTCAATCTTATAAAAACAATTTGAGTGGCAATGGCTGGCTGTTAAAAGTTGAAGTCATATTGTTAAGCCACTAATATTGATGACGAAGTATCCATAGGTTTGACTTAATTTGGGCTGATATGTTTAATCAGCTGTGTGGTGTATCTCAATCTTATAAAAACAATTTAAGTGGCAGTGGCTAGCTGTTAAAAGCTGAAGTAATGATGTTAAGCCACTAATATTGAGTAAGTGTCCATAAGTTTGACTTAATTTAGGCTGATGTATTTAATTAGATGTGTGGTGTATCTCAATCTTATAAAAACAATTTGACTAGTAGTGGCTGGCTGTTAAAAGCTGAAGTAATATTGTTAAGCCACTAATATTGACCAAGTATACATAGGTTTGACTTAATTTGGGTTGATGTGTTTAATTGGTTGTTTGTGTATCTCAGTCTTATAAAAACAAGTTGAGTAGCAGTGGCTGGTTGTTAAAAGCTAAAGTTATATTGTTAAGCCACTAATATTGACTAAGTGTCCATAGGTTTGACTTAATTTGGGCTGATGTGTTTAATCAGCTGTGTGGTGTATCTTAATCCTATAAAAACAATTTATTTTTATAGTGACTGGTTATTAAGAGCTAAAGTAATATTTTTAAGCCACTAATATTGACTAAGTGTCCATAGGTTTGACTTAATTTAGGCTGATGTGTTTAATTGGCTATGTGGTGTATCTCAATCTTATAAAAACAAAAACGACTGGAAGTGACTAGCTGTTAAAAGCTCAAGTAATATTGTTAAGGGGCTAATATTGACCAAGTGTTCGTAAGTTTTTCAAAATTTGGGTTTTAATTGACTGTTCGGTGTAGCTCTCAAGTGGGGGGAAAGTACCTAATGGAGGGAAAACCAAAGTACATAGGCATTGAGGAGCGAGAGATGTACTAGCTGATATTTTTTTAAGGGGCAAAAATTGTAAAGTTTGATCACTCCTCAATACAAAAGCTAACAAGAGTGGATCATGGGTCTTAGAAGTGTATTCTCAGAACTTTCACCTGGGTAAGTCATGTGTTCTCACCCACTTCCTCTTCCCTCTCACCCACTTCCTCCTGATGAAGATCTTGACCATTTTTCACAGACGACTCGACATGCATGCACTGACATATAGCATCCAGCAACTGTGAGAATATGTCAAAATTCAGGGAAACGTGATTTTCAAGGGCACACTATCTATACCTAGATTTCACAACTTCTTTTATAATTTTTGTTGAAGTTGGTTGGAAGTGCACTTAGTAGGAGAAGGTTTGCTAGTTGTATCTCAGCCTCTCTTTCAAAGGTATGCATGTCATCTATCCGAGAGGTTGCTATTTTCTTTTTATTTTATTTTCTAAGTCCACACAGCTAAAGGTTAGTGTTAAACTGGGCCATACTATAACAAAATTTATAGGGTTCAAGTAAATGTAGAGAGCCATTTTGTGCTGGAGTGAAGTAATTAGTTTAAAGGAGACAAAAGTTTGGATTTAAAGGGTGTAACTTCCTGCACCATAGTCCGACCCCATCACATCCTCCTTTTGGTTTTGTGTTAGCTTAAGTACACTACCAACCTATCAATATAGCCACAGGAGGAGGATGGGGGACAAATTTACATCACTAATTACCCAGTTGGAACATAGTGGCAATAAATAAATAAACTGAACAACTGCATGCATGCCTAGAAAACTTGGATGAAATTACCTCATTAATTGCATAGAGGCACTATAGTTTTAATCTAAGTCAACTATGGTGGAACGTCACTTTAGAATAATTATGAGTAATACTTAACATTAGTGGCCTGGGGGGCCAAGAAAAGCACATAGTTGACTTAGCTGGACTGTTATGTAGGGTATGGGTGATAGTTAATGTTTGAAGTGGGCATGAAATAAGCTAGACATGTTGATTCTACTTTAGTGTACCTTTGTTATCCTGCTAATTAGTTAAAATTTGCAACAACTAATTGGCAATAGACCATGTCAGGCAAAATACATGCACTCTTATTTTTTTGCTTTATACTACCATAGTCACTAATAATGTTAACTGACACATTAACTTGCCAAAGTGTTGGTGGAGAGGATACTATTTCTGCATATTATAGCCTGGCAGTTTGTATCTGGAGTAGAGTCTTCATGAGGAGCAGCAACATAAGAGGTAAAAATTGGTCATTTAAAGTGCATCGCACACTTAAATAGTCACTAATTGTTTGTTGCAACACATGTATCTTTGTTACAAGTTTTTGTAAACTTAATACTTAGCATAATATAGGAGGAAATTTGTCTGGATTGTGTTATTATTTCATGTACGTGTTGTGGTAATATTTTACTACTAAGCAATATGCTGGAAAAGTAGTACTTGATGACAATGTGGGTTGCTATTTAGTGAGGTTCCAGTAGTCATCCTTGCCTGAATATGCCTCATGATATTGTACAATTATGTTCAAATGTGCTTTTCAACCCTGTTTTTCCATATTCAATTGCTGATTTCTATATCATCTAATACTAAATTTCGGGAGAGCTGATGGGCCAAGGAAGAGGGAGAGGATGGGGTCTTTCTGTATGATGACGGCCTGAACCTTACGCATTTATAGACCGACCACGTCGACCCCTTATAAATTCACATACCCCTAGATACCCTGATGAGCCAAGTGACGATGACTCTACCAAACCTCCAAGTGATTTGGGTTCTCCATGTCCAAATCCAAGGCTGGGACCTGAGAGTCATAAAGACGATATTGGTATGCTAAAATATTTTCCAATCTTTTGAAAGTTGTTAATTGTGAACAAGGATATGTATTTATCTAATTGTTTACTTTTTAGCGGAGCCTACCACAATGCATGTAATAGAGTTGGTCAAATAGAAGAAACCTGGACAGGGGCTACGAAGTGCATTGAGTTTAACAAACTTCGAAAGCACGGTAAAATACCTCTTAAAATTAACGATGGAGAGATGGCCCCATGTTGTGAATATGCCAGGATGTTTACGATACGAATCACTTGGATATTAAAACATAATGCGGACATGAGTTATGGACGATGGACCGATGTACCCAAGGCCGATAAGGATGAGTTGATTGAGCGAGTCCGAGTAAGCCATTTACTCATGTCATTTAAAATTTCACTATATTATGAAAATATGAAAATGACATTAACAATTACCATGTGTAGGGTAACTTTGAATTAGATTGGGGTCGTTATAATCATCAGATGGCAATTACGAAAGCATTGCATAAGCATTTTAATGCTTTCTACCATGGCTTGCACAAAAGGTATCTTTCATATGGTAGCCATGAGGAGGCATTGGCATCCGGGTCAATCTTGGTCGACCCAATAGTATGGGCTAAACTGTGTGATAGGTGGGGAAGTGATTTATTCAAGGTATGTATTCTAATGTCTTCAATAGTTTCCATTTTTGCTATTCTCGAATTAGACATAGGTATTGAAGGAATGAATTCATGTTAACTACCGTTTCATGAGATTGACTTGTTGTATGTAGAAAATATCCAACCAAAATAGAGAAAATCGCAAAAAAGCGCAACATCAATCATACAACAGGGAAGAAATCATTCATAAGGATTCTAGAGGAAAAGGTATAAGAGTTGTGATCTTTAAAAAATATACATAGGTTGGGTATATTTCTTAACCTGAAAAATTAACAAATTATTTTATGGCATAAACTTATTGTGCATAATCATGAGCTGCATTGGATGGCAATGTTAGTAGATACTATATAATTTATTTCTGAGTAGTATGTGTTGTTTCTGTCCATTTTCACTAGTCAGTCATGCATGTAAATGTTGGAAATTACTTCTAGGCTTTTGTGGTTTGTTAATACATTGGACTTTGTGACAAACTAAACCAATTCAGTACACTATTGTTATATGGGCATTTGGTTGACAATCCTTATAAAGCTCGACTCAATTTAGATGAGGTTGTTTCAGCTGGATAAGATTAAGGCATCCAGAGTAATGTTTATTTTGCAAATGTTTTTGGCCAACATGAATTGTTTTGTGATGACGACTTATTTTTTTCAACATATAGCGTTCTGAAGGGGTTAACTTGGTGGAGTTTTACAAAGATGTTCGCTGGTCGAAGAAGAGGAATCAGTTCGTGACTCCTAAAATATAAAATATTCATGTCAGTCTTTTAATATTTTCAATCCAATTAGAAATTAAAGCTGGAGCAGAGCTTGTTGCTAATGCTTGGTTAATGGATGTGATTTTCCAACAAGGGATCAATCCCCCATATAATAGACTTGGGGTATGTGCAGAAAGAGATGGTTGAAAAAATGAAGGGTTTGGAACCTGAAAAACATACAGAAGAGGCAGCGACAGCTATATGTAGGGAGGTACTCGGGCATAGGGCTAGCTATGCAAAAGGCCTAGGTGAAATGGTCATCCCAAAGTCAACAAGAGAACGTGACCGTCAACAGGATCAAGAATACGCTGCCTTAGTGGAACGATATCAGAAAGACACTGAGTATCACAACGCAATTGTAGAGGTTATGAAAGGAGATATGATTAAAATGATGGAGAGGCAACTTAAAACTAACAAAATCTTAAAGTGGTTGTTGGCTAAACGGCAGTCAGCCGGAGAGTTTGAAGGGGAGACTTAGTGACCAAATGTTACAAAAAAAAGTAACATTTTTTGGGAATTTTTGGGGTTTATATAGTGGGATGGGTTTTGTTAATGGGTGTGGGCGGTTATAGCTAATTTTTTGTTGGAGCTAGCTGAGTGGCAGGTGTGGGAGCTATTGGGCTTTAGATATATCTTAGTATCCATAGAGTCTTTTGTATAGATGTGAAATGGAGCAGTATAAAATCCACGTCCCTGTAAACTGATAGGGGGACACATGATAATATTATTTTGGTGGTTTGTTTGGCAGCTCATGCATGTAAGTATCTAACTTTAAACTATTTTCATTTAAATAGTAATGCAAAATCAGATGTAGAAGATTAACAAATTCTATTTTTATCACAGGTGTCGAGGGGTTCAGTTGGGATTGCTTAGTATTATGGTGGTTGTGTGAACATATAAAAGTTGATCAACTTCTACAAGTACATGGTAATCTAAATATATATGGTTCGACTCGAGGTTGGATGTTAAAGCTGGGAGTTCATAAATAAGTAATGTCATTTCAAACCATTTTTGTTTATTGGCATAACCGTGCAGTTATTGGTGGTTGTTTACAAACTAATAATGAAATAACCCTATGATTATGCTTGTAGGTTATATTGACTTGCATGGTAATTATATATTTGTCAGTATTGAACAATGTTGGTAAATGTGTTGTTGTGATTTCTGATTACAAGGACTGGTACATTCACTTTTCTTGAGTTAGAAACATGTGTATGGTCCAGTCATTCTGGTGAAATTAGTTGCTTGATTGTGTGGCTGCTGTTAGGTCAATTAAACATAGGCTGGGTATACTAAAAGCTATATTGAATCCCCTTCTGAGTAGTTTTCATTAAAACCAATCAATAATAAATATATAGCCTAGGGCTTTATACCTTTGATGGTTATATTCTATCCATAATTGATGATTAATTTTAGCTCCACAAAATGGATACAAATTGTGTACATGGTATTTATAAACTATTAGGGAAATGAGTGTGAACAATGTCTGTTAATGCTAAAATGGTTGACCAGTTGGTTGAAGAAAGACAGAGCATAGCTGTGAAGATGTGGCTGCTTATATATATGTGCATATTGTCTGCTGCCCTGAAAAAAGCATGGCAGTAAGTTGATGATAAAGATGGCCTGAAATGCTGCACCTTAGTTTGGTGGAACCAAAGATGATAGAGAGATGCTGAAAGTGGGAACAATTTGGTTGAAGAAATTTGACCCACTCCTGCTTCCCCAACATTCATTTTGTGTTTAAAGAGGAACCTCCACTAATTCAGTACATGGCAAGTATTTATATTATTTTGTTTAACATTTGATTGAATGTAATATGATGTTATTTATATAATTTGCATGACTGGATGATTGCAGCAGTTTAATATATAGAAATTCTGTTATTTATGTACATGTAGTTATTATCTAAACATTGTAATGGCAAATAGGCTACTAGCTAAGTATATGGGCGGTTGCTACCCATGACATGTAACATGTTAATATATATATATATATATATATATATATATATTAATATACATGTGGAGTGTGTCTTGGCCGAATGAAAGAGCAAAACATGCAGAGCATGTGTTAGCAATTTGTAGATACTTGGTGATCGGCATTTTTGGAATTGTCTTGATGATTTTTATGCTAGTATATTTTACTGCAGAATGCTTGCAATGTCTATTTTTGTCATGAATTTACTTAGAAAATACAAGGAATTTCAGTGGGTTGATTTGATTGATCTCCAGGTTCATTTGCACCATGCTATATATATATATATATATATAGTTCTGCTGCATGGTAAAGGCTTACAATATTTGCCATGCTAATTGCTATATATGTTTTTTCTAGTTTATACATTATAGGGATATGTATAAACTAATTAATGGGTTAATTATAACAGTTTATATATATATATATATATATGTATATGTTTAATTAGGGGGCAATTTGAGTAGTAAATACTTGGAATCAACTTTGACACCTAAAAAGGCCAGGGGTTGATAACAAACAAATTAATATCCTATTGTCTTAACATTCCGGCATGTACAGTACGGTTTGTTGTAAAATTATTTGCAGGGAAATACCTTTTGGATGATAAAGATATTATGTGCATGCCAGAAACTCTAAATCACTTCAAGGTTTTTAATTATGTATTTGCATCAACCTAAAATTGATGCAAAATCTAGATATATGCAACGGAAAAACAAAGACATTTGCTATTCCACTTATTAGTTGCAAAAAGGGTGTCAAATACTCATGAGGATGAGAATAAATTGATAAATGGCAGCACCAATTGCATCCAAAATAAAGTTATTTTTGCATCGAGTTACTATGGATGCCAATGTCCATTTGCATCCAAACTTTTTTTTTTTGCATCGACTTATTATGGATGCAAATGGACAAATATGATAAATTGTTTGCACCAATTGCATCCAAATAAAGTTATGTTTGCATCGAGTTATTATGGATGCAAATGTTCATTCGCAACCAAACTTTATTTTTGCATCGGGTTATTATGGATGCGAATGGACAAACATGATAAAGTATTTGCACCAATTGCATCCAAATAAAGTTATTTAGCATCGAGTTATTGTGGATAGAAATGTCCATTTTCATCCAAACTTCCTTTTTGCATCGAGTTATTATGGATGCAAATTGACAAACATGATAGACTGTTTGCACTAATTACATCCAAATAAAGTTCTTTTGCATCGAGTTATTATAGATGCAGCAAATGTCCATTTGCATACAAACACATCAGTGGTTGGGATGACTAATTCCAACCAATTTTGAGTTTTTTGCAGCAGATAAAAATAATGCAAAATGTAAGGTATTAACAACCATTTCATCAAATGGATGCTGAAACTCAAAAATAATCAAATAATTGCATCCAATTGTCGACGATCAAAAATCGATGCAAAAAAATATTTACATCGATTTTTCCTTATTTTTGCAACCAAAACAAACGATGCAAATGACCATATTCCTTGTAGTGTAAATGATATTAAGCTCCTAAAGATCTACTCTGACTTTGCAATCTTTCTATTCTCTTACTGCTTCTCTTATGTTTTATAACAAAATACTAATTATTCAAACGTAGAGAATCATTATATTGTCCACTCTGCCTATTTGTAAAATGATTACCTATTTGTAAAATGATTAGACCATTGTGATTGCTTCTTTTTTTTTTTTTTTTTTTACCTTTCTTAATAAAAGCTTACCTGCAAAAATTTCTTTTTTATTTTCAAGAAAAACGTGTTCAGTCATTTACATATAAATTGGAATCTATTCTCAAACTTTTAAATTGAAAATATGCTCAATTTTTAATTAATAAATTTATTAAAATAAAAATCATGTTCAATTAATTATCTGAATAAAATTAAGTTTTAATTATAAAAAGTACAGACACATTATGTGTATCTTATAGCATTAGATGTTGCCCTTAAAAGATTTTCAAATAATATAGACCTCATATGAATATTTAATATTATGTCTATTCCTATATATATATATATATATATATTACAATGCAATTCAATTAAGAAATTTGAACGAATCTCATTTGAATGTATTGTTCAGGACAAATTTTTCTTATTATTTACATCTTCACATGTTTGCATATCCTAATATTGATACTAACATAGATTCTCGCAATAAAACAATTATTACATCTATACTTCTAAGAGTTTTTCTATATACAAGTAAAATCGCGTACTAATCTGCGTATTAGGCCTGTGCAGATGACCCAAAAATCCGATCAACCCATTTCAAATAACCCGACCTGACCCTTATTTGATCGGTCCCTTATCTGCTCAGTTTCCAACCCAACTAAATTACGGGTTGTTTAGGTTGGTGTCAACCCGTCCGACTATAAATAGCGTGCGTATGAAACCCTAGCTGCCGAGATGCTTGCCTCAATAATTTCAACATTTTCACCATTCTCCGAAAGCACTGGTTGAGATCGAAGAAGAAGTGTAATCAGAGAGTGTGATCGAAGATGGCTGAAATGGGTTGTGGACAGCGTCGTACAGGATGGGGAACAACGAGGATGGCGAGATATAGCTCTGGGAAGATTGATCGGAGGTTCCCGTATCTCTCTCTCTCTCTCTCTCTCTCTCTCTCTCTCTCTCTCTCTCTCTCTCTCTCTCTCTCTCTCTCTCTCTCTCATTTTTTTTCTTTTATTTTTCTCCCATCGGTAAAATAAAAAGAGGTGCTATCTGAGATTCCGAATGACTCACCACAGCGAAGCCATCGACGATTCGACAACTGCATCGAGTTTCTGAAGATGGCTTTTGTAGATGACTGCATCGAGTTTTTGCAGAGTCGCAAATGACTGCATCTCCGAATGAATTCTGCCAAATTTTGCTCTTTTCATGTTTTGTTTTTTGGGATTTTTTTTTTTAGATTGAGAAGAATTTGAGATTGAGATATTGATAGTCATTTTTCCTCAGATCTGAGATGAATCGATGTGCCTAAAGTTGTTTGTTTGTGTTTTTTTTTTTAATAATTTTGCGTAAAGGATGGGTCATACGGGTTCGACCCGAGTCTATTTTATTCGGATTTGGTTGGGTCGGTTTGGCGCCTTCAACGGGTTCATTTGGGCTAGGTCGAATTCAAACCCGGTTGCACAAGGTCGGGTTGCAGCCCTACTGTGTACCAATACTGATTCTTTCGTACTTAAAATTTAAATTAGCATTGTTTTCAATAAAATCTACTCTTTGATCAATCACAATAAATTAGTACACATATTAGTGTACAAATGTGCTTGTAACTAAACTTTTCTTACTTGTAAGGTCAAAAAAGTCAAATCTAACCTTTTTTTTTATGAAAATATGCTTCATTGCATTCATTCAGTAAATGAAGTTACAGTTGTAACTTATAAATCAAGAAAACCAGACTATAAATCAACTAACGCAACTGCTCAGGAGCTTCCCCGCACATAAAGTGACGGACATTGTCTTAAAACTTCTAAAACTCTCCAACGAGAGAGTAAATGCTCTGTATGACCAGAGACTTGACGACCCCTCCAACCTCCAAAGAGGCAAAAAACGGAGACAACTACTATGAACAAACCAGTTCAATAGCATATACCCACACTGAAACTAAAAAACAAACAACCAACTAAACCAAAAAACCAACATGAACAACCCAACCACGAGCACGGCAAAAGTTTCGGCGGCACACCCTCCACAGGTAATCGGCATCATGAGCTCCAACGGCACGAGCACCCACATTGCGTACGGACCACAACAACCTCCATGGTGAAGGTCGGCCGTACGATCACCGGTCGTAGCATTGACCGCCGCTCTTAGCTCTTCGCCTCAGATTATGACCACTCAGCAACTCATCGCCTCACCGTGGACTGCACAAGAAACGGACATAACAACAAAACAACAAACAACCAAAAATCACGGCAGCAGAGGCCGTGCACAGCTCACACGTCTGCTACAAAGAGTAACCAGGCAAGACACAAAAAAGACTCCATTAACGGAGATACATAGCACACCCACCGACAACACAAAAACCAACCATAGTAAAGACCATACAACAACAGAACACTGGACACCGAAAATAAAGGAAAAAATATAAATAAAAAAAGCCGACGAGCAACGTCTGTGAGGAAAACCCCAGATCGGAATTTGACAACCAAAGACTGAGGATCCAAACACACCGAGGAAATTGTCCACAGAAGGCCCCTTGGTGGCGCGTGATAGCCACACGCCGCAAAGAGCTGAAGCTTCGTCTCGCGCATACGGCCAACTCCCCACTCCATTCAGCCACCACATTCGGTGGGCTTATAGATCGGCAGCTAAACAACACCTTGGAGGGGCGAGTGTTGACGGTCGGTGGCTGGACAGACCGGAGTGGTAATCCTCCCTTATTGGACTTGAAAACCCAAAAATAGACAAAAGAAAAAGAAATATTACTTAAACAAGAGAGGGAGGGGAGCGGGAGACGAAGCTCCCACCCCCCTCCCCCCCGGGTAGCGTGGCTTTTGGTCAGGGGAGATTAGGGGGGTTAACAGAGAGAAGGGGAGAGCGGCGGCTTTTCGGTAGGGGAGAGATTATTATTTTCCAATTGTAGAATACTCCTTCCTTTCACGTCAAATCTAACCTACGGCAGATATAAGTTAATGAAATCTTGAGCGAGCCCAATGGTAATTAGATATGAGTAACGATAAACGTACAATTGTTTTTACAATTTTTTGTGGAAAACACTAGAGGCAAACAGCAGATTGCAACCAGCATGCATATGCTAATGTGGTGGGCCACTTCACCTCTGTCAATGCAAATGCTGGAGACCACTTCACCAGATTTAGGCCCCACTTGGTTACACAGATGAGATGAGATGAGATAAGATGTTTTAAATAGTAATAAATAAAATATTGTTATAATATAATTTTTAAATATTAATTTTGTATTGGGATTTGAAAAAGTTAGATTGTTTATTATATTTTATATTGGGATTTGAAAAAGGTGTAATGATGAGTTGAGATGAGATGAGATGAGATTTTTAACAAGGCCTTACATGTGAAATCCTTGCATTTTTCAGTTAATGAAATAGTGTGTTTCATTTAGCTTCGAACTCCCTCTCCCTCTTCCTCAGTTAGTAACCCTAAGCAACCATTTCATTCCATTCTCTTTCTCCTACGACCTCCCTCTCTCTCTGCACCTCTACCTTAACCTCGACCTCCCTCTTCCTCTCACTCCCCATCTGTGTCCAGTTCATAACCCGGAGCACTTATTTCACTCCATTCTCCTCATCCTCTGACCTCCCTTTCCCTCTTCACCTTTGTCAATGTGAACCCTAAGGCCCAATTTCAGTCCCTCTCCTTCAAATTTACTTCTCCTTCAATCGAACTCCCTCTCCCTCTTCACCTCTTCCTTAACTTTGACCTCCCTCTCCCTCTTCATCTCTATTAACATAACCCTATGCCTCGCGTAGAGTCCATCCCCATTCTTGTTCACCAATACGCACGGACTCTCACTGGGCTAAAGGGCAGATAAGGCTCTTGGTTATTTTTTTGTTTGATATACGATTCTATGATGAGTTTTTTTGTTTGATATATGATTTTGTATTGTTGTGAGTGTTACTATATTGTGTAAATTAAAAAAAATTAAAGAGTAGTTTAAGACCATTTTGGTTGTGGGTAGGCACATGCAGCTTAAATCAAGATAGTGTTACCTAAGCATTTGTTGTTACTATGACTCCTAAATATCAGTTGCTAAATAAGGTCCACATTTGGTGCTGGGTTCAGGGATGGACATGGTGGATTTGGAGAAGGTAGCTTTTGTGGTGGTGGCAGTGATGGTTATAGCTCTGGTTGACCTTATGGTTGTAGGGGGAGTGCTTATGGTGGGTATAGTGGAAGTGAATTTGGTGGTTATTGAGGATATGGTGTTGATGGTGATATAGGGTATTTGTTTAGCACTTAAAAACTATTTTTTATGTGAAAGAACCTATTTCACTTTGCTTTCTAGTATGTTATTTCAAAACTTATTGCTTGTCAAATTTGCTGCAATTTACCACTTGGATTTAATTATATCACATTGCCTTTTTGCTTGGGGAGGAATCCATTCTTAATTCTCTGATATGAAAGCACTGGTCATGCTATGGAACCGACTAACTCAACTGTTAAAAGCATTTTATTTGTATCTTACTGTTATTAATATTTTTGCATTGCCTACACTTATGTCTACTTTAATATATGCATCTGCTTTAGCTATGGGTAGGACCTAGGAGTAAAGCTGCACAAGAGAAACAATCTCTTGACAGTTGCCTATCCCCTTTTTACAGAATTGAATAGATTCTACTTTATCATAAATGTTTGTTGTTAATATCTCGTCATACTTCCGTTTGATTTAAAACCTACATGTATTTTATGTCTTTCAGGAGACCCAAATCTAGTCTTTGCTAGTACTATTCATGGATATTGCCCATCATTTATAACAGTTCTTGCCACTTTCTACTTCTAACACACCACTGTGGCGAGGGGATTATAGTTTTTATTTTACTTCACATATTTAACAATATGATGGATATGATTGATGTAGAATTTTCAAACTAGAGAGTCCTCCACTGCGGTTATATACCATTTGCGACAATCCAAATGTCATCATCACTTTCTTTATCATCGTTTATTAATCGTACCTTGAGTGAAGACCCAGTGTGCACGTGCGGTCTTAAATCCACAAGCAAAAGATCTACTACTCCAAAAAATCCTGGATGAATCTTCTTCGTCAAGTGTCCAAAGCACAATACAGAAATGAATTGACTACTAATTCATTTGCATATGTTGAAATAAAAATTTCCGTATGTCCTTCAAGATTTGTTTTATGTGTAATACTAACAGAGATTACCATACTATGAATATTTCAAATCGTCCAATAGTTATGATAAAAGAGAGATTGAATTTCTTCAGGTAGAAATAGAATTATTGAGAAATGAGGAAGAGCTCCACCAAAAAGAGGTTGAGATCGAGAAGGAGAAAATGGTGCTTGACATGAGAAATAATCATATTGATAAGAGGGTGTTGGAGCTCCACAATAAACCAACTAGAGCTTTTCAAGCAACAAGTAGAAGTGCACTGGTCATGCACACTTCTTCATGTGTATTGGAGATTTGTTATACTTGTTTCATGTTATTTGATAGGATATAAGTGAACCAAAAATTTGGTTGCTTTTGTTAAAAATAAAAATAAAAAAAAATTGGACCAACCATGTCTAAGTTTATGTAATGTAAGCTTTGTTTGTTAATGTATATGGAATTTATGACTTACTTACATGGTCACAAATTAAAAACCTATAAATATTTTAATCTTAAAAAGTTGCATTAGATCACCTTACAAAATCGGATCACCTTTTCTCTAGCATTGTACCATAACTGATTGCAAAAGAAGGGAAGTGAGACACATCAAAATTACATTGTGGGAGGACTTTTTTTATGTCCAAAATCTGCTCAACGACTATAACATCGTTGATGAATATTGGTGTGAATATGTAATAATTCACTCCTTCTTTCTTCTTTAATATGAGTTTCGATTTACGTGTCATACTTTGATAGCGTGTTCTAAAAGATATCAAGTGGATTTTAAATCAAGTTTGATATTTTAAAACTTACGAGTATTTTAAATATTCTAAAAATATTTATATGTGATATTTTCAGTGTTATTGGACTAAATTTATTTTTAAAATAATATAATTATAATATTTTGATGAGTTCTAAAATTATTATAATTGTGAAAAATTATTTAAATAAAATATTTTAGTCATTTAAAAATATTACGAGATTTAACTTTACGTTGAAAACTCTAAATTAATTTAAATGGTTTTATTCTCTTTGAGTAATTGACGAGATTTCATCATTTTAATTAATGATGAAGGAATATTATTTTATAAACTAAAAGTTTATAAAATAATATTCTATCTTAATTCCTCTAAGTGTTTTATTTTAATATTTACGTATTTTCAATTCAATATTAAAACTCATCGATAGATCGTTTTGAAGATCTTGAAATGAAGGGTCTGGATTAAATATCCAAGTCCCTCTCTTTTTCCCCTTGCTTTTTTCCTTTCCCTTCTCTCTCCTCTCTCCCCCCTTGGACCCAACGTGCCCAACCCCCTCTCTCACCGTGCGACTTCTCCTCCCAACCGGCGCCACCATTTACCGCCCAACTCCACCTCCACCACCAAAAGCCTCCTTCCCCGCAGGCAAATCCCTCCTCCCATTGATGCACACCACGGCACCCTCTCTCTTCTCCGACGGCATCTTTAGCCGAAATGGGTGAAAACCCAATCCTCTCTTCCGCTACCATACAAGGTAGCCATGGTCTCACCACTGGTCACCAGCTGCCCCTCTCCCTTCGACCAACTTCCCCTCCCACAAGCGAGCTCTCACGTACTCTCTCTCCCCTCCTAGAGAAACTCAACCAAAATTGGTTTCACACCCATTTCTACACCGTAGCACTACCATACACGACCAGCTTGGCCTCCGACCACCACCAACGAAATCCTCATTCTATGGGCTTCATTTTCATGGCCTTCTTTCCCCCTACCTCTCTCTCTCTCCGATGGGTCACAGGCACACACAAACAAGGTTTCACCATCGTGCACCGCTGTGCACAGCTACCCACACTACCTTACCACCACCACTTTGATCCTCTCACCACCACAACCTTCCCTAACCATTTTCATGTCCAACCGAGTTACCCTTAGCTCTCACTCTCCCACACTCTCTCATGCACGGTTTACACTACTCATTGCTGATCCACCGCTGTGAGTCACCGTCCAGCCACCTCCTCACCACCACAGTTCCACCACACCTTCCTCAAGCTCCTCCACACCCAGCCAAGCTCCTCTAGCTCTCCCTATCTATTTCCTAGTTTAGCCATACACGGCCCAAAACACCTTCATGGACCACTGTGCCTCCTCCGTGTGCCACCTCAGCACTGCCTTGAGGCCACCACTCTAAGACCACAACCAAACATTTTCCTGCTCAGATCCACATCCGTAGCCACCTCTAGTAGCCCAAACAGCCACCGTACACAGTGTTAACCGCCATGTACAACTCCTTCGATGCCTTGATCGTGATGGACAATGAGCGATGGACGGGTTATCCTGTCGATGGTATAACCCTCTATCTCTTATTATTTATGATATATGTTAGTCAATTGGTTGTGGATTGTGCTGTTAGTATTGTGGAGTTTGTTGTGAAGTGTGGTTGTGTAGTGAAATGTTGGGCATAATCATGTAGTGTTGTGAACTATGCTGTGAAGTATGGGCGTGAGATATATGTCGTAGTTGTGATGTGGTGTGGTGTGAAGGGCAGCGATGCACCGTGTGACGTGCGTCGTAGTGATGCGGGGCATAGTGTGAGTGATAGAGAGTTCATGTGAAGTGTACCCTGTGCAATGTCATGATACACCAAACGACATGTCACGAAGGTTTGGATAGCATGGTTGAGGAGCGTAGAGTGTATTGTGTAGCGTCGAGAACTGTGTAATAGTATCCCGAAGTAGTTGTGGTGTAGCCTGTAATCCGATGTGACAGGTGTCACCTTGTGGTTGACTTATGGCTGAGAGTATGTGTGAAGTGGTGGAAAAGTGTCAGAGTAGTGCAGCAGAAGCATGACAGGCATAGTTCCATAACTCGAGATTGGTCTCGAGCTACGTGAAGTGACAGAGGTGCATTTGTGGATGCAGTCCTCTTGTTAAGTGCCTGGATGAACTTGTACAGGGCCGGGAAGTAGGAAGAGTCCTATCAACCGGGTCTGAGCAGGTTGGTATCGGAGTATAGAGTTTGTTTATACAATGGGCATTCGTTGAACTATAAGTTGGTTGTTGAGCCTAAACTTTGACTCAAACTAATGAACCAAAAATTTAGTGCAGTTTTATCTGCAAGTATACAGGTGTTGTAATACTTCACAGGATCGAATCCACAGGGATTAACTTTTGTGATAAAGAAAATAAATTCAAACAATGAAAATAAATTACTAAAAAATGTTCGATCGAATATAAAATAAAATTACTGAGATGATGATTTTTGAAATAACTGAATAAAACTAAAATGATAAAATGAATTGATATGGAGAAAGACTAAGGTTTCGAGGATTCGTCTAATAATTTATAATATTATTTTCGATCGATTTAATTCAATTAAATTAGAATAATGATTCCATTTAATTGAAAGATTTAGCATTTAAGATCAAGAAAAAAAATCACTAATGATTGAGTATGAACAATTGATGATTAAAATATTCACAAATTTATTTGAATATCATAGGGATTCCTCAAGCATTCACTATATTTAGAAATCACAATAAATTAAGATAAATATATAGATAATCAAAATATCCAATAATAAAATAACTCAATCGATCAAGCTCATAAAATAAATTTTACGTTGATCCGAAAATAATATTTAAATCATTAAACTTCACCTCTAACCTTAGTATGAAAATTTAGCCAACCATGTTTATCAAAAGTGCTATAAAAATCACATAAATATTCTCTATTAAAAAACTAAAATAAAATACAAGAAATACTAAAAAATATTTTAGAAACAATAAAATCTGAAAATCAGTCAATACCGAGAGAATAAAACCCACGATGTTGCTGAACTGCAGAAAACAAAAATTGAAACTAACAGAAATTCATCAAGAAGAAGCTACAACCCCCTAGATGTCAAACGAAAAACATAAAGAAGCCCAAGAAAAATAAAACTCCAACCACATCCCTCCACGTTAGAGCAAGGAAAATCACAATAAATCACCGCCTAATGGTATCAGACCTTCTCTACCGACTTCCTCAACTCCAACGTCCCAGCACGACACCTCTCCCTTAAACTAAAAGCATCCACCAACTCTCAACTCAAAACGTCCCTCCACATTTTTACACATCCCTCCTAAACGTCCCTTAACTCAGCCAAATAATCCGACCCTCCTGCAAGAAAAATAATGTGACGCCCCCAAATCTCACGTACGGACACGTGGAAATTGAGACGTCAGGATGATGACAACACGGGTCACCACCCTATCACCAAGTCCTAAGTGTGTGTACATGCAACAAGTGTACAACAAAAACACGTAGCGAATGATAAAAGTCTTGTAACTAAGTATCAGAATTTTTTTATTTAATACAAACCCGTTTAAAACATACATAATAAAATATTACAAGTCACAAATATTGGTTCAAAACCAAAATACAAGACATAAAAGCTAGTAGAGATATTTTTTGACATAAAGATTCCAAGTCAATACTCTGACGAAACCGCCTCTTCGGGCTCAGCCTTCTTATCCTCAAACTTTGTATCAAAATCTACGGTTCCAAAATGGTACCGCAGGTAAGTAATAAACCAAGCAAACCTCAAGATAGAAAATACATTCATGCCACAACAATATGCATGAAAATGATGCCATATACATATATCCCAAAAGTCCACATTTTTCCACGCACGCTAAAAATCTCATTTTGGCCCAAAACATTCCCTTTAAACATAACCTCGTCATTATCCCCGATAATGGTCCAAAAACCAAACCATCAGAGCACTGTAGGAGGGAATCGCAGGCAGGACTCTACCACCATCCCTACTCACCACCGTCCCTACGCATGCACCGTAGGCGAGAATCACAGGCGGGATTCTACCACCATCCCTACTTACCACCATCCCTACGTCGCGTCCACCGTGAGCAGATATCGCAGGCGGGACTCTACCACCATTCCTGCTTACCACCATCCCTACACGTGCCTCTGACTCAAACCAGCTAATCCAATCGTTCACATATACCATAAATCATTTCTCACTTACAAGCCCAGTTTTCATTTTACAAACACATGTACATGCATGCAATTACACGAAAACCTAGTTTTCCCTTTTTAAACATGAATATGAATGCACTATACAATGCAAATATCAAGGCACAAAATCTCCAACAAATATCAACATCAACCAAACATAAATAACTCCATCCTCAAATCCATCCGACTCCCGACTCCTCGGACTCAGTCTGGAATAACTAACCAGTCACAATTTATCGTTAAAGTAAAGATATATTTTAATCTAAAAGAAAGCTTGAAAAATACTTACAGCGCTATATAATAATTTTTGAAGGATCAAGGAGTTACAAACGGCGGAGAAAAAATAACGTAACAGTGTAAAATACATTGTGGCCTGGGTTGTAAAATACCCACTTTCGAACGGGGACAAACCAAGACTTGGAATTGATAGGAAATGGCCTAGAGGTATTTATGGAGCTAATGGAAGTGAGAGTTGGCCGTGGGTGGCGATGGAAGTGAAAAAAGGGCAAAACGGAGTTGAGCTCGTGGGAGCTGCTCCGGCAACAGATCGGAGCCAGAAATAAGTGGTTTAGGACGGAAAGAGGTAGGTGATGAAGTGGTAAAGAGATGGTGGCCGGAGGTGGAACGACGGCGGCGGAAATGCACAAAAACCGTGCGGCTTGGAGGAGCTCGTGACGGCTAACGGTGGCTCGGATGGAGGTGAAATTTGGTGGGAAAGTGCGCCGACTGGAGGGGAAGTGAACTGGGTGGGTGGTGTCGACCACGTCGCTCGTGAGCGGCGGTGCTAGACTGAGAAGCAGAACAGCAAGAGAGAGAGAGAGAGAGAGAGAGAGAGAGAGAGAGAGAGAGAGAGAGAGAGAGAGAGAGAGAGAGAGAGAGAGAGAGAGAGAGAGAGAGAGAGCATAGCGCACAGGAGGAGAAACTGGAGAAGAAAGAAGAAGAAGAAAGAAAGAAAAAGAAAAAGAGAAAAAGAAAAGATGGGAAAAAGAAATGAGGTCCAATCCTCACCTCTGTAGTCCAGAAAATGATCCGACAAAAATAATTTTAAAAACTATAAAATGACTAAAATAATTTAAACACCACATCAAGCTAAAATATAATAAATAACTAGTAAAAACTAAGAACTAAATTTTAAATCAAAAAAATAAACTAAATTAAATTACACAGCAATTTAAATTCAAAACTATAATTAATATAAAAAAAGCTCCACAAAACAAATATCACAACTAACTAAATCCAATTAAATACAATAATTTAAAATAAAAGAGCTAATATTTTAATTAAATTAAAATACCCCTTCATTGAAAATACACGTAAAAACGGGATGTCACAAATAAAGCAGCACCGACTTCTCTCAAATCAATGGACCGACTCATCAACCCACTAACTTCTCCTTTCTTAAAACTCCCCCATTCACTCCCAAAAATAATCCCTTCCCCAATGAAACCGACCCTCCTATTTTATAAACCAACCCACCAACTTTCACACTAATGTAAAATTCAGTAGCCCCTAGATGCCTCTCCACGTTTCAGCCAACTCAAAATCCCTCCTTGCCTTATCACCTATTCCCCTTTAATCATGAACCTGCTTTTATTTAATCATGCACCAACTTTGCTTTCATTTAATCATGAACCGACTTTCTCTTATTTCTTCCAGCCTCCCACACCAATCTGCGTTTCTTGGCATCCACTGAACCCATAACTCATTAAAGAAAATGTGTAAATGCGTGCCCATGCTCCAATAGAGAAAAATTCGAAAGAAACCAATGTTTCTTTTTTAATACATCCAATGTGCTTTCATGCGTCCACATGGTCCCCCATGTGGTCTCTTTTATTTATTCCATGGGGTCCCGCATAAGCCTAAAGAATAAGCCTCAACAATTCTTTTCAACGGCCACCTGTTTTGATTCCATAAAAATGCTTCTGTTTGTGTGTTTCCACTAATGTTGGTCCCGCGTTCATGTGAACTTGCACTTGAGCTGCCACGACCACATGGCTCTTCTTTTTCCTCTTCGTAAACGTCCAAATCCATTTTCTTCTCTGCGTGCATCTATAAACAACCACTGAAAAGTCATCTTATCTTGGATCCCATGTGAATTTTATTTAAGCTGAAAATAAGTAGAAAAAAATAACACTCAAACATAAATTAAAATGAAAAATAGATTATCAAAAATATGTTATATATGTGAGGAAATATTACCCAATTACATCATAGTTATAAAATTAAGCATAAACATGATATCAATAAATTAAAAATCACAACTCGTATTTATGCTTATTAACCATTTTTTATCTAAAATCAATAATAATGTCATGAAGAATTTAAAATATATTGGTTTTAAATAGCTAAAATATGCAATATTTCAACTCAATCATTGGTTTTAGATGATAAAAAGGATAAGATACATGTGCCTCTAATGAGACACGTGTGCCAGACAGGTTTACCATATGTAATGTGTAATCTATCATGAGCATGGTTGCACAATGTTTAAGCATTAGAGTTGGCTTACAATCATGTGGCATGCATGGATGAGAACGAGGATTGAGTATGGACTAGAATGCATGAAGGTAGTAATGAGTATATCGTCTAAGGTTAGAACGCATGACTCTGTTGGTCGAAATTATGCATCGGAATGTGGAAACAGAAGAGTAAGACAAAAGTCGTAGTGTCTTAACCCTAAGGTAAATCACGAAAGTTCGCTTTAAGGAATAAGACTATGAAGGTTTTAGCATAGTAAATGGCACGTAAGAGCCCAAGGATAGATGGAGAGTATTCCAAGTGAGGCATAGGTCTATTTCTAATAGTTGCTTATACGTTATATAAATGATAACGTAAGGTTATGTGTATGCATATAGGTTGCCATCTGACACGCACACAAATGGACTGCATGAATTAAGTATGGCATGAAGTCTAGGTAAGTATTGCATTCATACTCTTCTAGAGTTTTTCCTAAATAAATGAAAAGGAAAATGAAACGCTTTTTCTTAAGATGCTTTGCGAACTGACGCTTTTCTTTAGGAAATACGTTTCCGAAAAAGAAAGCCAAGCATAAGTTTTCAAGTATACGTAAGTAACAGCCTTCCTTAACAGCCCATTTTCACACACCCAAAGTATATAAGTGTATGCATGTGAAATGATATTATAAGTGGTACGTATTGTATGTATGTTCACGAAAGGAAACAAAACGATGCTTTAAAAGATGCATGAACTGACGTTTTTAAATGATGTTATGAAAGAAAACAATTTCTAAAATGTCCAATGCTTTTAAAATGACTTTTATAAACGAAAGAACTGTAAGAACTATAAAGACTGTAAGGACTGTGAATAATTGTAAAGGAATGAACGAACTGTAAATGAAAGAAATGACTGAAAAGGAATAAATTGACTGAATGCTTAATCTATGAAGATACGTAACGATTATATGAATGAAATGGAAAATGTACCAAAGGACTAGACTGGACAGATTGCAATGCCGAGTAAGTAGTACTGGTAATGCACCCAATGCTGCACCCAATGCTGCACCTTGACGGAATGGATTCTCAACCCGTGGTCACGAGTGGAATCAAGTCCAAAAGACTGTTAATCCTAGTACATAGGGCGTAATAGTGTGTAACGGTCAATGAAAACGATAAGAAAGAATGTATGCATGTTAAAAAAGAATGCATGTATATATGAAAATATGTATGTATGAATGTATACAAGAAAAAAGGTATGCATGAACAGACTTTTTAAGAAATGAAGGCAGTGAAGCGTGGGGAAGTGTTTTAAGAAAGAAAACGTTTTTGAAGAAAAACTCTACCTCGCAACGTTTTAAAATGAATTTCATGTCAACGCATGATACATATGATATGTATGGAGTGATATTGCATGATTGAAAACTTATGTTCATATATGTTAACTGTATGAAGTAATGCTTACCAGTCATCGACTCATTTTAGTTTTTTATGTGTACTCTCCCAGGGACAAAATGAGCATGACGTGTCAGGACGGGCATTGCCCAAAGGAAAGAGGCACGAAAGCCTAGGCATGATATTTTGTACAAGAGACTTTAATTATGAAAATTAATGTTTTCCGTTATAACATTTTTAATTAAGAAAGATTTTTATTTATAAAAATGGATTCTTTTGTATCATGGTATGAAAGAAAAGAAATCTTCAAAATGAACCGTAATTCCCATCTATTTTTATTAAAATCATTTCCTAAAGGACCCACCACAAGGACGGGAGTTACAAAATCAGAAAACTTTGAGTTGACCTAAACCTAAATGTTGGACCAACCTCGAACTTTGAGGTTGCAAGAGATTAGGGACACTACATTTTTCATGGAGCCTCATAAAGTTCGTATCTTCTTCATTACAAGAATAAATTATCTTGCTTCAATACACTATATTTGATCCATAATGTATTTCAGGAATTCCCCAACTCTAAATGATTGTATTTCTTGCTATCCGTTTCAATTCATACAAACATTTGGGACAAACACCATGATTCCTTACTTCACTAGATACTTTTCATCAAAAGCATCAGAGCAACCAAGACAAACAAGATTAGATAAGCAACCAATTCAATCATTTACAGTCATACATCACTACAATGTCTTTGCTTTATCCAATCCATAAGTGTAATTTTGAAAAACTGTAAAAAGAAATGGCATTTTACTTATTTCAATCATTTACTAGTACTCCGGAATGAGTAATGGCACCCAAAATAAGAATTGGGTTTTGAAATGTACAAGATATCATTTACTAACACAACTGCAGCAGCAGTGTTTCTTAATTTGACTCAGCAATATAATCCAAATGAAATGTCAATCATGATATGCGCTCTCCGACTGTATGTTATCCAATCCAAGTTGCATCTATGAAGATAAAGAAAAAAATGTTTAACACTTATAAACATTAACGATAGTATATAATAAATAGGGACAAACAAAAATGACTACCTATAATTTCTTGAATGGCAATCACTGGTTTTGTCTACTATTTTTCACTGTTTTCTAAACAAGAGGTGTCTGCCCCAATGGCTATAATTTATGCACAAAATGAAAAGAAAAGACCAACAAAATGCAAGTACAATAAACTGGCAAAAAAGTAAACTACATTGTTCATCGTTCTTAATATACTTGAATGAGAGGAGTCTCAGATGTCCCAATGATTGGTGCACCAAATAAATTTCTGCATGTGACTAGAACTTGGGTATCTTCTCCATGTGATTAATAATCAATAAATAAAAACTAGATCAAGATTATATAACTGCTAGTAATTTACAATGTGTGCATAAAGCATAAATAGAATTACTTGACCTGTTTACATTTTGCCTTCGCAATAGTCTTCTTCTTCTTGGTTTTTATCTTCTGTCTCGATACTAGATGTCATTCTCAGAGACGGGCGTCTCTCTTTGTCTCTCACAAAATGGGGACTAAGTACTTTCATCGAACTCTCGATATAGTTGTATTGACTGTTGTCACTTGAACGTTGGAACCCATTCCAGGGGGGCTTGTTGGTGTGGTAGATAACGTTCATTGCGTATAACTTGTGTACCATATCCTCAGTATGCTCAATGCATGATGCTGCATTTGTTACCACATCGTAAAACATATTCAAGAGACTTGAATATGTTTGAGCTTTTGGCCTCTAATCAGGTACATCATAGCTACTCCAGATAAGATTATATCTTCTCTTGATGTCCTTCCTCTATCGATCCCAAATGTACTTATCTAACAATGAATGTACTCGGTTAGCTTCGAAAATGGCTAGAATATATCTATAGAGTATCCCCTCATCTCAAACAATCCACGTGAACACTTTGCCTCACACTTGGCCTCATTAAAGTCCACAAAATGGGTAACCTCTTTGATGAAATCATTGACACGAACTTCATCCTTTACCATATACATTGCAATTACCTCATCCTTTTGTTGTAGAGTTGGAGAAAAATTAATCATCCTCGTTATTTGTTACTGAACTTCTCTAAATTTAGCATTCTTGTACAAATCTTAAAATCTCTTTTCAAGTGGAGGAGTAAAAATGCAAGGAATTGTAACGTTGAAAGAGTGGAAATCTGCCCTATTTTCATTCTCAATCTTCTTCCTTAAAATATTGTCAAATTGGTCAACAAACTCTTTCAAGTTTGTCCTAGCATGAATATAACCCATCAAAGAAGTCATTCATGCTCTCGCTTCACTAGGTTGCACTCATTTCAGCCCAAAAAGCAATCATTTAGGAATATCGAGGCCCAATAACCATGCTCAATGTATAAACCTTGCAATCAAGCATTATCATGTAAGTTATACATGATAAATAACACGTCCCAATGTCTTTCAAACTCTTTAATAGTTTGAGAGTCATATACACACTTCATAAACAATGCCTTCAACTCGGTTTTGTATGCACCATGGGAACTAAGCTTCTCAAGCACTTTTTTCAGAATGTGCCACAACCAAAATCTGTGTCTGCTATCTGGAAGGACAATAGCAATTGTATTTTTATTGCTCTATCTTAATTTGTGATAATAGCTTTCGAACCTTTCACATCCATACATTGCAACCAGGTCTGAAATTAACTATGTAAAGGTCTCTGTATCCTCATTAGAAATTAAAGCTAATCCCAAAAAAATTGATTATCTACGGTGGTTTATACTCACAAATGATGCAAAGGGCATCACATATCTGTTTGTCAAGTTTGTCGTGTTGAATGTAACGATATCACTAAAATATTTGTACGCTGCCCTACTTCGTGCATCTGCCTAAAAGACATTCTGTAAGTGCAAAAAAAATTGTCATTCTTATACTGCATCCTACAAAAATACTCGTGGAATGCTCCAGCAATACCTTTACCAAGTCATAGGTGTCGTGCCTTGTCAATATAATTGCAACAATGTTTCTTCAAGAATGGTAGGATCTCAAATCCCTCCACATCAATGACAAGAGAGTCGGAAACTCTTATTCATTTAGATACCAGCAAAATTGTTTGTATCTAAGACTCTTTCTTTACCAAGTCACTTAATTCCCTATTGCATTGAAAGAATCGAGATTTATGTAGACTTAGGTCATGATTGTGGGTATTCTAAACCATTGCCAATTCAAACATCTCCTCGATTTTTAAGGCATTTATCTTTACCTTATGCTTCGTCTTTCCTGTCGAACATGGCTAGACAACATTCGATGTCCTATTCCATGCCTGCCACCACTATCACAATTAATCGTAGTATATCTGACACTTGCATCCTTTCCCTTCTCACTCATTTGTGTCATTACTCCAAAACCGCATTGCTTAGCATATCGCTTATAATAAAAGTTTAATTCTTTCAAAGAAGTAAACTGCATCACCGACTTTGGCTCTTCAATGCTATTACTCTTATCAATTTGCACTTTATAAGATGTCCCAGAACTGGTATTATCCAAAGACAAATTGCACATCGCTTTAGATTCCCTAGAATTTGGTGCGGCTTCTTTAATTTCTTCCACAACTATTGAGCTTGAAGTGGAGCTTGTAGCATTGAGAGCAATCGAATGGAAAATTGCATATTGAAATGGATATGCAATATTTGGCTACAGTGAACAACACAAAAAAGATCAATTAATCAAATAACTTCATTAAAAACTAAAGCACAACAAAACACGGGGTGGCATGTGGATGAGGAACAAAAGATGGTAAAATAGAAATAGGTAGCGATTGAACTTGTACTGGATCTGTAGCGATGATCATCATCAAAGGATTAGTTCCACCATGTAATGGGTGGTTTTGTTGCAATTTACCAAAAGAAACATTAAAAAATAATAACTACATCGGCACAAAATTAAAGCACAAATAACTGTAAATTTACTTCGCACTTGGCTGTGGCTTGGATATGGGTTGCCATTTGGAGGAGACACAAAAGGTGGCAACCACACATGTGAAACTGCTTTATAATAACTATTCATGTAATTTGAGAAGTTTGAATACAGTGGTCTTGGTATGTCCTAACGTCAAAAAAATAATCATAATGAACCCAAAGTTGCTTAACTAAAAATACAAATCAATTCCACATGCATATATTGAATATTAAAATTAACATGGTTTACGTTCTATCAATAGAAAATTTACTTGTGATGTTCTATCACTAGAAATTTTATATAAATTATGTAATTACAAATAAATATGGCCAAAACTCTCTGCGTATATGAGCCAAATACATTTCAAATTAACATGGTTTATGTTCTATCAGGAAATTTACATAAATTATGTCATTACAAATTAATATAGCTATTGAACTTCACTCTTTGCATATGAAAAACTAGTTCATATTAGCCCTCACAAACATGGTGAAACAAATTAACTAGCACATAAAAAAATACTACATATTGCCCAACTTTCTTTTCTGTTTCCACATTTTTTTTTTTCATTTTTACCCTGAAGGACGTGGTTTGCTTGAACCTAGTCTCATTTCTTGAATATTAATTTGAATGCAGCTCAACCATCAGCGCCTAGAACCATATCTCTTCTAGCCCACCAAAGAAAAGTACCCAAGCCGAAGATGGGTAAAAAAGCACTGCAAATGTATATGAAAAATATAAAGCAAACGTACAGATTCAACCATACCAAATGTCTTGAGAATGAAAACAAAAAAAATTTCTAGGGAAAAAAATGAGATTCAAGAAAACCACCAGACCTTACAAATAATCAGCAGTAAAGCTACAAATGGAGCGCTCCAGCGTCAACGAAAACAAGCAACTTTCCTGCAGAAACAGGTTAATTTGAGAGAAATCGTGGAAACGAAATTCAGAGTTTTTCTTCTTTTCCAGATGAAATCTAAGAAATGGGTTTGGGAGAAATGGTTTTTGGAGGAAAGCCAACGTCTTTCGTTTGAAATGGTTTCTGAAGGAACACAATGGTGGCCTACTTTTCGCCTTTTTATTTTTCTTAATTTATTTCTTACAGAAGCTGACAATGCCACAACAAATGATTACAAGCTGATTGTGCAATGGCGCTTGTACGTAGCGGAACTGATCTTTTATACTACCCTAATTTAAAATAAGGATGTTTATATAAAGTGATATTAATTTTATAAATTTTGTAATAAAAATGCCTCTCATTTAACACATAGTTGTATAAAGAATTATAAAAGGCATTGTATGTCTATCATTTTCCACAAGATATAGGCCACACATATCAACTGATTGAAAAATAAAAACGAAAGTTGTTTTGTTAACCTTTATTCCTTTCAAATGACTTAAATTCAGGATCCTACGTAAAATACTATATTTTATAAGCACATTATGAACTGTGCTACGTAAATTATGAACTATGAAATTGTGCCGTGAACACTTCATGATTTGTAGTATTATATTTATAGACATGTTATTTTAGTTGTACAATATTGTAGATTTATAATGATTGCAATTGTAAGGAGTCATGATTACAATTGATTACGTAACATTGGAGAGCTTGTTAATTTTATATTGAACAGTTGAGTACTCAATTTTATCTTGTTTACCAGAGTGATTGAATTTATCCTCATTATGCCCTTGAAGCACAATGGTGGTGAAACCATGTTGAACTTGGACTCTAGACACTCAAAGCTAACTAAAACTAGTGATTTAATCAAGAGATCAACAATTTGGTATTTTCTTAAAAAGAACTGAACTTTCATATTGTTGCAAGAAACCTGCTCACAGACAAAATGGTAGTCAGGTTGCACATGTTTCTCATTGCATGAAACACGAGATTGGCCATTAGATAGGTTGCACCAATATTATCATACTACAAAAGTAGTTTATGTTGAGTGACTATATTGAGTTCTCTTAGTATAGCTTGAAGCCACACAACCTTTGGAGTTCCATTAGCAATGGCTAGATACTCCACTTCAGTAATGGAGTGACCTACCATGGACTGTTTCTTGGATAACCAAGAGATAAAATTAAAAATAAAATAAACACAATATCCACTAGCAGACTTCCTGTCATCTGGGTTGCCCAATCAGCATATGAGTAAACTTGAAGTTGGGAGGAAGGGCTTGGTCAAAAAAGAAGACCATAGTGGATGGTGGACTTAAGGTACCGTGAGATTCATCTATGGCACTTTAGTGAACATCAATTGGTTTATGCATAAATTGACACACCTTATTAACTACTAATGAGATGCCCGGGTACTAGTTGATGTCACCAATAGGCTGAAGAGCAATGGCATAGGCAGCCATGTTGGATTGAGTACCTTGAATAGAAATATCAAAAGAGGTGAAAGCATTTGATAGTAGTGTAGCCAATCTCGCCACCTTGAATAGAAATATCAAAAGAGGTGAAAGCATTTGATAGTAGTGTAGCCAATCTCGCCACACATTTGGCTAACCGCAAAGAGCATTAGAGGAAGAGTAGCGTTGTTGTTGAGTAGACCAACCACTACCAAAATTTAGGGAGACATCATTTCATACTACAACATTAGCTGAACCAATAATGGTGTCAATAGCAACAAGATGTTTACCAAGGAGTAGTTTGAAACTAAGCAGATGTCTATACATGTCCTCAAGAGTGAAAGGATTCACACAAGTGGTGATGGATGTGACCAAGAGATCAAATGAGGTGATCATGATTGCCAAGCAAGTATGAGACAAACTCATAATCATGGAGCAGTTGACCAATGGCAACAAGGATGTCCACTAGTGGTATCAAATCATGTTAACAGGTCGTATTCGTGTCGTGTCAAATCGTGTTAACGGATCATATAAGTCAACCCTAACCCAACCCGTTAAGCTTATCGTGTCAAAATCTCAAACCCTAACACGACCCATTAACATAACGAGTCGTGTTGTGTCAACCCGTTTTTACCCATTAATAAATATTACGAAATATGTTTTTTTATAAGTAAACAAATAAATTAAGAAAATATTACGAAATAGGTTAATACGATATAATACAACTCATTTCAAACTATTTATGTAAATGGGTTGAATAAGCCCGAAATTAACCTTTTTAACCTTATTAAATTTAGCATAATTTTATATAAATGTTAAAATTACAATATCTATAAAAATTATAAAATTAATAATAAGTCCAAAACTACAATCCAAATAATAAAAATATCAAAATTGAAATTCTAACAATTTTATTTTTAGATATAAGGGTATAATTATAACTTTCTTAACGTGTCATAACAGGTTATAACGGATCAAAACGGATTAACCCGTTATCAACCCGTTAAACAATCGTGTCTTAACGAGTCAACCCGTTTTGACCTGAACCCATTAAGGCTAAACCCTAACCCGCTATTATCGTATCGTATTCGTATTAGGTTAACGGGTCGTGTGACATATTGCCACCCCTAATGTCCACCATAGATTACATCTTTTGATAGTAATCAGTGAATGCGGTATTGCCCTTTTTTATGCTTGACTACTAGGCTCGAATATGCTCGTATGCATCATACAAGCAATGGATGTAGCAGAGAACATCTATTCAAGTGTAGACCAAACCTCATACGATGTGGAGCAACCAACATGAGCAAAAACACCTTCGTATAAAGAAAACATCAAGGTTCTAGAACCATCAAGCATGCAGTAGATTCGTCATTTGCATGAAGTGATCGGAGGTTATATCATTGAGAAACTAGGGAGGGCTAGAGACAGTCATCAACAAATCCATGAAGCTGTTAACCGTGGAGGTAAGGTGCAACTTGGATTTTCCAAAGAAGGCAATTATCTTTAATAAGATTAATAATAACAAGGAAATGAAGATGAATTGGGAAGATGGAGGCTATGGGATTGACGGAAAGAAAAGAATAAGACCAAATATGATCCATAATAGAGATGCAAGTCTACACACAACTCTTGATACCAAAAGAAATATATTTGAATTTGCAAATGAGACTAATAAAGATGCCATGTCAAGAAATTAATAATGCTAAGGTGTACATCAAAGTCCTAGAGATGGTGTGACTCCAGTCTTGGTGATCTTCATGCCACAATTATAGGGAATTAAATGACCGAGAATTAACGATTATAAGCCCATTTGCTGGATAATAATAATAATAATATAATCGATGATGGCCACGCACCTATCACGTGACAAGCAGAACCAAAAATAAAGACAGCAAGAAATTAGGTACGCAAGATAAACGTCTTTTCTCTCTGGCACTCCCTCTACTGGATATAGAATACCTGCGACCGAATCATGGAAGCGTGCGTCCTTTAGCCTTTCGGGTCCGACAGCTTCCAATATTGACCATTTTATCTTTGTAGGAATCCTCCGCGGGCTTGGTCATTTGTGAATAACATGCTTGCTTCTACGATGGTACTTGTGAAACCAACTCGGTGGTACCGCGACTTGGTAAAAACTCCGAAGCCAAAAAGAACAGCCAAAGCCAATGCTTACAATTTCACAACGATGCTATCGGCATTCTGTGTGTATCACTAACAATGAGGCACACAAGTGTGACTGCTTCAATGGGAGTGACTAGCCAAAAAATAGCTGCACTGTTCACTCGCAAACTGCCACATATCTCTTACTTTACCCCCTAAGTTGTAAAACTTTTAAATTTACACCCAAAACTACCTATATTTTTCAATTTGCGCCCTAACTACTAAGAGGGAAAAGAGATTTATCAAGTGACATAATCTAATTATCAGACTTGAATGAGGTGTGAAAACTATTGCTAGGTTTTGGTGTAAATTGAAATTTTTTATAATTTAGGAAGCTAACTGAAAACTAGATAGTTTACAAGCGAAACGTGATCTCCCCCAAAAAGGTGAATAGGCAATGAAAAATCCAGTCCTGATTGCTCAATGACTAGGTTGAATGACCTACAACTTTCTGTACATGCTTTATCTTCCATCTTAACAGTTAGCCAAAGATCAAAATTCAAGCTTAACTGTCTAAGTTTGCCGCAAATCAGCTTGGATACGCTTAGAAAGAGTATTAATGAAGAAATTGCGTATCTCTGGTATAATGCACTTCATTAGGTGGGAGTACCTGCATATTTACATTGAAAGATTTATGATTTTTCACACGGTATTACAGAACAAAGTCTAAGACGCTACTAAATTCAGTAAACAAATTGTAATCTAAGTAACATTGATATCTCCTACACCCAAGAGCTAAATATAAACCAAACAGCCTCGCATTATAATAGTGACACCATTAGAAAAGATAATTGTTTGTTTATGATTATGGTTGTATATATACATGAATAAGTGAGCTTGTTTGTGCAAGTGCATTTTGAGAGAGAGAGAGAGAGAGAGAGAGAGAGAGAGAGAGAGAGAGCAATAGACTGGTGAGTAGATGTCAGACAGATATAACATACCATGGCTTGGCACTCAATTTGTCAAACTGCTCCAAAATAAACAGTATGCATGCTTGCCTCAATGACATAGCATTAAAGGCCTCTGATAGCTCATACATGAGAGAAACATTTTCCACACAAATATCCTTCAGAAGATAATGAGAAGTAATCAGATTAATAATGCAGAGAATAGAAAAGCAATGATCAAACTAATTCCATGGCAAACCTGAGCAATGGCATACTCGCAGAGACGCTTAAGACCATCCAAAAGATACTGGTCAGCAGCTCTAAGGAGATCCTGGGCAACATCCAGATCAACTTCTAATGATCCTGTGTATATGAATCTGAATTCACAACAAACATTAGGAAGTATCAGCATAAAAGTAGGGACCATCTACATCAATATATAGCAATGAGAAGCCGCTAGAGGGAATAAGCATAAACAGGAATATCAAGGAAACAAAGTTACTTTTACTGAGATTTACAATAATTAATGGAACGAATAGGTTATTGCAAAATGTAAGGTAGAACCCAAACTCACACCTCATCATCAGCTCAAAAACTTTCCATTTAATATTTGGAATTTCTACATCTTTAGCATCCCTCTCCTGCAATACAAAGTTATAAGACTACATATAAACAATAAACAAATACGAATCCCCCGAACTCTATAATTTTCTGCCAAATAAACAAAAGTTGTCTGAAGCTGGAAAATCTTTAATATACGGTGGAAGATACAAAATGGATCAGATTGACCACCTAACAACCAGCTCATCGGCATTAAAATTCTGTGATGTATCTGATAATGATGTAAATCTAACGCAAAATCACCTTAAATTATCTTTAAGGGGAAAGACAAAGGAGAAAAAATGAATGACCAAAGAAGTTTGGTTACAAGATCATATAGCTGACACAAACATCGAGGTTTAAAACAAATCAATACTCACCCTATAGCCACCATCAAACATTGCACGGAATGCATCCGAAGAAGCAAGAAGACAAATTCTGTGAGCATAGAACCGTTTACCTGATAAAAGAAGCATACACACCCATAGCATGTTATGTTAATCAAAATTCATATTCATCAGCTGCTTAGAAATAGAAACAAAACATTTTACTCAATCCAATAATAGAGTATGCAAGAAATATTCCAACCTTCAACTAAGAATGTGACATCAGAAAGTGTAGGATTGTTTACATATTGCTCACCCAAATACACCTGCAACAAAAGTTTTGCAAGACAACCAAACAGAAAGCATTAATTCAACTGGCAATATTTTGTCAGTGTCGGGAAAGTATTTGCACTCAACACCAAACATCATAACTGCCGATTCAATTTTAAAAAGCATTTATCGGATGGGAAGTGTTTGAAAATCTAATATGAATGACTCACTATTCACTTGATTTCTGGCCCATAATCGTAATGTAGGGGAGATTGCCAAGTGGTTCAAGGCATAGCATTGAAACTGCTATGATTAGGATGACATGCTTTTCATTCGAATGGAAAAATGGTATTCATGAAGAAATAGGGAGAAAAAGTAAATCTACCCCATATTCAAACCTCAAATTCTTGGCAGATGTTCATTTACTACTTCACATAAAGAAAGCAGCATACATCTCACCCTAAAAATATGCATTTGTTACACTACTACCCACATAAGAAAATAAATAACGTCAATTCAAGTGAAAAATGAACCTCATCATCCCATGTCCCTAACCAAATGAAAATAAAGACAATGCAGGAATAGATATGTGTAATCAATCACACATCAAATAAAGAACCTGTGGGTTTGGTGATGGAGGAGCAGAATCCAAAGGAGAGAGTGAAATAGCTTTGGTAGCCAACTTGTGCAAGGCTACCGAACCATCACGTTGCTGCTTCAGACTTGTAGATTCTAGAAGCCCAATCAATAAGTCTAAACCTGCAGACAGATGTACATGCAGGAACAAGAAATTAAAACATGGAAATCTAGGTGAACCCAATGAAGAACCAACAGGCCAAAAAAGGAAAAGAAAGGAAGAAAAGATTGTGCTTGAGAAAAGCTAGATTATCTGTACCACTGCTATGGATAAAAATAGTGTTTTGATCGCCAGGGGCACAAAGATGAGCAAAAGCCAAGGCAACCTTTGTTTGAACAGCTTTCTCTGAAACCCGCATCAGATATAGCAGGTGATTTAGTACCTGTAAAGACATTGTAGGAATTGGTACACTAGTCATTTCAAATATGTTTATACAATGAATATGTTTATCAAGGAAAAATACCCTGATTACATGAATTAAACAGCTAAGTAGCACATAATGCAAGCCAAAAAATCCAGTAATATAAGGTAAAACTCACTCGCCCATGAATCTTGTCCTCTAATCTTTTCAATGTCTTTGCCACACAATCTTTAGTTGGCTGCAAATTTGACATGTCAATTATAAGAAGGGACAAAGAATTAATTAATCTTTACCACAGGGCAGAATTTTCTGTGCCATGAGAACAAGAAGATCAATGAAACTTGGTGAATGCCAAATGAATGAAGAAATAATATCAACCAAGATCTTGACACAGAGGGTACAAACTGAACTCAAAATATAAATAATAAAAAGAAGGCATACTTGAACTGTGAATTCTCCATCTTGAAGTTTCTGAACACCACCAACTTTGATAATATCTGCAACATTGTCCTACAGAAGAAACTAAAACCAGTTACAGTAGATTACCAGCATTAGATGACTGATAAAGGACAAACTGACCATGAAGATTAAAATTAAACAATGGCCCAACAAACTCTACCTCATTATCTGCAAGACCATATAAAGCAAAAGCGGCATTATGTTGCAAAGACCCATTTTTTGAATCAAGAAGCTTGAGTAGAGGCATTATTCCTCCACCTTGAGCAATGCCAGCTTGGTTGTGTGTATCCTAAAAATATGAACTATTTATCAATCCAGCAAAACATACATCCCCAATAATAATATTATTAGTAATCACTAAAAAGGGAAAGAGATGCTGACCTGTGCCAACCTCCCAAGTGCAAAAGCTGACATCTCACTAAGCTGTGTATCTGGTGACTGAAGCATCTCAATTAATGGCCGGACAGCACCCCTCTGAACAATGTGTACCTGCATGAACCTCATCCTCATACAACAGCCGATAAAAGAATATGCAATGATAGAAGGGGATTTAGGGTATGGAAACAGTAAATTCTAAATAAAGAAATAAAATTTTAATCCACCTTGCAATCAGAATCAGCTCCAGCAAATTGACCAAGCAACAGAGCTGCTTCTCTTTGGCTCTCCGGACAGCACGAACTGTCATCAAAGTGATGAACTTATTGGTGGCCAGTACACAGGAGATTGTTTTTTTCATTTTTTTAAAAAAAAAAAAAAACACTCAACAAGTAAAATATTAATTAATAGATCTGCCCAGAAATTTCAGTTCTCCTTAACAGATCTAAAAATTATAGATCTATGCAAAAAAATCTGTTCTCCTTGGCAAAAGTGAATATGGCAAGTAACAGAAGGGAAAAATCGGTGTTACCTAAGCAATCTGATAACAGGTTGTAAAGCTCCAGCTAGGAGAACTTCTTTTTTAACTTTTGGGGATGAATGGACCAGGTTACCTATCACACCAACCTAGAAACTCCAGAAAAAAAAAGTCAAAAAATGTTTAAATAAGGCAAAATGCAGCAACAAAGCCAAAGTATGCAGAATGAAATAGGATGCCATAGATCAGTGCCAACCGATTCATAATGTATAGTGGCATCCTCAGACCAAAGCATCAGTACAAGGGTTGGTAGAGCGTTGCATGCTACAATCTGCCAATTTGCAATTCATATCAGCAACTGCACCAAAAGAAGTGGTAAGAAAAACATGACGTAGCGATAACTCATCAACCTGAGTTTTGTTTTCATCATTTTTGAATGCAAGGGTTCGCAGGGCCCCTGCAGCTGCTCTTTGTACCTTTGTACCAGCATACTCAAGCAGTTGAACAAGAGGAGGGATACCACCTTCAATCCTGCCATGAACAGCCAATTATATCATGAAGAGGATAGAATGAAAAAAATGAGATGCAAGGGCAAGGAAACAAACAAACCTGACACGGGTTTTAATGCAGCTATTTTCATGAGCTAGGTTAGTTATTAAATCAGCAGCTCTCCTAATAACACCATTGACTGCTTGGGAGTTACAACCATTCTTGTGCCTCTTTAACAAATCCACAAGATGTGGTAGAGCTCCAGCATCAACTATGAGTTGTTGATGTTCTGGCTGAATAATTCACACAGAGACAGAAAGTCTGACTTAAAACATATCTTCTGAAATGAACCGTGAGTAAATGTTCATAAAGAGACAGCAAATTCCGCAATGATGCTATGGCCACGTTTAATTACACAATGAGACTAACCTAACTAAAATGATGATATTACACTAACCCATTTTCATTGCAATGCTATGATTTTTCTCCACAACTATACAAGTCAAATTAACATAGGAAACAATTACAAACCTCCACGCATAATGAACAACAGCTGATTGAGAACAATCAATGAGCAGAAAATCTTCTGCCAAAATACAACCAATAATTACCACCCCAGAAGTGAGGATATGCACCAAAGGGCCATAGCAACAAAATTCACATTTGCTTCTGATTACTGATCCAATAACCTTTCCAATATTTCCTACGAGAATAAAAAATAGTAAGTGCAAAACTTCTAGACCAAGACAATTTCTAGTCCCTACTCCCCTTTATTCACAAACTACATAGTTAGTTAGAGGTTCTAGCAAGTAAGTCTGCTAAGAGTCAACTCACAAGATCACAACCAACTCAACCATACAGGGATTTGCATCGATAATTCTCAAAACTGCAGATAGCCCTGCCAATGCTGCATGGAATTAAACCACTTTCATTCCGACAGCCATCAGCACCTTTCAACTTCAACAACACTGGCACAATAAGTTTCCATTTATAAACAAAAAGGAAAAGTATACTTTGCACTCCCAACCTACCAAGAATCTTGCATATTACTCCCCAAATTACCAAACTGGCTATTACTATCTCGTTAGCATGCTTTTACCTCAGATGTGAATGAAAAATCAATTATTTCTCCAACTGAGAAGCACTACCAAGACAAACCAAACTAAAGCATGTGGTTATACCAAAAGTTGAGCTTTGGCTTGGTATGACCAGCTTCTCTAACCCAAACTGAAAGCTCAACACATTCCTAGCACACAACTGCATATCACGGTCATCAAATGAACAAGCAATCGATTTCATCCATCAGACAGATTATATAGAATGATCTACATGAAAACATTACTGAAGCCAATGCAACCAGATACTTCCAATTACACATACCTTCTACAGAGTTATTTTTAAGAATGAGCATGAACTTATCATTAGATATTAGTCAACAGCAACTTTTTAGATAGCAACTAATAAAAAAGGACCACTCTAGCATGGCCAGTTAAGAAATTTGATTTACATTTACTAAGAATGCCAAGGAGTTCCACAGCAAACAGAGCAGAGATATCAAAAGTTAAGTCAGTCGATCAAAATGAAAGATAAATATCATAACCATAGAAATCGTGGTAATATAGTTTCTAAAATGTGACAATTTGAGAATACTTTTCCAATGAGTTTACACCAAAGCAAAACAAAAGCAAGAAAGCAATACACTCTAATTACTTTGACAGCGAGAAGTCCAAGTGCATAAGCGCTTCCTTTCTCCACCTCATGCTCATAAGGCCTCGGACTGCTGCAGCCTTTTACCACCGCCGGTGCCTGGAGATGCTTTACCAAAGCTGGAACAGCTCCACAGTCCACTATCACGTTTACCATGTCCTCTGCTCACGAAATCACCAAAAACCTCAACAACGACCACAGATAAAATATTTCACAGGACGTAACTTATGAAAAAATTGAAGTTATCCACATCAACCCTATGCAATTTGAGTTACTCGATCAAACGATTATATCGTTCACGGTCTGCTCCAAGGAATGATCAAGAAAATCCATACATTCAAGAAATCAGCTAAATCAACGAAATCATGTAAGTCTTCGATTTAACACATAGTAAAGAGATCAAAAATCTGAAGAAGAAGAAGCAGAAGCAGCAGATTAGCAACTTAGCAAATATTTGACCACTCGATGATATGGAGCTGATTGATTTAACTCTTCGAGCTATCATTTTCTTCACTAGTTCATCCGGACACTACGCATAAACAAAAATACAGATACCCAAATGACATCTATAAAAGCGTGAGGCGAAAACTGTACCGTTTTCCGCGAGTTGGGAGAGGAAAACAGTGGCACGCCTGGCGGCGGAGCGATCGGCTTCGGCGGAAGAGAAAGTAGAATGGAGGAGATTCACGTGGGCAAGTATCTCTGGGACAAGGTTGTGGTCCTGGGGAGCCAAGCAGTGGCGGGGCTGCTCAAGAACGAGAACCTTGCGCTCCCCACTCTCCTCGTTTGGGTGTTCGAATTCAGGCTCCAGCTTCCGCTTCAAGCTTCGTGTGGAAGCGGAGGGCTGGCCCCTCTGGTTGTCCTGATCCATGGGTAGCGGTGGTAGCGGCGGTAGCGGCAAGGAGTAGTAGATGGAGAGGAAGCGCGGGGATAGTTTGGGAAAGTAAAGTTGAGTTTTGGGTTTGGTAGGGGAAGTGGAAAATGGGTATGGGGGTGGGAGGGTTCGCCTCGCCCGCCAATTTATTTTACATTTTTTTGCCCTTTTGAGAAACTACGTTCCCGCGCTCCGGTATTTATGAACGAATTTGAAACGCTGACGTGCGCCCCCTTTTATTTTGTTTTGCAAAAGCTTGAATTCGTATTCATGCTTTATTTTTTTAACCTTTTTTAATTCTTTCTAATTAAGCAATTAAACAAATATTCTGCTTATTTGGACTAAATAAGAATTATGGCCTGTTTGGGTTACGTTAGTAGTCTTAAAAAATATTTAAATATTTTTAAAAATTTTTTAATGAAAAAATTAGGTTGTTTGGATGTTACATATTAAAACACTTTTAAATCTCAAATAAGATAAAAAAGTAAGTTTAAGGAAAATCATTTTGATGTTTTTTCTCAAATGTGTTTTTTTAGATAATACAGAATGTAATTTGAATTTTAAAAAGACTGTTAATGGATAAAAATATTTATACAACTTTAAGATAATTACAACTTTCAAACTTTCAAGAATATGATTATAATTTTTAAAAATTCAAATAATCGATATTTCTACCTCAGAAAGTATTTTTTAAATTTATTTATAAACAAACGTAACATATTTAAAAGTATTTTAAACATATGATTACCAAACAGTAAATAATCTTTTAATAGTATAAGTTATTACTTAAGTTCTAAGTTATAAGTCGTAAAATTATAAGTTATATTTTTCACCGTAATTCCAAATATGCACTTATTATAATTCTCAAAAATTCTTATAATTTTATTTTAAACGTTACTTAAATACAAAATATTTTATAATTTTAAACTTTTAAATTTTTTATCTAATCAATACCTAATAATTATCTAAATAAAAAAACAAATAAAACTTTTACAAAGTTCAAAACAAAATTAATATTCAAAAATTATATTCAAATTTTTTTTAATTTCCTAATATTTTTATTAAATTTTTTCTCTCTCATTTTATAAAATCTAATCAAATATCTTAACTCAAATTATCTCACTATTATTCATGAAATTCTAAAAATTTTCAAGTGTTTAAACAAACTCTAGGCCTCGTTTGGTTTCAAAAATGAGATGAGAAATTTGTAAATAGTAGTAAAATGATTTAAGTTAATATTTTTGTGGGAGGTTTTTTGGAAAAGAGAAAGAAACAGTTAAATAAAAAATTATATAATTAAAAAGGGTTAGAATATATGTTTTTTAATATTATTTTTATTTTGGCATTTGAAAAAGTTAAATTATTTTTTGTATTTTGTTTAGAAGTTTGAAAAATTTATAATGATTAAATGAGAAGGCTGAAAATTTAAAATTTTGAAATTGAAAAATGTTTATGTTTGAACAATGTTTGGATGTTGAGATGGGATGGTTTCAAATATTTGTGAAACCAAACTAGGTCTAAGATTATTTGAGGTGATCTTAGATTATTTGAGTTGATATGTAAATAATAGTGTTTTATGGGTCCCCTTTAGATGTGTTTTGATGTAAATAGGTTGAAATATGAATTTAAATGTATAAAATAAGTTGATATGAGTTTAACCATTTTATGAGAAGTTGAAAAATTAGTGAGTCTCAACGATGTTTATTTTGAGATGAGTTGAATTGATTTCAAGAACATAACTCACCTTAAAATTACTAAAAAAAAATAGGTTTAACTATTTTTTCTTTTAAGGTAATTGTAAAGGGAAGAGAAGGCAAGGGATGCTAAAACTTGAAATGGAAGTAAAGGATAAAAAGAGCCTCTGGCCAATGGAAACATGTTGAGATGGGAGTCACATGAGTGTGTTGGGAGGAATGGGTTCAAGCAGAGGAGGTAGAGTTAAGGTACCGTTTGAATAGTGAGTTGAGATGAAAGTTGAATCCAAACAAGGTCATTCATATTTGATTCAAAATCAAGCTGACTTCAAACAACTAAATATGCAAATCGAGTTTGAACATCCTCATTTGAATTCAACTCGTTTTGGTACAAAAATCAATCTTAATTACTATGTTTTGGATTGGTTATATGCAAGGTGAATTGGATTTATAGTTGCAATATATTTATATTTTGAGAATTGGTTTAAGTTAGATAGGGGCCAAACAGGTAGCCTGAACAACTTACCGATCTTTTCAATGGATACATTCAAGTAAGATTGTTCATACGGGCCGGATTTTATCCGGCCTGGCCAGGAACTCGGATAACCGGGTGTCCAATTATGGGTTTCGGCCTGGATTTGACCCGGGCTCAAATTCGGGCCGAAACCCGCATTTTTTAAACCGGCCCAATCCGGGTCGATTATGGGTATTACACCCAGGTACCAGAGTTAAACCCCGGTACCCGGTTTTTATATTAAAAAAAAAAATCGTGTTTCTCATTAGTCATTTCGTCTCTCTCTCTCTCTCTCTCTCTCTCTCTCTCTCTCTCTCTCTCTCTCTCTCTCTCTCTCTCTCTCTCTCTCTCTCTCTCTCTCTCTCTCTCTCTCTCTCTCTCTCTCTCTCTCTCTCGTCCTAGTCCAACGAATGTAACCCTAACCGCCGTCTATCTCTCTTGTTGCTGCCGCCAAACTTTAGAACAGTAGTCTCTCTTCTCTCTCTCTCTCTCGATCAATCGACCCAACATAGAATCTAGATCTGCTATTTGTTAGGGTGAGGTGAGTAAAATATATGACCACTTCACCTATAGATTGGGACGAGTGAGGCTGCTACTTGCTCGTATCAACTACAAATTGGGTAGGGTGTTGTTACTCAGTTTTATGATTTTATCCTCTCAAAGTTACTATTAATGCAATTGCACTATTTTTTCTTTTTCTTTTAAATATTTGAAAAAAATACACAATTTCATTAATAATCACTTCCTTAACCAATAGAAAAAATAACATAAAATATAAGAACAGTAACTTTTAAGGGAGCAACATGATGGGTCAAGTATAATTATTCGTTTGGGTATTATTTATATATTGAAAAAAAAAAAGACTATACTTCCCCACCCCCTTGTCTTATAACAAGTTAACAACCATCACCCCAAGCCAATAAGATCTTGTTTAGATAGTAAGTATTTAATTCTTCTCATTACAACTTTTTTAAATTTTTACATAAAATATAATAAACAATTCAACTTTTTCATATCTCAAAACAATAATAATATTAAAAAATAATATTTTAATAATATTTTATTCAACTTTCATCTCATCTCAATTCAATATCCAAACGACACCTTATTAGCCTTGTTCGTTTTCGCATATGAGATAAGATGAGTTGAGATAAAAGTTAAAAATTGACTAAAATATTGTTAGAATATTTTTTTAATATTATATTATTTTGGGATTTGGTTGAATTGTTTATTTTATTTTGTGTGAAAATTTAAAAAATTTGTAATGATTATATGAGATGTGTTGTAATTACATTTGACCTTGACTAGTCTTGAAACAAAAAAAAAAAAAAAAAAAAAAAAAAAAAAAAAAAAGAAGAAGAAGAAGAAGAAGAAAAAAGAAAAACACACACAATTGAAGAAGTCGAGCTCCAACCCCCCCTTTTTTTTTTCTAGAAATAGACTTTTTATTTTAAGGGTCTATTTGAATATTTAGAGTATCTCAGTAGACATGTAAATAGTAATAAAATTATTTGAATTAAAAGATTTTATTGATTTTTGATAAATAAGAGAGAAAAAATTGAATACAAATTTATAAAGTAACAAAATTGTTTGAATATTATCTTTGTTTTGAAATTTGAAAAAGTAGTATTATTTTTTATGTTTTGTTTAAGAGTTTGGAAAAGTTGTGATGATTCAATGAAAAGGTTGAAATTTTTCAAATTGAAAATGTTTTGTGTTTTAGAGTGAAATGTCTTAAAATACTTAAAAACAGTCATGTTGTCAAACAAACCCTAACTATATTAATTATTCAACCAAATAGTTTTGATGAATAGAAATAAAATAAAAATAAAAAGTCTCTTCAAAAGCAATATTGAAGTTGAAAAAATAAATCAACAAATTTTTTGATTCCTTGTTTCAAAATATATTATTAGTAAATGTATATTATGAATATATTATGGCATACATTCGTGGTGTTACAGTTAGGTATAGCACATCGGTTGGTATATGGTTTAATTGGCATTTCTTTCATTTCTAGTATTAAAGGGGAAGAGTGAGGTATTGGGTTCTAACCCCTATGAAAGAGTTATCTTCGTATAGATTTTTTTTTTTAAAGGGTAAAAATGATGGATTTAATTGTCACGTGTCGCGTGGGCGCTACCAGGGGGGGAGAAGAAGAAGAAGAAAGAAGAAAGAAAGAAAATACAAAGTTATGAGAATAAGAAAATTATGGGAGGGTAGCGGGGCCTAGGCCCCCACCCCCACCCGTAAGGAGAAATCTCAACGGGGCCGGGGGGTTGGTTGACCCCAACATGATTAGGTTAAGGGTTTCATAATGAGCCCCTAGCCTAATTTAGAATTTCAATCTGAAATATTAACATAAATTAGGGATTAAAATCATTGTACAATGTAAGAATTAATTTAGAAGTTCAATTTAAACCGTAATTTAGAATCTAACACCCTAAAATTATCTGGAATTTAATCCAAACCTCTAAACTAATTTAGGGTTCCAGATTGAAACCCTAAAACTCACACCATTTAAGCTCAAACAAACAAATACCAATCAATCCCATTTTCCACGACATCCAAAACACAATCTCATTGTTTGCATAAATAATACCATCCTCCACAAATAATTGAAAAATAGAATGAAAGGGGTTTTAACTCTCGAGAGATACTTATAGAGATGGAGAGAGAATGGGTTTCAGGCCTCGATTGCAACAAAGAAGACAACAACAGTGAGTGAGAGAGTTCAGAGAGAGTACGGGTGATAATATGTAACATGACTCATGAACCCAATACGAATATAATACGAAATTAGTGTGTTTGTATCAAAATGTGTTGACCCGATAAGACACAAATAATAAATGTGTTAATAAAGGGTCAACATGCTTAACTCAAAATCAACCTTCAATAACCCGTTTAAATTTTATTTCAAAAATATAATTTTATTATTGTTGGATTGTAATATTGGTATTTCTCAGTATGCTTATATTTTTATTGTTGAAATTGTAATTATGGACCTATGTTAATATTTATTATTGTTGGGTTTGTAATATTGATTTTATTATAGGTTAAAATCTGAAAACACTGATTTTTTTAGTAAGTAGTCGTATTGTTTTTTTAAGATATTATGGATACTAATAAATATAAATTTTAACTTTCATTTAAAATTATGTTAATCAAGTTAACTGAGTTATATAAATTACTTCAACTCATTTACATAAAAACATATTGAAATGAGTAGTGTCGTGTTTACTCATTTCTAAATAATTATTAAATGGGTCAAAACGGATAACACAACACGACCCACTATTTAAATGGATTGTGTTAGAATTTAAATGTCTAAACTGTTTACCTTAACGGTTCATGTTTAGGTTGACTTATATAATCGAATGTTCATAACTTGAGACAACACGAATATTGCCACCCTTAAGAGAGAGGTTGAGAGTAGAGTGAGAGGGTCTGAGACTTGAGAGAAACTAATATCTTAGAGGACTCGAGATATTAGGGGAAAGGGTTTCATTAGCCTAGTAAAAAAACGACCTCATTTTGGATACGTTTTATTATAAATCTAATTATATATTTATATCTATATACATATATGTATATTTATATATATAAATGCCAAGTATGATAGGGCAAATTTCGAGCAGGCCTAAGCCTAGCCCGGGCCCCGTCACTAGCCCTTTATAGCATGCCCCGCAAAAGATGAATGGAGCTGTGCCCCCCCCTCCCCCCCCAATCATAGGCGGGGGGACTGGGGGGCGGGCCGGATGTGGGGGCCTGCCCACCACCCTTACTAACTAGGTACTCAAATTTATAACCATCATGATTTATGACTATCATCTTGAGAGTAAGAAATCGAGAAGGTGGAAAAGGGAACAATAAAGTGCACGAAACAGAGATAGTAAAGGAATGGAAACAAACACAAACGTGTTATTTTCTCACGTATCCTTGCACCAATACACCTAAAACCTATACAGTCCTATATGATGTCCATTACATGTTAGCAGTACAATATGTTATACTTTAGGCATCATTATCAAGGTTATTTTATTGATCGAGGATCCATTGATTGACTTGGCTAATACTCTAGTTCCTTGCTTTGGTTTATTCGTGTCATCCTGCACTCCATCCTCCTTTGTTTGCAGCTCCTACATCACTAATTTAAGATCCTCTGGTTGCTTCTTGTCATAAAAAATGGGTGAAACAGGTTGATGCCTGAATCCTTCCATGCATAATCTTATGCATCTACTTCTTACCTGCAACACATTACCGTGAGAAGATAGAATTTAAAGATTGGGAAATAGAATTCATGGTGTATGCCAATATACATCCTTATCAATGTTGAAACTAAAGGGAAAAACCAGAACAATTATACACTTCAACTTGATTTGGATCATACTAAAATGAGATGCTAAGCCAATAAAGAGAATTGCAAAAATGAAACTTACAAGCGATTGCCTATAAGTTTTTCTACTAAAATATGCAAGCTGGCTACTTGCTCTCTAATATGGATCTCTCATCTAAAGGTGATCCCTTATAGCCCCAACTAGTGTCTATGAGAAATTGATTGTTGATTGTTGTCTGACTGCCTTGCATAATAGCCAACTCTCTATACTTGAGTGTAAGAAAAGATATGGAACAATCCACTACTTCTATAAGGTGTAAGATCATATTATTTTGGGGTTGAAATTTCACAGTATGAAGGGAAGTAAATTGATCCATGTAGCAAGTCTATCTTGCAGAACTATGTAGAAAAATGTTGAAGATTTTGGTCTACATAATTCTTGCTGAACTATGTAGAAATGTATTGAAGAGTTTGGTGTACATAGTTCTAGGACACTGGCACGAGCATATAACTTTTAGCACAAGTCAATGTATTATATTCTCATAACAATTACTGGCACTAGAAATTTGAAGATTGCAAAATCCATTGATCCAACAATCATTCAGATTGTGTATGCTAACAAATTTTATTTTATTGGGAAAAAATGAGTGAATTGAAATCTAGATTTTAAAGTCTTACACTTGTGATATTTGTTGTTGCAAACTTGTAATTATTCGATGACATGGCAGTATGACATGTTAGTTTGTAAAATCTCTTTATGTTTTTAGCAATTTTTAATAAATATTGAATTTATCACTAATTTTTTAGTTTGAAAATTATCCTTTTAATTCCTTAATATTATTCTTGGCGCTTTACCTTTATATACATTCTTCTAGATACATGATTCTTGTCCACTACCTGTATGCTGTACTATGAAGTGACATTATGAAGTTGATTCGATTTCTTTTCTCTATAATGAGTATCATAATTATTTAGTTGAATGAGGGTATTTAATAATTAAGACTCACTGCTCATACAAGAGAATCCACCGCTAAACTTAGCCGATCGTAGGTTGGTTAAGAGTTTAATAAAGCTACCAAGATTTTATTAAGCTACCAATATTTCATTTACCTCCAAATTTGCGTATTATATGCATTTTGATTTAAATTTATATTATGTGCATTTAGATTTAAATTTATTAGTTATTGGACACAAAATCAAGCACATGCGAGTCCTACTATTTTGTATAAAGCAGGTGGCGGGTACCAAAAACCATAACCCGCCCACTCGATCAAACAAATCTCCTTGCACGCTTGCTTGCTTGGGAAAGCGGACGGGTTGCCTGATTGTAACCCCTGCAAAGAGGGGCCTGACGCGGAGAGGTTGAGCGGGTGAGCCGAAGCGTGGGGATAAAATTAAAAATAAAGGGAGCAGGATAACAAAATTAAAAACTCAAGGAACAAAAAGATAAAATTGAAAATCCTCTTGAATCTTAAAAGAATTGAACTAGTCTTAAAAATTATCTTGTGTAATTTTTACTATCTACTCGGTATTATAAAGGAAAAAGAACAGCAATAGATTAGAAAGTGTTTAAATTGACTAGAAAATGGTTCATTTTTGTTTTGAAAACTTGAAAAGTTAATAAATTTAATGTCAAATTTGTTTGAGTATACAAGTTTATGTTCCCTTACAAAGTAAAAAAATACAGTTTTTACCCTCAAAGTATGAGGTGTTGCTTCTACCAGTCAGCGGTTTGAAGGTTGGTAGAGAGGAAGAGGAAGAAGAAGAGGAGGATAAGGAAGGCAAAGAATCACAGATCAATCTAACCTGATATCGCCATAGATACTGCTAACATTTTCTGAATTCAATGCTTACACCATGAGGACCAGCATTGCCAGGGACTGTCTTCAAGCAGAATTACGTTTGAAAAACAACAAATGCACAATCACGTGCACGGATGTTGAAAGGTCAAAAATAACATGAGGAGGAGAATCTATTGAAATAATGTTGATTCTGAAAAGGATAATATACCTTGGAGAATAAATTCCTAATATTGTTAGGTATACATCTTTGTTTTTAGAATGGCCAGCAAGATCTGTACGCCTAAAAAAAAAAAGGCAAAGCTAGACAAACGAACCATTTATTGAAGTAGCAGCAGGGGCACAGCAGAAGTTTATTGATGGACAGACTCCTAATGCTTAATTTGATGTGCTCCTGTTAGCAGCATAGGCACGGTAACCAGCCAGTCCGACAACAGTAACGGCAGCCCCAACTGCAATTTGATACAAAATCCAGTCAAAGAAATGCATAAACAAGATAGAAGTGATAATTGTGAAAGTAACAATGCTGGGGAGATTAGAGAGCTAGAGAACCATACTCGAGACATAGATGAGAGATCGATTAACAAGCTGTTGGTACTGCTTCCGCTTTCTTCCAGTCTCAGTTTCAGGGATGCCCAAATGTGGATGTTCAGCTGCACTTATAATTCTACCAAATATATTGTGTGGATTGCTCAATTTCATGCTCAAAGGAATAGGTGCCTCTATTCCTAATTTCTGACTTACCTAAGACAGGAAAGTCAAAATTTGGAATTATCAGCACATGTCTGTGTCAAAAGATGTATGAGCAAGTAAAATCGCATATTTGAGGGAACAGTTTATAAATCATGTAAACATGTCATATTTGAGGAATGTCTATTGCTGGTTGTAAACTATTTTTAAACCCCTTCTTTGGCCTGGGTTTATTAAGCTCAGGTCGTCAACAATCTGTGGTAAGGACTCCCTTCGAGCTAAATCCTACAAAAAGAAAAAAAAAAAGAGTATGTGCAGACAGTGTAACAAAGGAGAATGGAAAAACCTTTAATGAATCTCGTATTGCCACTGGATGTGGATCTAGATCATCCTTAGCAGAAATTAGGAGGCACGGCACTCCATAACCACTTTCTTCTCCGTGCCTAGCAACATCCAGCAGAAGCTCTTTTGTACTTTTCCATGACTTTTCATCTGAACTGGAAGTAGAAGAATGTTGTCACACTCTGATCATGATGCAGACAAGTTAAGTACCTTTATTTGATTCTAGTAGCAAAGACAGTACTTTTTTTTTTCAAATTCAAATTTTTATTTTTATCCAGAAAGGGTCAATTTTTTGGTGATTCTATGCTGGAAAAGATACAATTCTTATTTTATTCTACACTTTTGTCAAGGCAAACTAAAAGAGCGCGTGGACCTAAGAACCTGATCTCCCTTTCCATCTTCGTTCTGGTTTAAGTCTATCCCAAATCCACAAAATGGAACACGTTACACCCCAGGATATGGAAATTGTTCATTAATAAGTTGCACAATCACATGTTCGTGTTTGAGAGGTTAAAAACAAACTTTGTTGTAGGATTTGCCAGGTATAATTCAACAAGACCCTCTTTCATTATGATTTTATGATCCACAAATCCAACTTCAATCTAGTAGGCTAATCGTGCTTTTGGACCAAGGAAAGAAAGTAATCTTCTTTTATTTACAAGTAGAAAGTTAGGAAATTGTGCGGGAATAACAAAGGGTTGGGGTAAGTACAGTGACTGGCTTTGCTTGGGGAGGTGTGTTTTGTCCCAATAGGGCTTGGTGTATATCGGATAGGTTTCTAATTTCTCCCTCTTGGGCAATGTTCATTAGGGGCTCTCTATTATGGGCTAGGTGTTCTCTCTTGTATACACCCAGTGTACATGGTTACGCCTATTTGATATTAAAATATATTTACTTATAAAAAAAAAAGGTTAGGAAATTGGAACCTAACAAGATAATGTAAGGCTCTGCCAGGAAGCAGCATAAGAAAAGGAAGGATATAATTTGGAAGCAGTCTAGGGGTAAAGACGTAGGCTATTCAACCAACCATAGGTAATAGCTTTAGGCTAGCACTCCCTCACTGAACACAAGCCCTGCAAAGTGACAAGTCTCAGCTGGGAGTCTAATAGGTGTGTGGCAGGAGCTTTGCAATGGTTGAATATATATCAGCACCTACAAGATCAGTTTCAATGAACTGGATTGAAATCGAATTGCAATTCCTGCACTAGCATATCATGTTGTTGGACCCATGACATACATTAATTCGAATAAATACATACAGCATCGTCGTTACCTGTCATAGACAAAGACAGCTACGTCACAAGCAGCCAAAAATTCCCGATTAGACAAAAACTTTTTAACTCCATCTTCTGGTATCTCTCGCAATAAAAGAGTCCTCTTACACCCCTGTAAAGGAAGTAATATCACAAAACATAATTATGTAGCTCAACAACAACTAAAAAAGATGAATGGGCATATTTATCTTAAGAAGTTAGCATGCAGATTAAAAAAAAGAAGCCTGTATTTTATTTTTCCTCAGAACATCATCTTTACTCACAATACTAATGTCTTAGATGGTTTTAAATGTTTGCACGAATAACAAAGGAGGGGCAGGGGAAATATTCCATTAAACAACTAGACCACACTTTTTTACTGAGCGTACTCACCCCATGCTGGTCAACAACATTTGCTGCATAATGCTCACCAGTTGCTGAATTAATTTTGGATAAAGGCCTGTAGTTGGAACGGGCAGTGAATGCATTGCTTAGAAGAAAGGAGAGAAAAATGAAAAGTTATAATGAGAACACGATATAAAAAAAAAAAAAAAAAAAAAAAAAAAAAAAAAAAAAAAAAAACAAAAAAAACAAAGGAAAAAACAGTTAACCAGGTGCATTAGAAAAAGCTGGAGGATGAACCTATCAAGAATGTTATCCACTGATAAAGTTATATTGACTATAGGAATTGGTTCAGATGCAGCACCTTCCTAGTAATGAATTCAATAGAGAAGATTTTCCAGCACTTCTAGGACCAAAAACAAAGCATTGAAAAACATTTCTCTCTGTCCTCTGCTTTTTACGATCTACTGATCTTCTCCTTGTGATACGAAGCGCAGAAGCAGGATCCCCACCATATCCAATATATACTAAGTTGGCCAAACTACGATGTGGATCTAGTGCTGTCATAAGAGCCCACTGCAATCACATTTTTAACAGAGGTATAATTAACATTTAGCTTCAGAAGATGGATGGATGGAATCTAAAATAGATAAAAAAAGCAATTATAATTATGTAACAAACAAAGAGATCTGGGACAAGGTGCATTACTCATTTGTACATTGATTGGTCAGTTTGTTGTAGGTTACTGGTGCTCGTATAATTCCTATGTTGGAAATAGTCTTTTGTGGTCTCGGCAGGGGTGAGGGGGAGGTTGTGGGGCTTTGGCTATTTTTACTGTAGTTTAAGTTATTTGGGGGAATACATGCTTTTTTTTTTTTTTTTTTTTAATTTAAAATTACTTGGAACAAGATTTTGAAAGTTGGTTCGCTTAAAAATAAAGCTAGCTTTTCTGGCTCCTTTTTTATTTTAAGGGAAATATAATATAAAATGACGCCTTGATTTCTCATCTGTATGGATGGGAGAATCATATCCGAATTTTCCAAGCACCCTTTGCAGGCCTTTGACCACCATAAACAGTAGTCAAACTGAGTTTCGTTGTCAGCTTCCAATGAGAGAAGAAATGAAGAGTTGTATCCTCATGTTCAAAGGCAGATAAGCCTTGAAGGGTTAGAAGGAAGCTTTCTTCCTTTTTTACATTTTTTTGCTAATTAAATGAATGAAATGCTAGTAGGAGATTCAACTGTTATCGTCAGTTAGCGTGATTGGGAGATGAGATCCTGACAGGAATGCTCAGAGAATCTCCAGTGTCAATCACCGTGCAGATAAAATCATACTATATACATTAGTGAAAGATTGAGGTCATTCAATGTGAATTCCCACAAAGTGAAGTAGGGATCACTATGCCTTATCTCCCAGTCAATATAGGCTACTGGGATATGCAAGCATGTAATCCATAAAATGATACCCGAGTGTGAAGAAAATAAATGATATCCCAACTTGGACAGGGACATTCATTGTTAAAATATCAACATAAATCTCTTTACTCTTAAAGAGATTCATTTTGTAAGTTTGTTATCACAGTTAATTCCTACAAGGCTACATGCAAATGAACTTGTTGGGTTAAATATACCAGGCCCAGCCCAAAACGAACCAAGTCCAATCCATGATAAAGGTCGCATTAGGAAGCTAGAGTAAGAGTGGGGGAGGAAAGAAAAAGCCAGAGCAGAGGAACAAAAATAAGTCAGACAAGTAGGGAGAGGAAGTGGCATAAAGCTGATTTTTTCACCTACCACTGATCGAGTCATAATAAAAGGGAACGGAGATATGAGGGAACAGGACTTCCAGACGGCTAGGCGACTACTGCAAGGACACAAGGAGAGAGATCTTCTTCAATCTCACGAGGAAAGATGCCATTTTTATCTTCTATAGGATAAAGGGGTTTCGAACCCCATTGTACAGTGAATATGAAAGACCATGAGAGACGGTAAAATACTCCCATCGTAGTGGATTTGCCCTCTAAACGACCCGCGGATGTGGGCCTTACGCTGAACCACGTAAATCTGTGTATTTCCTTCTCTATTTATATTTTTTGTAATTTTTCTCTATTGCTATAGATGTATGTATGGGCACCATAATGACGCGCCAACCCACTCTGCGGGTTTCAAACCACTTCAACGAGACATGGGACACCTCCGTGGGTCGGAAATATGACCCTTTTTCCCATTCTGGCTAGCGGGGAGATTTTATGCATTAACAGTTGGCGCCATCTATGAGATCGATTTATTCTCTACACTGGAAGAGGGAGAATGAGGATTTCCTGGGTTCTAAAGTCATCTCCAGATGAGCATATAAGATTCCCCTCACCTTTTCATATGTTATTATTTTTATCTAATTACTTTGGGTAAAATTAAAAAAAAAATAATAATGACTTTAGATAATTATTTCATTAAGTTGAAAATTATCATTATTTTTTCTGAATCTCTTGCTAGCATGCAAATAGGCCGGGCTCCATTTTCAAGGCGAGCAACAAGTGGTATCTCACCATGGCAGGCCACATCTCGCCACCGTCTTCCTACCGCCTAGCTAAGCACGCACATAAAGCTACGTGAACCATGGAAACCAAGCGCTAGAATCCTTCTCCTTGCCTACAGAATGTTACTTGCCCACAATCAGTTGCTCATGATAATAAGATTGCTCACCACGGCATACAACCCATGCAAAGCACAATCGGAACGGCTAAATGGCCCTAAATTGGCCGCTCAGTATCCTGGGCACCTCGGATCTTCATCATTGCCAAAGCATGGCTACCCGTGGGCCTCACCTGTGCAGCTCACGCCTTGACCACACGAGCGAAACAGCTTAGGTTTGCAAATCTCAAACTTGTTTTTTCGATTATCTACACTAACCTATTTGGTCTCTGGTGCAGTCGCGATCCATCTCCCAGCACAGCCTTACAATCAAGATCCTTCTCCTGTCACAACTATGCGGTCGAGATATGTCTCCCGCCACAGCTATATGGTTGAGCCATCACCCGCAACAACAACGCGGGCGAGCTCTATCTCCCGCCAAAGCAACTCAACCAAGCATATCTCCCACTGGGTTCAACCACACTCAAGCAGTTGGGTTAACCTTTCTCAACACGGTCAAACATATCTAATGCAGGAGGATCTGAGTCAGTCGATGTTGAGTTGTCAGATTGCACGTTAATGGCTTTGAACCACTTTGAGATGGCAAATCAACGCAAGTACAACAGGAAACGGTGATCTTTCCTTTAATTTGGGGCAATTTTGAGCATGTGTCAATATTTTAGACATAACTTTAGCTATGTGTATCGGAATTGCACATGACTCTAATTCAGAAAACTCTTTTCGGAGCGCACGCCATGGTCACCCAACTATGCTTGGTGTGCATTGTTTTTTAAGCTAAAATCAGCTATTTTTCCCTTCGAATCTCCATTTTTAGATATTTTTTTGCCTTTTATGGTAATATTTCATTTCTTGTTTAGGAAGTAATTTTGAATCCAATTTTGGCCAAATTTTTGGCACATGACTTCTTTATTTATGCATTTATTTTTGGTGTGTTTATTGGGATATTGCTATTTTTGGAAAGAAACTAATATTTTCGAATTACGGTTATTTTAGCCCAGCTTGTGGGTTGATTTTGACATTCTTGAGTTTTGATAATTTTCAATTAAAAATTAGAGTCGTATTCTCTGTGTTGTTTGGGCGAATCTCATCTTCTCTGTGTTGATCATATGTTGGAAACTAGCCGCAGAATTAATCTAAATTCTGTCCAGCATCAATATCTCCCGGTAGCACACAGGTTGCCCCCTCAATGCAGTCGAGCATATCCTTTAGCCAAGTCGATGTTCTGCGCTCACACCCGGTGAACAAAAGAGGGAACAACTCTCCTAAGTGTCTCATCTCTCATTGTCATCCAGCATGGTCGAGTCCATCTCCTACTTGGTTATCTAAGCCAATGTTCCGCACTCGCACCTAGCGAACAAAGGAGGGAACACCTATTCTCGCCACCCAGCGCGGTCAAGTCCATCTCCCACCTAATTATCTAAGCCAATGTTCTGTGCTCGCACCCAACGAACAATGGAGGGAACACCTCTCTTAAGTGTCCCATCTCTCCTCACCATAAACACGGTTGAGTCATCTCTTGCCTAGCAAACACCAGGTGTTGGCACTTGTGCCACAATTGCCGCCAACGAGTTACCTTAAAAAAGAGCCGACGGGCTCGACAACTGTTTGAGATGGACTAGGAGGTCGACAGGCTCCCTGACCACTTAGCGCAGTTACTACAAACAAACTATAACATCAATACCAATATGGAAACACTAACAGAAAATCATATCAAGAGGCAAAAACAATCCACTACTACCAACAATGGCAAAAACAATCAAGGAAATATGCACTCTTTGCGATAACATTCAAATGGTTGCATCCTTAACTGCCCTTATTACAAACTAGCAAGCTTTTCTTGAGCTCCTCGCTAGCACCTAGTGCGGTTGAACCATCTCCCGCCTAGTCTTCCAAGCTGAACTCCGTGCTTGCTTCAGCATGATTGAACCATCTCCCGCCTAGCCCTCCAAGCTGAGCTCCATGCTCACACTTAGTGTGGTCGAGCATGTTTCCCACCTAGCTCTCCAAGCTGAGCTCCGCACTCACACTTAGCGTGGTTGAGCACGTCTCCCTCCTAGCTCTCTAAGCCGAGCTCCACGTTCTCACCTAGCACAGTTGAGCCGTGTCCCGCCTGGCTCTCCGAGTCGAGCTCCACGCTCGCACCTAGCACGATTGAGCTATGTCCCGCCTAGCCCTCCAAGTCGAGCTCCGTGCTCGCACCCAGCGCAGTTGAGCCGCGTCCCACCTAGCCCTCTAAGTCGAGCTCCACACTCGCACTTAACACGATCAAGCACATATCCTGCCTAGCTCTCCAAACTGAGCTTTGCACTCACATTTAGCATGATTGAGCACATATCCCACCTAGCTCTCCAACCCGAGCTCCGTGGGGAGTAACATCTCCCACCTAGCTCTCCATCTCCTGCCTTATCTCTCCAAGTCGAGCTCCACACTCGGAGTTCTTCATTGCTTAGCATAAACAAACAAAAAACTAGGACTAGTTCCCATAATTTATTTTTCTACAGTCTTCCATAGACTATCTCTATCGTGGTTGACTTGAAGATTCTCAAAACCTTCTTGTTGAGCAAATAGACCTTAAGAATTGTAGGCATATTGTTGGGGGTAAATATACTCGGCCCAGCTCAAGACACACCAAGCCCAATCCATGATAAAGGTACAATCAAGAAGCTAGAGGAAGAGAGAGGGAGAAAAGGAAAAGCAAGAGCAGAGGAAGAAAAGTGTAGCACGTGATAGGTGTCAGAGAAGCAAACAGTGTTAGGTCGGGGGTGGCCCAAGAAAAGAAAAGGCAAGAGTAGAGGAAGAAAAGTGTAGCACATGTGACAGTTGTACCTTGAGGGACCAAATTTTGTTAGTTTGTATTAAATCTCATAAATCTCATAGGTGTCAGATAAGCAAACAGTGTAGCACATGTTTTAGTCAATCTAGGAGCGACAAGAACCACTTGGGAATACATGGAGTGGTCAGATCTATTGAAAGAGGTACGAGGGGCAATGGCTATTGATTGCACGGGTATTACTACTTTATTATGTAAATAAATCTAGTGCTAGTTCTTATACATGTCAACGTTGGCCAGTATTAGATTTTCTTTTAGGTTTGGTTTGGATGTTTCACCTTGGAGGCCATTTTTCTAGGTTTTCTTTGAACACGCCAAGATGGATAAGTTGGTAGGGCCCTTTAAACCCACCCTTGAGGAGTAAACCATAGAGACATGACCCGACCCACTAGAAGCGTATTATAAGGTAAACTAAGGAAACTCCTAGTGCAATTTGAACCCAAGATGTTTGGGTTGACAGGTCATCCCACTCGGCTGTACCACTTGCTGCACCCCGATGAGTATCTATACATATTGATATGAAGCAAGGATACTTACGTTACACCAAAATGTCACCATATACCATATACACCATTGAATATCATCAATATAAAACATGAACGAAATCGATATAACCACACATGGGAGGTGCAAGAAACAAAGAACAGAAGTCATAAACACCTGAGATAGAAAGGCATTAAGTGATATATCACCCCGTGCTGTTCTCTCGGCCGCATCCTTATAAGGAGCCCCATCCCATGGACTGAAATTACAACATGAGCAGCACATGTAAGAAAAATATAGTCTGGGTATATAAGAACACCAATTAAAGGCCATTCTTATGATTCAATCGTTCAGTTTTCAAAAAGAAGAAGCAGAATGAATGGAAATCACAAACAACTCATCACAAACAGACAAGTGCGCAACAGACTTAACATTTTTCTAATTAGAAAGGCAGTAAATAAATGTATATGCAGCAAGCAAAGATTACCATCAGAACATTTTTCTGAAGACAATACACATATACACCAAGTGACACATGCTGGATAGCTAGGGATGGAAATACAGATCCTGTTGCAAAATCCAATTACTAAGCAATGAATTTAATATATAGCCATACATGTTTACCCTGTATCCAACAGTTCCTAGGCTGACCCAGGCAAGGGTTGCACTCGAAGTTAAATGTAAAAAAAAAAATTAGTACCAAGCAAAAAGGACAGAAATATTCAAAATATTTAATTTTTATAGGTAAAATAAAATTTATTAATATAAGAGAGTAGGCATAGCCCAAGTACACACGATGTATACAAAGAGAACGCCTATCTACAATTTTGGGAATAGTAATGGATACAAGAAAATCCTGAAAACTAATCCCATTGAAATCAATAACAGTAGCCCAGAAAAATAAATTGTTGAATAATCTTTTGAGCTCATCCAAAGATCGCTCCCGATCTTCAAAGCACCACCCATTTCTCTCCATCTAAAGACACCACATGAGACATAGGGAGATCATTTTCCATAAAGCGGCAATTTGACAATTGCCAAGAAGACCTTTCCAACGTGCAAGAAGATCCACCACCTTTCTAGGCATCACCCAAGCAACTCTGGCCCTGTTAAAAATGTCATCCCATAAAATCCTGGCCACCTTGCAATGTAAAAGTAAATGATCCACAGTTTCTCCACTTTTCTTACACATATGACACCAGTCAATGACAATAAGCCCTCCATTCCTCAGATTATCAGTGGTAAGAAATTTCCCAACGGAAGCAGTCCAGCCAAAAGAAAGCTACCTGGGGGGTTCCTTATATCTTCAAATGCTCTTCCAAGGAAACAGGTTGCTATTCTGAACTGTCAAAGCCTTGTACACAGATTTATAGTTTCTTGTTGATATCCTATTATTAGTTAGCTTTTTCCTGCGAACTATATGCAAAATCAAATTATAATCACATAAAACCCCATACAAGAGTGACATTACAGAGCATGGTTCACAAATGACTACGTTAAAATCCATTATGGTAAAACATACAAAGTTTCCGCATCCTTTAAATGGTATGTGAGTGCAGTAATACACTGTTAGGATGATTATTCAACACTAAAAAGCAATAACATGAATGTTTCTAAGAAATAACAAAACATACAACCCATATAACAGCACAATCAAGTGTAACTGGAAGCAACTTATTCATGAATTGAGTTTATAGTGGATCCACCGGAGACCAACGATATTTCATTAAGCATGAGTGGCATCATTTTCAGGCAGCCACATCAAACAAATGAAAGAAACAGAACTGTAGTAGTGCTACAAAATAATAGAACAATATTTAACACCAACTTTACCTTTCTGGAGCAGTACAAAATAGTTCATCAAGGTCAGTGGGTTGTAGGGCTCCATCCTGATAATAATTTCCGGAATTAATATATTCAGAAATTTAATCGCAGTAAATCAGTTAGCAAGTTGTAAACTGTCTAATTCTAGAGCATATATTAGCAGCAATGAGACATACATTGTCAGTGTCAAACAGCCGAAAGACACCACTCAGAAACTCCACAGCTTCACTTGTCAACTCCACACTCTACAAGATGACATCTAAGATTGAGTAGTTCATATAGAGTATATCTATATATAAGAAGAAACCTTAATATAGTAAGCAAGACTAGAACGTCAAATATTCAACAACAAGTGTGGGAATAAAAAGAGGGACTGTCATAATATCATCGGTAATGATGCCAGAAATCAGGTAAACAGGATCCCATGAATTTGCAACACAACAATCCAGGTTATATGTTTCCTTGAATATTGGTGCACACACAGCACAGCACACATAGCGAGCTCTCATATGTGAAAATTCATTTGCAGCCAGTAAATATACAGGGACTCACTATTTTAAAAACCACCAGAAACTAAAGACATTCTAACTTTTCAATAATGAAGCATCTTAAATCACTTAATTACTTAACTATTTTTTTACACTTGAGAAATCTTCATAAAAAAACACAAAAGACACAACACAACTACACAAGATGTATATAAGAGAAATTCCTATCTAGAGGAAGAAAAGATACAAGAAAATCATGAAAGTTAAGCCCATCAAGTATAGAGAAACTTCAGCGTGATTTTCTTTGAAGTGGATTAGGGGACGAGTTTTAAGTTCCACTTAGTCAAGTGGGATAAGGTATGCTCTCCAATTTCTACTGGCGGGTTGGAAATTAGAAGCTTGAGGGTATTCGACCGGGCTCTTCTAGGAAAATGGTTGAGGTGGTATCACATGGAGAGGGAAGCTCTATGGAAGATGGTGATTGATTTTAAATACGGGTGTATGTTGGGTGGGGGGTTGGAGTACTAGGTAGGTACAAGGGGTGAACTTTATGAGGGCGCTTCACGATTGGGAAGTTGACAGCTTTGCTGATTTTTTCAGAACCTTGCATGCCATGAGATTGAGCAATCAAGGAACTGATAAATTGTGGTGGATGCCCACTAGAAAAGGCGATTTTTCTGTCCACTCCTTCATAAGACTCTCATCAACCCACAAGACAATAGCTTTCCATGGAAAAGTATTTGGAGAAATAAGACGCCTCTCAAGGTGATTTTTTTTGCTTGGACAGCATCTTTGGGCAAGATCTTGACTATGGATAACTTACGAAAGAATCGGGTGATTGTTGTGGGCTAGTGTTGTATGCATAGGAAAAATGGTGAGATTGTGGATCATCTTCTATTGCATTGTGAGGTCGCTAGATCGCTATGGGATAATGTCTTTAGAAGATTGGAGGTAGCCTGGGTTATGCCTACCATGGTGGTTAAGCTCCTGAACAGTTGGAAGAATTTGGGAGGAATTCCACAAATCACAGCTGTGTGGAAGATGGTGCTTACATGCATTCTTTGGTGCTTATGGAAGGAACAAAATGATCGGACTTTTGCATGATAGCCATCATAAACATACTTCAATGAACTCAAACCTAAAATAAGTTCTTCTAGCCAACTATGTGTGACATACAACCTCTTGTTTGAACAAAAACAAGGTAGCCAACAAGGAAACTTTTTTTGGAAAGTAACTTACAACATAGCTTCATAAAAATCAAAGCAAGAAAGTGAGATCAAGATATGCCTGATCAGGAGCTCGCTTAGATGGAACTGGAAGAAAATCATCCCTGAGTTTTAGATAATCATCATATCCAAATTTCCTCAAGACAGCCCAAGTGGTCTCAATACGACCTTTTTCAATGAAAAGAGCATGGAGGAAAAGGAACCCCGTAAGGGTAAGGCCAAGCTGGTTAACTCCAGCAGGTATCTTCTCATGAACAACCCTTTTAACACCTACTATTTCAGCAGGCTGCAGCGGAGCATTAAAACATTTAACCTGTTTAACAAATTACAAAACTTTAGACGCCAATAGATATAAATAAAAGGCTTGCATAAAACCGAAAGAGGATATTTTTTTATATATAAGTTAAAACCGAAAGAGATATTAAAAAAAAGACATAAAAGGAACCTGAAATTCATTCAGCTCAACATCATTCAGGGCACCATCCATGTCATGATCACAAAGTACAAATATCCTTCTTAATGCTCTTGCACATCGTTCTCTTAAACATTGGTTTTCTTGGTCGAACAATGGGCTTGTTGGATGAAGTACCGCTTTTTGGGCATAATAGAAAGCTTCGGGGACCTACAAACTCAGTGGCAACCTCAAATACATAAACCAAATCATGACATTTAAACAATACAGAAGCAAATAATTTTGATGCAGACATGTACTACATGCACTAGATGATAGCACTAATGTCAGAGAAGTACCACTCAATGACCTTTGCTCTGGAAAATAAAGATTTTATCTTTCTTAACTTCTCTAAGGGTGCCTTTCCTGTGTCTTTAGATTTTTTTTTTTTTCCATTATCAAGGCAATAAGTAGAGATATAACATAGTATTATGATTAATGGCCTCTAACCCCTATACTTATGTATGATCTAATGATTTTTTTTTAATAAATAAACAAAAATTTTTATAATGCTAAAGGTTAGCCCAAGTACAAGGACATGTACAAGGGTGACACCTAAGCATGAGTGTCCAATAATACAAGAAAATCATGGATATTCAATCCATTAAATCTATTACAAAAGACCAATGAAGGTATTGCAGAAAAAAGCTCTAAGCGTCCTTTAACCACTCGTGCTCCTCGAAGCTTCTTTCACCACGCTCACTCCAAAAGGCACCGCCATAGGCAAATTGGGACCATCTTACATATTGCCACAATTTGAGCATTTCCACATAGGCCTTGCCAGCTTGCTAGGAAGTCAACCACCGCTCTCGGCATCACCCACACTAGCCCCACTCTAGCAAAGAATTACATAGAGTTATGGCAACCTCACAGTGAAGTAGTAGGTGATCAATAGTCTCCCCATTCGTTTTGCACATGCAAAGACCAATCCAATATAATAGTCCAGTGTTTTCTAAGTTATCTAAAGAGAGGCTCTTTCCTAATGGCCTTAGTCTTCCAAATGGGCTACCATGGGAATGGGTTTGCGTATGCATGACAATAGACTTTCCTTTCTTGGAAGGGCGCCACAGAATCTTATCATCCTGTCCCAACCTACGATCTAATAATGTTAAAGAGAAGTGCTAAATCTACAAAGAGATCTTACAAAAGTTAGGGGATACTTGGGGAATAAGATGAGATAAGAATTTTGTGAATATTAGTAAGATGATTTGTGAATAGTAGTGAGATAATTTGAGATAAGTATTTATTGGACTTTGAGAAAGGAGAAAGAAAATGTTGAATAAAAAATATTATAAAGTTAAAATATTGTTATAATATAATTTTTTAATATTATTTTTATTTTAGGATTTGATAAAGTTGAATTGTTTTTTTTTTTATTTGAAAAGTTGAGGAAGTTGTAATGATTAGTTTGAAAAAGTTGTTATAATTAGTTTGAAAGTGTTTGTATTTGAATGATGCTTGGAAAAAAAATGAGATGAGATGGGATGGGATGAAAAATGTTTTCAAACATCCATTTCGTTAACAAACTGATGTGGTTTCATGTGATACGCCAGACCTACTTTATAATAAAAGGTACCTTACAATTTAATATACCATATCAAGCCACGTCAATTTATAAACTTCATTTTATCAGAACCATTGTAGATCAAGCATTTCCCAATGTTTAAACTTAATAACATCAGCAAGAAAACAAACAAGAACCATCTTTCATGTGGTTTTCTGGTGCAAGACTCACTTACCAAATGTGAACTCCAGTGATTTAAACAAATTTATAAACACACCAAAACCCCAAGGCATTTCAATACCTGAATCATGGTAGCTGCAGAACATTCAATACAAGTCTCAATTTCCCGGAACTTTTGCATGATTGGTGACATGACCTGCTCCAGGCTCATCTGGTTGTTCTCATCTCGCAAATCTAGTTTACAACCGACAATAATAACCGGTACCTTTACCTACCCATTTGTTACACAGCAAAGAGATAGAGCAGCATTAGTTTACTGGCTAGCATGAGGGTGGTAAAAAATTAAAAACAAAAATAACAATAACAACTATGATAGTTGGTAGTATTAATATATAATCCTCGAACCTCCAAGCGACGAAGTTCATGGAGCCAGTGAGAGCTCAGGTGACTAAGCGTCAAAGGTTGATCACAGGCATATGTTAACACAATGGCATCAGCTCGCTTCAGTTCTTCGTTAAGCTTACCTCTATTCTCCAGGCTAAAACATTTAAACTCAATCATAAACTTGCATACTCTTCTACATGATAAAAAGGCAAGCACACAGACGTTCACGGTACACACGCCAAAATGCAATTGAAAAGTCGCTGAAAAATATGATCGGGCGGGTGGCGAGATTCCAACTTGTAAACTTAAAAATCGAATCGTGAAATGTTCGCCACTAAATTATGCTAATCAATAACTCAACTAAATTATCCTCGAATCGATTCCCTTTTAGGTGAATAAAAACTACAAACAAAATTATTTAAAGGAGAAAAAAAACCACGACATAATACGCAATAAGTAAAGCTCCGTTTTCGTTCAGTTTGCTCAGCTTCCAAAGCAAGGCGTGCGCGCGCGCGCGCACACTCGAATGTACAAAATACATACGAAAGAAGCAAGTACCTGGAGGAGGTGTCGATGAGGGTGACGGGAACGTGATCGGGAAAGAAATCGGCGGGAAGGCGAGTGGGAGGGAGGACTGAAGGGACGTTCTCTTGGAAGGATTCGGAGGCAGCTGCCGCGATCAGGCTCGATTTCCCGGTGCCGCGGTCCCCAGCAACCACGACTCGCACGACGGTACGGCTACCGGAGCTTCTGGAATATCCGACAGAGCCACCCGCCATTCCCCTCCGATTTGATTGAAGAGAGAGAGAGAGAGCGCCACAGTATGTGCGTGTGTGCGGGGGACGCAAGTGTGCGTGATGAGGAAAGTTGACACTTTTGGTTCAGGACGAGTTCTTCACGTGCGCGTAGGAAAAGAATGTAAACTCGCTGCAATTGTCTGTCATTTTTCTCTCTTTTAATCGTTTGAATTAAAAGATGAGATTAAAGGTAAAAATTAAATAAATTATTATTTATTATTATTATTTTAAAATTTAAATTATTTATTATATTTTATATAAAAATTTTAAAAAATATAATAATAAGATAATATAAATTAAGATAATGTGAGATGATTTCTCAATTCAAATGAAATTATAAAGGAGAATTGATCATGATATGACTAGATTATTAAAGGAAAAAGTCTTCTTATCATCCTCACACTTCACACATCACACTTATTTTAATTTTTTTTTTCATTTTTTCTATAATAAATATGTAGTGTATGGATGATAAATAGAATAATTTAATTAGTTTAATAAAAATAAAATAAAATAAAAAATAAAAAATAATAAAAAATAATATTTTAATATATAAAGTGTGTGGTATAAGATGATGTGTAGTATTTCTCTTATTAAAGACATAAAAATTTATATGCAGGGGAGATTCACATGGAGACTTTAGCATGTACTTAGAGATGGTAATAAGGCAGCTTATATAGTAGCAAAATATGCATTATTTTGTAACAGTAAGATTGTAATGATTCAAGAGGGTCCTAAAGTGCTCATATAATGTTTTATTTATGAAAAACTATGTGTTGCATGAGATATGAAGAAATGTTTTTTTTTTTAAATAAAATACGTGAGAGTTCTAAAATAAAGAAAAATTTAGAACTCATTTAAAATATTTTAAAATATCTGTAAATAGTAATGAAGTTGTTTATAAATAATAATAAAATTATTTTAATTAAGATGTTTTATTATTAGATTTTAAAAAACGAGAGATAAAAAATTGAATTGCAATGTTATAAAGTTAAAATTTTATTTAAATTTTATTTTTTAATATTATTTTTATTTTAAAATTTGAAAAAAATTATATTATTTTTTTATTTTATTTAAAAATTTGAAAAAATTATATCGAATTTTATGCTTAGATAATCATCAAAATTTTCAAACCAAAAGCATAAACGACCTTGATTATTCAATATCACTTCCAGCATAATTAAATAATGCAACATTTTCCAAATTATTTACAAGATGGGAGACATAAAAATTGACTACAAAACAAACAAGTGGCACTACCCGGCTCATTTGAGTTAAGAGGTGTCAAATTGTGTTAATAGATTGTGTTTGTGTTGTACCAAATCATGTATATTATACGATATGAGTCAACTCAAATACGACCTATTAAGCTTAATGAATTAAATTGTCAAACCCTAACACGAGCCATTAAAATAAATATTTGATATGATACGACCCGTTTTAACCCATTATAAATTAATTAAAAATATATTGACACGAAATAAGTTGTTTCGACCTATTTTAACACATTTCAACCTTGTTTATGTAAATAGGTAGAATTGACCTAAATAATCTGTTTAACCTGATTAATATAATTTTATATAAAATTTAAAATCACAGTATCTCTAAAAAATATAAAACTAATTACATGTTTAAAATTACAATCCAAAAATAAAAACACCAAAATTACAATCTATAAAAAGTGTGAGAGGCAATCGTGACTTATGAGAATTGACTCAACTAAGAAATAAGAGAGAAAGTTATGAAATACTAAATAGGATTAATGTATTTTTGTTTTTAGGTTAAAAATGATATAATTATAATTTTGAGTAAAAAAAGTTAACGGGCCACTAACGGGTTAAGTGGGTTGATCTGTTAGTGACTTGTTAATAAACCGAGTATCTTAACGGGTCAATTTGTTTTGATATGAATCCATTAACATCAAGTCCAAATTTGCTAATTTTGTGTCGTGTTTGTATTAGGTTAACAAGTTGTATCACATATTATTACCCCTAATTGAGTACATATTATACCCTTTCTTTTCTTCTGATCTAACTAAACATATTATATTTGCTTGCAAACAAATTTAAAAAGTGTTTTATAAGGTATAAATGACATAAAAAATCATGATTGGATTTTTTAAAAATTATGATTATATCTTAAAAGTTTGAAAGTTGTAATTATTTTAAAATTGTATGAGTATTTTCATCATCCATTGAACTTTTAAAAAAAAATTAAAACTACATTCTACATTGTCCAGAAAAGCACATTTGAAAAAATCATCAAAATGATTCTTTTTCTCAAACATTTTTTTTTAACTTATTTGAGAATAAAAAGCATTTTTAATATGTAATATCAAAACAGTCTAAATTTTTCATTAAGGAGTTTTTACGATTATTTAAATACTTTTTAAAACTCCTAATGTAATTTTAAACATGCCATATTTTCAAAAACATGAGTACACTTTTTAAAACTTTTGCTTGATAAAACAAATTTTTTTTTAAGGGAAATAAATCATTACTTGTAAAAGGAATTACAAGGGTAAATCAGTCCAAAGGACTTGATGAATACAATTTGGACCATAATCCCACCATACATTCGTATGTTCTACATTTATAGCATATCTAGTTGGTATGTGTGCTACCTGGTTGCCTTCCCTGTTGATATGAGAAACTATACAGATGGGAATTCGGCTCATGAGTTGCCTAATATCAAAGATTATATTACCAAGCATGCTTGAAACTTCAAAAGTTTTTACTGCTTTCATTGAGAGAAGGGAATCGCTTTCAATATTCAATACTTGTAGTCCTAAAGGAATACAGAATTGTAGTCTCCTCAGAATTGCTAATAGCTCTATGTCCATAGGATCCATAATTGCCTGTTCTTTCATGCTTACTGACAATAAGACCTTTCCCTCATGGTCTCTTGCAATTATGCCTGCACCAATATTATTTCCTTCATGAAAAATGGCCTCATCCACATTGAGCTAGATTGTTCCCCTCAGACGGTGCCTGCCAGTAGAGTTGCCTCTACATTTTGTCTAAGACTCTTAATTTTCTTGAATGAATGATATAGAGAAATGACATAGTTAATCCCATCTTCAACATCCCTTTGTTCTCTCTCAAATATCCATAAATTTCTTCTCCTCCAGCAGGCCCATACTATCATAATAAAGGTCTCGAGTTCTTCTTTGCTGCTACACTCCTACACTTTGATCACCACTTCAAGGAATTGCAATGTTGTTTCTTATATTGTAAAATTAGGAAGATGTTTCTGTCGTATGTGCCTCAATAAAGGACAAGAATAGAGAGCATGTAAAGAGTTCTCTACCCAGATGAACAAAGTTGGCACGAATTATCCTCTACTGCTTTTCTTTTATGTAGATTCTCTTTGGTTGGTAGGCCATCTAACACCGCTCTCCATGTAAAAAACTTAACCTTGTGGGGTATTTGCAGCTTTCAAATTGTTTTAAGATCCGTTTATGTCTATTTGCTGAAGAGCTCTCCCCTTCTAATCTTTTATTGCCCCTACCCCTAAAAAAATTGTATGCACTCTTGACACTAAAACTTCCACTTCTTTCCAAAGCCCTAATCAGCTTGTCATCGTGGTTATCAGAGCTTCTTACTATTTTCAAAACTCCATCTGCTGCTTTAGGTGGAAGTAAGCATCTTACTTTAAATACATCCCACCAACCACTATTCATATCAATGAGGGACTCTACTCTGGCATCCTCATCAATATATTCTAACCACCAGCTATTTGTTTGAGATCTATTATATTAGGGATTCAGTTGTCCTTCCAAATTCTAACCCCTCTGCCATTGCTAATCCTCCATCTACATCCATGCATCAACTTGTCTTTTACTGCCTAGATGCCTCTCCACACAAAAGATGGATTGTGTCCCAATCTTGAATTTGAAAATTTTGCATGAGGGAAGTATCTAGCCTTGAAAATCTTTTGAAGAAGGCTATCATTTGTCTACATAAGTCTCCATCCTTGTTTAGCTAATACAGAATCGTTAAGAGTTTTTAGATCCTTAAAATCGAAACCTTCTTCACTCTTAGGGAGACACAGCCTCTTCCAACTAAACCAATGGACCTTCTTCTCTTCCTTCCTCTGACCCCACCAAAATCATCTGCTTAAGCTCAGTGCATAATGCAGTTGGCAATTTGAAATAACTCATAATATAGGTGGGTATTGATAGTGCAACTGCCTTGATAAGGACTTATTTTCTACTTTGAGAAAGCAACTTTTCCTTCCAATTTTTCTACTTTATCCATGCTTTTTGTTTGATGTAAGAAAAAGCCCTTGCTTTATGCCTACCCACCGTTGGTTGAAGGTCTAAATATTTTTCATAGTTCTGTTACTCATAAATACCCCAAAAGGCCATCAGCTCTAGTTACTTCTCTACTGGTACATTTTTACTAATTAATACCATTGTTGTTTTTTTTTTTTTATCTTCTGTCTTGATGTGTTTTCATAGTCTGAGAGGATCCCATGAACATTCATTGTTTCTTGAAGTTGCCTTATAAAATAGCACACTATCATATGCAAATAACAGATGATTCACCCTTGGGGCACACCTCTACACACCTTGATACCATTGATAATCTTTTGTTAGCTAGCTTGAGTAAGAAGTGTAACCAGTCCTTCTGTTCCCAATAAAAATATGTAGGGAGAGAGGGGGTCTCCCTCCCTAATACGTCGAGATGGACAAATAGGCCCAACTAGTTCTCCATTAATCAGAATAAAGAATGTGCTAGACTTCACACAAAACATGATCTTGTCAATCCATTGTCTTGCAAACCCCATTTGCTGCATCACTACTTCCAAGTAGAATCAATCCAACCTATAATAAGATTTACTCATGTACAACTTGAGAGACATGAATCATTCTTTGCCCTCCTTTTGCTCTTGAGAAAATGCAACATTTCATAGGCCACTAAGATATTATCATAAACAGCTCTACTAAGAATAAATGCACTTTGAGAAATAGAAATTACATCAGGTAGGATGGTTCTTAACCTATTAGATAAGACTTTTGAAATCAATTTGTAAATAACATTACATAAACTAATAGGTTTGTAATTTGGCACTTTCTCATGTTTTTTCTTTTTTGGAGTCAAGGCTATAAAAGTGTGGTTTATGGAGGAAGGAAACTGACCAATATTTAAGGCATGCAGGACTTCTTTGGTTACTATTTTATCCATTGTGTTCCAGTACTTTTGATAGAAAACAGGTGCCATTCTATCTAGTCCAGAGGCTTTTGTTGGATTCATTTGTTGCAAGGCAACTGTCACTTCATCTTCAGTAAATGGTGTGGTAAGTATTTCATTCATCTCTGCAGTTACTCTTTCACTTAGATTAGATAAGAACTCAAAATTTCTGTCATGGCTCTCAGCTTTGAACATTCTTTCAAAATACCTCGTGATCAATTTATCTTTGTCCTCCATTTCTTTCCAGTATCTCTCACCATCCTTCAATTGAGCTATATGATTCTTTTTCTTTCTTTGTGTTGCTTTGTTGTGGAAGAACTTCGTGTTTTGGTCCCAGCTTTTAAACAAAGTGCCTTTGATCTCTATCTCCATCTTATCTCATCCATCTCAAGCCAGCATTGCAAGTCATCTCTAGCCTGCTGCAGTTCAACCTGTTTTAGAGCATTGTTATTTCCAACTTTTGGCAGCTTGTCTCTAGCTTGCTGAACCCTCTTATGTACTAGGCCAAAATGTTGCTTGTTCCACTTTGCTAGGTGTTCACTATAACCTTCAAGTTTTTGCAGCACATCATTTATAGGGCCAAGACTAGAGTTGAAAGACCAAGCATTCTTAATCACCTTTCCACACTCATCATCTTCCACCCACATTGCTTTAAATCCAAAAGGTCTGGAGCCCCTTCTTCTTGGAATACAATCTTCTGTTTGGAACAGGATATGTACATGGTCAGAATACGCAGCTGAACCATGTGTCACTTTTGCCATAGGAAAAGTTTGGCACCATGCGTTATTAGCCAAGAAATGGTCCAATCTTTCATTTATGTTATGCTCTCTTTCTCTATTGCTCCACCAAGTGAAATATGTGCCCTCATACCACAGGTCTATTAATACACAATCATCAATCAACTTTATGAAACCTTCCATTTGTACTTCAGATTTGTCCCCCCTCCCCTCTTCTCATGTCTGCTTATTATTTCATTAAAATCACCTAAAACCAACCATCCACTATAATTAGCAGAATTTAACAATATGAGAAGGTCCCATGTTTCAGATTTTTTACTTGTTTCAAGATGACAATAGCAGCCTATAATTCTCCAATGTTGGCCATTCAGTCCTTCATCATCCACCACAACATCAATATGATTTTTAGAGTAACTACATATCTTAAGGTTTACCTCACTTCTCCACATTAAATACAAACCACCACTTCTTCCTTCACTATCCACTGTTAAACAGTTCTCAAATTCCAACTTAAGTTTCAATCCATCAATTTGTCTACCAACTAGTCTTGTTTCATGCAAGAAAATAATTTCAGAATTTTCCTTCTTAACAAGGTCATGAAGAGCTCGAATTCCACTTGGGTTCCTAAGTACACGTAAATCCTAATTTAGGATTTTCATTGCTTTCGATGGGGCTGGTCAATAGCCTCTACCAATATACCTTGTGACAATTTTCCTCCCGTTATCATTAATTTTCTGATTTTTGATTTAATACTCAGTGCCTCCTTGGAAACTTCACCCATCACTCCCTTTCTCTTTTGTAGTATGCTAGTTGGGCTTATTTTTTGTTTCTTGCCTGTATTTCTTTTCTGTCTTGACCATCTTCTGTTTGCTGTAATCTTGTTGTCCTTAGTAGAATTTGACATAGCCTCATTTTCCTACATGGCCCCAATCTCTAGCTGTTGGTTCTCATTCTGAGAAGGAACAAAATCACTTGGTCCCTTTCCCATGATGTTTATTTTTTCCGTTACAATAATAGGCTCATTATTCTTCCCTTCATGACCCATATTTCCTACACTGCATTTAACTTGAGATATTCCTTTTATAACCTCTTTAGTTATCTTCGTGGAAATAACATTGGTTTCCTTATCAACATCAACTGCACTCCTTGTGAAACTTTCCTTCTAAATATCCATAACGTCTCCTTGAGCAGTAACTACAATCCCTTTATTTCTGGTCACCTCATTATTACTCTTTACACTTGATGCAGGATATTGCAAAATTTTAGCCTTCCTTCTTGCCCGCCTACAACATCAGTTACCAAACCTTGTAATGGTGGTTCATGGCCTATCACCACCCTTTAGCCACGGTGGTGATTTGCAGTTCCTTTATGGTACTTGATCTCATCCATGGCCCAAAGGGAAGCTTCTCTTCCCCAATCACTTGTTGCTGTCATAGGCATTGATTGCAATCTTTATGTTGATGACCCAACTTGACACAAACATAGCATAACGTAGGCAGTCTTTCATAGACAAACCTAACTAGCATGCTCCCAAAGATCCCAAGTGTAGACGTTTACCTCTCACTAGAGGTTGAGTTATGTCCATTTTAACTCTGATTTTGATGTATTCATCCCTTGCAACCTCCCCCTTCTCTACGCCAACTTCTTCCATTGTACTAATGTTATTGCCTATCATCCTTGCCACCTTTTCATTCATTGCATGTAATGGTAGATCTAATAACCAAATCCAAAATGCTGCTCGGTAATACTTATTTTCTTAGATTGAACATCACCATCGAATTGTTTCAGCAAGACCAAATTTCGATCAAAAGACCAAGGTGCTTCAGGCTAGATCATCTCATTCTCAGCTTTATATTCAAACTCTGCTAGTAGCAATCTTGCCCCCAACTCCATAAACCATACTTTTTCACGAGTCTCCAAATCTTTTTCAATGTTTGTTTGAATGCGTCCCGATTCTAATGCTTGTCTCTGAGCAATGATACGAACAAGCAACATTCTCCACAAACTTCTGAGTCTTCCAGTAGCACTTCATCCACTACTAGTTCCTCCTTCTCCTGCTCCAATAATGATAAGCGTTGACACAATTCTTCAATGTTTTCTTCCATCGAGAATGGATTTAAGGGGAAGAAAACATGAACTAAACCTATACTTAGGCAGGGATAAAACCTCTACAAGGCTAGGGCACTCGAGAGGAAAATAGGCTCATAATGAATGTGTATAAAATGTTTGGTATAAATAATTATTAAGTTCTTCAATGAATATGAGTTAGTTCTTGTTTCTATAATAATGCATTCTTATATATTTCATTCCAAAATATCATTCAAATATAAAATACTTTTAAATTTAAATTTTTAATTTTTTTTCTAATTATTATCTAAAACACAAAATCTAATACAACTTTCTCAAACATCCAAACAAAATATCAAAAAATAATACAATTTTTTTCATATTTTTAAATAAAAATACTATTAAAAATAATATTCAAACAATTTTTTAACTTTATAATATATGCATTTAACTTTTTTTCTCTCACATTTTCTTAAACTCAATAAAATATCTTAATTCAAACTATTTAATTGATATTCACAAATCATTACAATATTATTCACAAATATTTTAAAATATTCTAAGTGTCCAAAGGAGCCCTTAGATATTCTAAAATACATTGATGGCATTTCCTTTAATTTTATTTTGTAGCTTTGATTTAGATTTCTTCAAATTTAAGTTTAAAGAAAAAGATAAGCAAGAAAATAGAGGAAAAATCTTCGTGGTTTCATAGTAGGTCATGGAAGAAAAATTATACTTAGCGGCTTATATCACATATCTATTGAAGAAAGAAATGTAGAATACAAATTACAAACCCAAGTCAACAAATTTATGATGTAGGATTGCTGATTAAAAGAATTCTATTTGGAATTAAAGATATGGTAATTAAAACTGTAAATAAATAAGACTATTTGATAAGTCGCTTAAAATCAAATTGATTGAATTTGGTTCTATTTATTTATTGCATAAATTGTTCATAAATACAAAATTATATTTACTTATTAAATAATGTAATTCATGTGAGCTTTTATAAACTCCAACAACCTTATTTTTATTATTTTTATATTAATAATGAGAGTATTTTTAATATTTAAAAAGATTAGAAAAAGTCATGTTTTTAATATTAAAAATATTATTTGAATTTTTATAAATATAATTGTTCGAATAATCTTATAAAAATATTAGTAAAAATTACAATATGGCACGCAGGAAATAATATGTAGTGAAAATGTAATATTTATTTAAAGAGTAATATTATATACAGTGGTAAAATATGTAAGTATTGTATAGTTATTTTAAAAAAGAGTAGTATATATTATTAAAAAATTAATTAATTTTTCATCTAGATATTATATTTATTTATTTTTTTAAAATAATCACGCGATATTTGAATCTTCACAACTATAAGTATCATTTTTTTCATCTTAAAATTACTAATCGCTTTGCCCCAAATAGACAAAGAAAGAGACTAGAAAGATATAAAATATTAAAAAATTCATTTATCATTTTCATACAATATATTTTTTATTTTTTTAAATTTTATTCTTTTTAAATTAATTAAATTATTTTACTGATAATGTAGATACCGCATATTTAGTAAGAAAAAATAATAAAAATATAAAAAACAGTGAGATGATTAGCTAACAAAATCTCACAAAACAAAGCAGTAATGGAAGTCAAGAAGCAAACAGCTCTGCTACATTCAAATTTGAAAGCCAGTCTTCCTCTTTCTCTGCAAACCCCAAAACCCCTAAAGATTCCGAAGCGAAAGAAAGCCTTCAATGAAGTTCCAAATAGAGGACGTAACAGTATACTTCCCCTACGACCACATATACCCAGAGCAATATGCCTACATGCTCGAACTCAAACGAGCCCTCGATGCCAAGGGTCACTGCCTTCTCGAAATGCCCACCGGCACAGGCAAGACCATCGCCCTCCTCTCCCTCATCACCAGCTACGTCCTCTCCAAGCCCCACAACCCCGTCAAGCTCATCTACTGCACCCGCACTGTCCATGAGATGGAGAAAACCCTCGCCGAGCTCAACCTCCTCCACAACTACCAGACCACCCATCTCGGCGACCGCGCTAAGATCCTTGCCGTTGGCCTCTCCTCTCGCAAGAACCTCTGCGTTAATCCGCGGGTTCTTGCGGCCGAGAATCGCGATTCTGTGGACGCCGGCTGCCGGAGGTTGACGGCCAGTTGGGTCAGAGCGGCGGCGGCGGCGAACCCGAATGTGCCTACGTGCGAGTTCTTTGAGGAGTATGAGAGGGCAGGGTCCAGTGCGGTTTTGCCTCCCGGAGTTTATACCTTGCAGGTAGAAGCGAATTGAGGTTTGAGTGTTTTGTTGATTGGGGCATTGGGATTCGTGTTTAATTTGTATTTCTTTGTTTGTTGGTTTTTTATGAGTTATTTCCGAGTATTCTGCGTTTTTGATAGATAATTGTTTTTTTTTTTTGATAAGTAAGATGAAAGTTTTATTGATACGAATGAAGTAGCGAACAAAGGAAGTATACAAAAGAACACCTAAATACATTCTAGGGACCAGAAATTAAGAACAGAAAATCATGAACACTAGTTCAGTTAAGCACAATGTCTGAAAACCATAGCAATAATGTGTGTACAAAAAAGTTCTGGAGTTCCTCCATTGTATGCTCCCTATCTTGAAAGCACTGAGTGTTCCTCTTTTTTTTTTGACAAGTCCGAGTATTCCTTTTAATCCAAATTCACCACATAATGCACAAAGGAATCATCTTCCAAATTGCCGCCACTTGGGGACAGCCCTGAATCTCCTTCCAACAAGCTATTAAATCCACCACCTTCAAAGGCATAACTCAAGCCACACCAACTCTTCTAAATATCTCATCCCACAATACCCTTGTTACCTCAATGCAATAATAAGCGATCCACTATTCTCCATTCTTCTTGCACAAATAACACCAATCCATAACAATGAGCCCCCACTTCCTCAAATTATCCTCTCTTCCCAAGAGAGGCGGTTCATACGAAGAAAGCTACTTTGGGAGGCACACGAGACCTCCAAATACTCTTCCACGGGAAAGGAACATTACCATGTGATGATAACATCTTGTAATACGATTTTACTGTAAACCGCTTGCTCCTATTAGGCCTCCACTGCATCCTATCCCCATGTGCCATTAGACCTCCCGTGGAATGTCAAACTGAAAAATTCTGAAACTTTATCTATTTCCCAATCATGAATATCCCTATTAAATTGAACATCCCACTGGTGTGAACCATGGGAAAATACCATCAGATCTGACACAGAAGCATCCCTATTGACAGCAATGCAATAGAGAGCTGGAAAAGCCCTATAGATAGCTTTGAAGCATGAACTTGGCTTGGCTCAGTAGCTGGAGCTTATTTGCAGTAGCTGCATAGAGAAAGAGAGCTGGAAAAGCCCTATTGACAGCAATGCGATAGAGAGCTGCAGTAGCTGCATCCCGATTGCTAGTCATCATTTTCCAGTAGCTGGAACTTATTTGCAGTTTGGCTTATGGATTCAGCTGTGTGAATTAAGATTTCTAAATATTAATGAAGACACAAAACATTTCTTTGCTGTCATATCCTTGTTGGCTGCATGGTGAAAATGTTGTAAAAAATATGCAAATTTCTCCCCACTTTGGTTGGAAGGATGAATCTGATTATGGCTGTTGGTTTTGATAATTAAATTATTAAGAATTGTGTTGAATTAACATCTTTAATTTCAAATGATTGCTATGAATGATGCTGGCTTATCACCTCTAATTTCAACTATCAAAACGGCCAAGATCATTTCTTACATCCAAGTCATGCATAAAAATTGGATAATATATCTACTAATTCCGGATTTCCAAAATCTCTAGGATGTTGTACAATTCTTGAATTCAATTTTGTTGCTATGCTTGCAGGATCTGAGGGCATACGGAAAGAAGAAAGGGTGGTGTCCATACTTTTTGGCACGGCATATGGTGCAGTTTGCAAATGTGGTGGTTTATAGTTACCAGTATTTGCTGGATCCCAAGGTGGCTGGGATTATATCTAAGGAAATGCAGAGGGAATCTGTTGTGGTGTTTGATGAGGCGCATAACATTGATAATGTGTGTATTGAGGCTCTTAGCGTTAGTGTGAGAAGGCAGACACTTGAAGGGGCCAGAAGGAATCTTAACAAAATGCGTCAGGAGATTGAGAAGTATGTGTTATTCTCAACATTTCTTTCTTCCTGTTTCATACGACATATTAGGTTCATAGTTGTTTGTTTCACAGAAGTGAGATTTTTCTTGTAAATGTTGCCAGAATATGGGGCCCCTAGGCTGGTGTGTTTCTTAAGAACTCGTGGCTGAATTATTCACAGTTATGGTTTTTATTTTGAAGTTTCTCTTTGAACCTTGAACTAAAATTTGATATAGCTCTTTATTATATTTTTCAATGTGGTAGGAAGGTTCAAGGCCACAGATGCTGGTAGACTGCGGGCAGAATACAATCGTCTTGTTGAGGGTTTGGCACAGAGAGGAAACCTGGCACGTATGTGGAGTGCACTGAAATTAATATTTCATTCTTAAGATCCAAGATTTCTGTTTGACAATTTCCTTAGTTGTCATGAGCTAAGCTTTCTTTCTCTATGCAGTCACGGACACCTGGCTCTCTAATCCGGCCTTACCTGATGATATTTTGAAGGAGGCCGTGCCTGGAAATATTCGCAGAGCAGAGCACTTTGTGCATGTCTTACGCAGATTGGTCCAGTATTTGGAGGGGCGGCTGGAAACTGAGAATGTTGAGAAGGAGGGTCCTGTTGCTTTTGTTTCCTCTCTTAATACCCATGCTGGAATTGATCAAAAAACACTGAAATTTTGTTATGATCGACTACATTCGCTAATGTTGACACTTGAAATCACTGACACAGATGAGTTCTTGCATATACAAACAATATGTGACTTTGCAACACTTGTTGGGACGTACACTCGTGGTTTTTCAATTATAATTGAACCTTTCGATGAGAGAATGCCGCATATTCCTGACCCTGTGCTACAGGTTGGTTGCGCCCACCCCACTTATAAAAAAAAAAAAAATCTTTGCCAGCATCATTAGTAATGATAATAATGAGTGGAGTGTTCTGATAATTTAATTTCTATTTGTTTGGGCATACAGCCAACTAAGTAAGAGCTGTCCCATTGCCTCTTCCGGCCCTGCACGTCTGAATGATGTTACTAGGTTTAAATTTTATATCTTTGGCAGCAGATGCAATCAAGATTTTATTTACTCATTGCTTTTTCTTTTTGTTTTTGGAATTTCAGCTTAGTTGCCACGATGCTTCTCTTGCCATAAAGCCCGTATTTGATCGATTTCAGTCAGTTGTCATTACATCTGGAACTTTGAGTCCAATTGATCTCTACCCCCGCCTTCTTAATTTCCATCCAGTTGTCAGTCGGAGTTTTAAAATGTCCTTAACAAGAGATTGCATATGTCCGATGGTTCTCACCCGTGGAAGGTATAAGTTTTACTTAAATCTGTTATTAGCATTTTAGTGGGTGTATAATGGTTATAGGATTTCATCTTTTTATTTTTTTATTTTTTTTATTTTTTTATTTATATATATATATATATATAGTTTGCTAGAAATCTGATTAACTTTATTATCTGTTTCAGTTCATCACTAAATATCCATGTAATTTGGTTGTTTCAGTGACCAACTTCCGGTCAGTACCAAATTTGACATGAGAAGTGATAAGGGTGTTGTGAGAAACTATGGAAGGCTCTTGGTGGAGATGGCATCTATTGTTCCAGATGGGATTGTATGTTTTTTCGTAAGTTACTCATATATGGATGGAATAGTGAATAGTTGGAATGAAAATGGACTTTTGAAGGTAAATGCACTGTCCATGTTCTCTTTGTTCAACTCAGTTTCTTTGAACTTGATCCACTGCCTTCTTGATTTTGATTAAAGATTCTTGATACCATTGTCATAGGATATAATGCAGCATAAGCTTGTCTTCATCGAGACTCAGGATGTTGTAGAAACTACTTTGGCTCTTGACAACTATCGCAAGGCTTGTGATTGTGGGCGGGGTGCTATCTTTTTCTCTGTTGCTAGGTATTGTATTAGTCTCACTTTATGATACCTTAAAATCTTTTTGGGGATAAAGGTATCCTTCAAAGCTGTGTTTATTTAGTGTAAAATGCTCTCAGAAAACACTGAATTTTTCAATATTTGGTGCAACCAAAGAATGAATTTTAGGGAATAAAATCTTCTGTGCTATGTTGCACCATACACCAAAAATGAAGTCAATGGAAAATGTATTTCGGTTTAATTTAACAGGAGAAAACCCTTTTGCAACTCTTGATGTTCTGAAACCCTTAAAAAACACCCTGTTGCTTATCTCTTCCTCACTCACTATCGATCAATCGTCGCGTTCTTGCTCCCTTCTTCATTCACTCCCAATTTGCAGCCCTGGCTATAATCTAAGAAAAGCTGCTTAAAAGCCCCATAACCTAGAACAAAACTTCCTATGATCCAAAATTAATTTTCTCACTCATCACCATTATTGATGAAGGGCCGAAGTGTTCAAATTTGGTGATTTGACTTGGATTCATATGGTTTTGCGAATTGGATTTATGGCATGGTGCTTTTAGGATTTTTTTGCCAAGGATCCAGATGTTTCCAGTTTTGGACCATTCAGGTTTGGTGGTGGGTGAGATCATGGTACTTTTTAGTAGCCTTCGATTGTGAATATGATGATTTCTGATTTGTTTTTTTATTTTTTCCAGTTCTGATGGTGTGTAATGATTTTCAGTGCATGCCATTCAGGAAGTTGCACTCCTTGTTGACCCCCAATTTGCAGACTTATCTATAATCTAAGAAAAGCTGCTTGAAACCCCAATAATAACCGAGAACCCAACTTCCTAAGATCTGAAAGTAAAACTTTCACTCATGTCATCATTATTGATGAAGAGCAGAAGTGTCTAAATTATGGGGATTTGACTTGGATTCGTGTGAATTTGATCAGTGGCATGGTGTTTTTAGGAGGTTATTGGCTGAGGGATCTAGCCATTTCCAGTTTTGGATTGATTTAGGAATGGTGGTGGGTGCGATCATGGTGTACTTTTTAGGAGTCTTTGGCTGTTAAATGTAATGATTTCAAATGACAGGGAAATTAGTGATTATTTTAGAAAATGTGTGTTCCAAACTCACCCACTTATTTGGATAAGCTTTGAAAGCATTTTAGGTTGAAACAAACACAACCTAAATGTCAAAATCTATGATTCTGAAAGTTTTGACTGTTAGTTCTCAACTTCTGAAACCTGGTTGCCCTTCTCCACCTTGCAAAAGTAGCGATATTTAGTTTCTTGGGTTTGGGTGTTGCATTTCGATTCTTGGAAGTGCCAAGAATTGTTTTGAGTTAAAGGTTTTGGACGGTAAAGAAAAAATATTGTTTTGAATGCTTTTGCAGTCCAATTTTTCTAGAATGCAATGGAGTAAACTCAGTAGTATGATATGGGACCATCGTTTGATGCGTGGTAAAGTCTTGGGCTATCAACTACTTGTGCAGATTTTTTTCTCTTCACACTGATGCTGTAAGTGTCAAGAACACCCTGCCATGTTATGGAAATTTTAGTGACTCATGTGGTGACAGATTAAATTTTGCCAAAAGCAGGTTGTAATTTTGTTAAATTTCTGCATTCCTAGGTGACTCGTTCTAAATTTTGAGGATCAGACTTTCTGTCTCCATATGCCACTTTATCTTTCTATGTATCATCATGTCATTTGCTGGCTCTTAAAATGATTGCTTATAATAAGAGGAGATTTATGGTTGATCAAGGTTCAATTAAATTGAAAATACTGTACTTTGCAGGGGAAAAGTTGCTGAAGGTATAGACTTTGATCGCCATTATGGTAGACTTGTCATCATGTTTGGTGTCCCTTTCCAATACACATTGAGCAAGTGAGTTTTATGATGACATGTTACTGTGCTTTCTTTTCTGAGAAAGAGATTGTGGGAACTAAGTAGGTTTTCAGCTCTATGCACTTTTAGTTTGTGGGAGATCTATATGTTACTGTTCGAATAAAGTTTATGAAGTTGCATTGTTTATGATGTGATAGATGAAAGCATGGTTTTTGCAGGATTTTGCTTGCACGGTTGGAATATCTACGGGATACCTTTCAGATCAAGGAAGGAGATTTTCTGACTTTCGATGCTTTGGTATGCTTCCATTGCCCTTGTCTCAAAGAAGCATCTATATCATGGCTGCATGATTTCAGGATTTCTCTTTTTCTGTGGGAGATATTAATATTTTTATTAATTGAATTTTACTGCAACAGAGACAAGCTGCTCAATGCGTGGGCCGAGTCATCCGCTCAAAGGCTGATTATGGGATGATGATCTTTGCTGACAAAAGGTGTATATCCTCATACTTCCTGTTTATCACATATTTTTTTTTCAAGTTCTTGTTTAGATCGACGAAGCTTTGTGCTTTTCTACTCTAGAAGTAATATTCTTTGAGGTCTAATAAACTTTGATCTGAATATTTAAAACATTGTTATGCTGATTTTGTTTATTTTTGGAACTGTAGATATTTGTTTACAATCATATCTATGTTTGATGAGCTGCTTCTTCTATTAAATAACAACATGAAACAAAGTTGAGTTGAGTTCATGGTGCTGTAAAATATGTCCACTAAGCACTTCAATAATGAAAAAAAAGTTGGAGAGATGCTACTGGATAGACATGCAAGTCCAAAACGTAATCCCTGGGGGATTGGCATGTACATAATTTGTTGCCTGTGGGAAGGTCCGAGAAGCCCTCAGTTCACTTATTGGCAGGGGAAAATTTATGGTTAAAAATGCTTGATCCAGTACATAATTTTTTTTTTTACTTTTTTTTTTTTGTCTTTTGAGTTTTTACAAGTCAGGTTCTTCGTTTCTTACTTAAAACTACAACCATGATGATTCAATAAAACCTTCAAAAAAAAGTCCAAAAATTCCCTGAGCTAGAATTGGTGGATCATTACTAATTTATTGAATATGTATAATGAATAAAAACACAAAGAACAGTTTCTCATTTAATTAAAAAAAAAAAAACAGAAACAAGAATAAAATATTTCAATTTATAACTTCTAACCCTTTTTTTTTTTTAACTTTTTTTGGTTAGTTCTTTTTTGGAGTCTGGCAGCCCTAGGTTGAAGCATATTGACAATTTAAAATCATTGATTTGGGTACTTTGTTTCTTATCTTGAAAACTTAGGTTGAAAAATATAAAAAATATTTAGTTTTTTAAAATTTATTTTTATAAGTAATTTGAGTTATATACTATTTTTATTAGGTAAATAACTTGTAATTAATGTTTTATAGAGAATTATATCCAGCCCCCTAAATGAAAATCACGTCTGTGCTGATTGGAGATTTCGTGACTTATGTATTTGTATCTGTACTTTACCATGATCCTCTCTTCATCTACTGTTAAAAAATGCACAAGAAAACTGAAAATAATGTCTTCCAAAATGAATACAAGTAGAAGGAGCCAGTTGATTTTACCTAGGGCTTTTGCACTGCTATTGGTAAACCTTTATTGAGCAGATATCTTTGATAACGGCTTCCTATTTTTGGCTCCATTTGTTTATGGCTGCAGTTCCCAGAAACTAACCACTCATTAACTTGGCTCAAATATACTAATCATGAGATTTTTTTGGTGGATTGTTGTCCTATATTTTGTGCAGGTATAGCCGTCATGACAAGCGCTCTAAATTGCCTGGTTGGATATTGTCGCATTTACGTGATTCACACCTGAATTTGAGCACGGATATGGCTCTGCATATAGCTCGGGAGGTAGGTCCTTGTTGCTCTCACATGTTTGTACTAGCTTGTGACATTTTACAATTTGACAAATCTATCAAACTATGGAGGATTAGTCAGAGTCATGTTTTGTTCCCTTTTCCAATTGGTGGTTTGAAAATATGAACTTAGCTATTTTAGTTTATTCAATAATTTGAAATTGCATTATTTTAAGGTTTAATTGCAAAATCAACTTTTTGGATTTCATGTTGCTAAAAATATACTGGGTCTATAATTTTCACAATTGAATCCTTGGGTTAGATGAAAATTTTAATGCAATAATTACATCCATACTCTGTTAATTAAATTAATGGCTACATTGCCACGAGTCCTCGAATCCATGTGGCACTCAATCAGAGTGCGTCATGTTAGCTCTAAAATGTAAAAGCAAAAAGTTTTGCCATATTAACCTGAAAAATAATTTTTTTGACAAGTCAATTTTCAAGTTCCAAGCACTATGGATCTAAGCTTGTCCGTTGTCTTCTCACAAATGTTTTTATCCATAAACATGTTTAAATCAAAATATTAAACACACCCATTGTCTTCTCACAATCTTCAAGTTCAGAGCACTGCATTCCTTCCACACCCCCCACATCACACAAAGGAACCATTTGCCAAACTTCCACACTGCATTGACCTACATCTTGACTTCGCCAACAAGCTAACAACTTTACTACCCACTTGGCATCATCCACTGAGCAGTACAGTAAAAGATGATCAATCGTTTCTCTACTCTTCTTGTACATGTGACACCAATTGATCTCCAAGATTCTCCTAAAAAATAGAATCTTCCCTGTTGCATTTGTCTACACAAAGAATGCCACTTGCGATGGAGCTTTGTTGGGCCAAATGCCTTTCGAAGGTAAACGGGCACCTGTTGGACACAATGCATGACAAAAAGGTCTGACATCAAACTTCCACTTTTGTAAGCAACCCATGAGATCTTATCCTTATTACCAGCTCCCATCCTAATAGAGTACAAGAGTTTGAAGAATGAAAAAAACTCACTTCTTAATCTTGTGCTGGTCGATTAAAACTGATGTTCCATTCTGTTGGTCGAATAAACTGGGTGTCCTTAGTCCTTACCACGAGAAATTTTGAACAACTCCAGAAAAACTATGTTCAAGGGTTGATTGTTGAACCAAATGTCATTTTAAAACATGTACTTGGCTAAGCTTTTGTGTTCTTCAATAAAATTTTCCATTACTTGTCAAGAAAAAAAAAAAAAAAAAATCCTCTCTGGCCCCTTGAGGATGTTGGAAAGAATGGATCTATATCACCTTCTTTTAGCTTACCAGCATACTTCATCTTATCACCGTTATGTTTTGTTCTATTGACATTGATAAAGCTAGAGAAGATCCCCCCTTTTTTTATAGGTAAAAGAGATTTTTTTGATTCACGTAAAAAGGCAAAGCTTGAGTATAAGAAAGAGCCTAGTTACAAAACTAAGTGCTATTGATAGTAGCATAAAAGTCATTGAGACTTGTTCCATTTAGTACAATAGAAGAAGCCCAAAGTAGTAAAGTATGAAAGAAGAAAGCCTTGAAACCCTCTGGAGAGTGTTCCCTATTCTCAAAACATCGTCCATTTCCTTCAGTCCATGTGCACCACATTAAACATAGAGGTACCATCTTCCATATAACTGTAATCTGGCGATTGCCCCTTATCCCTCGCCAACAAGACAATAGATCGACCACTCTCCTAGGCATAGCCCATTCGATACCAAGCCTCGAGAAAATTTCATCCCACAATACCTTGACTACTTCGCAGTGGAGAAGGAGGTGGTCCACAGATTCACTATTGTGTTTGTACATGTAACCCCAATCCATTATGTATAGTCCTCGTTTTCTTAAATTGTCTGTGGTCAGTATTTTACCATGAGAAGCCAGCCAGCCAAAGAAAGCAACCTTGAGAGGTGAGTCAACAAGGACTTGTAGTATGAACGGACTGAAAATTTCTTGTTACCAGTGCCTTTCCAGCATAATCTGTCCTCCCCTTCTGCCCTTTGTTTTAGCGCAAATAGCATTCTAGAATTCAGTGATGTCCCCCACCTCCCAATCCTGGACAGCTCTAGTGAACTTCACAGACCAATGAATGACATCCGTATTACTGCACATATTATCAGCCACCAAGGAACCCTGATCAGACGCAATCCTATAAAGAGAAGGAAAGGTGTTTTTCAGGGCGACATCCCCACACCAATTGTCGTGCCAAAACCTGATTCGCGTGCCCCTTCCAACCACAAAACTGCAGTTACTTAGAAAATCATCCCAAACGTTCCGGATAAGTTTCCAAACTCCCACTCCATAAGCCCCTCTTACTTCCTTAGTGCACCAACTTCGCTAGACACTCCCATATTTGACCTCTAAGATCTTCCTCCAGAGAGCGTCTCCTTCAAGATGATAACGCCATAACCATTTTCCAAGAAGAGCCTTGCTGAAAGTCCTCAAATTTCTAAATCCCAAACCTCCACAAGACAAGGGGGTGCATACTTTATCCTATTTGATCAAATGGAATTTTTTTGCGTCCTCTAACCCTCCCCATAAGAAATCACAAAAAATCTTCTCCAGTCTATACGCCACCCTTGTAGGAATAAGGAATAAAGAAAGGAAGTATGTTGAGAGATTAGATAACGTACTCTTAATAAGTGTGATTCTCTCCCCCTTAGATAAGTAAATTCTCTCCCAACCTGCCAGCTTGCTTCAATTTTCTCAACGATCCCTTCCCACATTATCTTGGATTTATGAGGGGCTCCCAAGGGGAGTCTAAGATACTTCGTAGGCAAGGATGAGATCTTGCAGCCCAATGTGTGAGCCACCTCACTTAAGTTATTGACCGATCCAACGGGGACTACTTCTGACTTGGATAAGTTAACCTTGAGGTCGGAGATAGCTTCGAAGCAGAGTAGGAGTGCTCTTAAGGAGCGAAACTGATCTAGAACCAGGTCACAAAAGATCAAGGTATCGTCAGCGAAAAGCAGATGGGAGATTCTCAAGCTTTCCCGTGAAGAACCGCTCACCGAGAAACCTGAGATGAAGCCCCCACCCATTGCCCCTTCCAGCATTTTGCTCAGCACTTCCATGACTAGAATAAATAGGAGCGGGGAGAGAGGATTCCCTTGCCTCAATCCTCGTGAACTGTTGAAGAAGCCTTCAGGAGTGCCATTGACCAAGATTGAGAATTTGACTGTTGTGATACAATGCTTTATCCACTGGCACCATCTTTCCCCAAAGCCGTACCGACCAAGGATATGCAACAAGAAATCCCAGTTCACATGATCAAATGCCTTTTCCATATCCAATTCACAAGAAATCCCCTACCCTTATGTTTTTCATCCCTCCAAGCCCATGAGACTTGCTTACTTCATTAAGAGCACCCTTCCCCCCGCATATTGCCATACTCGACTTCTACCACCAACACCATAAAGCCTCCCCTTCTGTGGCAAAGCATCATAGCCATTTACCCAGCAGGGTACAGTTGAACACCATCAAAGTTCTAGTTTTTCAACCAATCTGAGGAAACCGGAGTACAAATCTTGGCTAGCTGATGAGATGAAGCTTGAACTGATCACCAATGCCGTTATAATAACCATGGTCTGGTATTTGGTGCATATAGGTAAGGAAAAGGTGGTCGAAGGGGTTTTCTTGCCATCCCAGAATGAAAAGCTCTAAATGGTCGGAAAGCTTTTGGTGATGAACTGCACAAGGTGGCAGCTTTCTTCCTGTCAATTCTTGGGATGAGTTAGTTGGAAGACCCGGCTAATGCTTGCTTGTAGCTATGGAGTTTTTTTATGTACTTTTTAGCACAACTTAAATTGTTTTGCCACTAGAATGAGGCACTTTTACATGGCTGAATAGTCTATCTACCCGTCCTTGGTCCAGATAAGATATATTTCTCATCTTTTTTAAGTGGGAACTACACTTTGTGGAGTATCCCAGAAGCAATTTGCTACTCTGCTCGGACCACTTTCACATTCTACTTGAGTGGGGATTTTCAAGGACAAGTTTGAAAGAAATCCAAAGAGAACACATCCAAAGCTTTCAACACCACAAGGATCTCATTTTCCTGAAACACTTTCCATCCACTCGGCCTCCTCTATACCAATAGAATTAACTTTGAAAACCATCTGTTCTGGACCACCAACAGAACTTAAAAGATACTAAAAATAACTTGAATATTAAAAAATTAAACCACCTCTCCTCACATGGGAAGGAGTAGTGGAGGGTGTGTCTCCCTTGTCTTGAGCCATTCCTGTGAGTGGTTAGAGAGCCACCATCACGGGGTGGCTGAACTACTTTGCGAGAGTGGCTGGTTAGCCACCCCGTCAAAGGTGGCTCCCAAACCTCCCTGAATGCGAGGTGGCTTGCGGGCTAGCCCCTTGTGAGGTGATTTGTTAGCAACCTTCACTAGGTGGTCTAGGGGTGGTCCTAGGGAGGTGGTTTGTGGGCCACCTCCATGCTAGGCAGTCCTTCAGCAACCCTGCAAGTTGGTGGTTTGCAGGTTACCTTAATGGGCCACCCCATGAAGGGTGGTTCGCGAGCCACCCCTAGTGGCTGTTTAGCCACTCTAGCAGAGTGGCTCAAGGGCAGGGGGTCTCCACCCTCCCTCCCTACCCAGGCTGGGAGGGGTGTGTTTCTGTATTTTTATTTGCCCTGTTTTTAACTATTTTTATTGTTTTTTAAGATGATGTGGCAGTATTTTTAATGTTTTAGAGTGGATGTGTCAAATGTTGGACATGTGGCATAGTCTCTTTGGGTGCCAGATGGCTTTGGCGATACATGGCATTGATACCACTAATTCACTTTATTTAACGCAATATGGATGAAAGAATCTAATTACAAATTTCATCAAAATCAGGGTTAAATTGTGAAATTTATGAACCCTAAGGAGTTTTTGTGGACATGTGAACCTAGATTTTGATTTTGCAAGTAACACTTATTTTAGACTTACCTTTTCTCTTTTTTTTTTGGGGGGGAGTATGAGGGCTTGAGCATGGTAGTTCGATAGGAAGAGTAACCTAATCTCGGTTGTTATTGTCTACCTGCCTTTGCCACTATGCTAGCTGGCTTCAGTGACCAAACATATAAGAGTCGTGCTACACCCCCGAGGGTGTAGCCTGAGGATGGGTCCCGATAAGGCCATTTGGCTTTTCTTGTTTTTTTGATTCATTTTTTTTATACCCTTAACACGTTTAAAAAAAAATTTAGAAAATCATTCAAAAACACTTCCTTAATCACTAAGTAAAAAATAAAAACATTATGTCGAGACCCATGTCAGGGATGCATTTGTTGGGACAAGTAGCATTATTCAACATCTAAAGATTCAAGGATCTGAGGTGAAGATCCACAGATCTTTCTGGTTCACTAGTCGAGTTTTTGGGGAACTTTTGAGCGGAAAACAAAGTCACCAATTGAAAATTGTAGAACTATAAAGTTTTAAATTTATGCATCAGAAAATATTTGAGTGGTTTAGTATCAAAGCAAGAGTACAATTCTTTTTGAGAACTAAAGGCAGGATGACAAAAAAATCAAAATTCGTATCTTGTACGAGTCATTTCAGTATGATATAGGTAGGTTGCGATGTTTATCATATACAATATGCTGATGCAATCTATAAATGTTATTTTATATCTGGGTACAGTTCCTTAGGAAGATGGCTCAACCATATGATAAGGCTGGTGGCAGCAGTAGTAAAACGCTTTTGTCCCAAGAGGATGTGGAGAAGATGAGCGATGGCAACTTCAATGAGATGCTGTATTGAGGATTTATCTGCCTGTTAGCTAATTTTGTGTCTGATGACTAGTTTATTCCTGGTTCATTCTTTCCTTGTGCTTAGACAGAATTTAGTTGGCTAGGTTGTGGGAAGATTCTGTGAGAAGTAGCTTCCTGTTAAAGCAGAACATACCGTGCTTGTTAAAGCCTTGAATTTTGCCTGGTCCTGGAATTCGTATAGATGTTAGAATATTCTGCATGGATTCGCATGGATGATCTCTGTCTTGGCTTCTTTATTTATTTATTTATCTTTCCTTTCTTTTTTATTTTTTGAAATTTTTAGGAGAAGATTTCTTGTGCAGGTGCATATTTTAGTTAGTGTGATTGCTGTTTCTTTTGTGGTACTTGTGGCGCTGGCTACTTGCACAATTTTAACCATTTTGTTGAAAATTGGTCATTCATGTTCAAGTTCCATTTCGTGTTGTTACGTTTTTACAGTTTGGCTTCGCCAACTTCAAAGAAGGAAATTGTAGTTATAATTTCTCTCTTTTTATTTTTTATTTTTTAAATTATAGTATGTGAAATTAGAGCAAAATACTTTAGATTAACCCCTTTCAACAGTCGATCTTATTCATGAAATGCATGTGGACGGATTATAAAACTGAAAACTCCATAGGGCAACCAGCCTGACTTTGTTATGATCAGTGTTATAAGCGTACCATTGGAATCTAAAAGGAATGACAAATTATATGTGAGCTCCTTTTGGAATTGCTGGGTTGCATTAATACTTTTTTATGAAGGCCACAAATATATATAGCATAATGAAGCTCTCATTAAGTTTTTCATGGTGGCAGCATTAGGATGGGATGAGAATTGTCAGGATGTTCTTTGGGACGGGACCTTTTTTTGTCCCAAAGAACGTCCCAAAAAAGTCAAGAGATAGATACAACAAATAGATCTTGCAATACTTTATGTTAATATATACATTGAAGTCCTTTTCTATTTGAATTACAGAAACTGTCTCAAGTGAAAAAAAAAAAAAAGAATTTATAGGAAATTCTAATCCGTAAGGATCTTGTTGTCACAGAGCTTAACAATTTCAAATATTGTTAGTATTTGGCCATGCATCTCTCCTTTTGGCTCCAAAGATGATTAGCGATAGTCAAATCATGTTAAACTTTAGTATGATCCACAGCGTTTTGAAAGCAGGTTAATCTAGCTTTAGATATATTCTTGGGGAATTATTCTTCTTCTTAAATCTCAACGTACGTACGTCGATCATAGAAATTAAGATACTACAATTAATAATTAACTTTACACAGCTACTTTTATCGATGACTAAGTCAAGGATTAATCCCCACATGAACTCATGATATATTTTATTAATATGCAATTATGATGATCTTAAGATCAGTCTGTGTGGGGGATGATTTGATTTATTGCCCTCTTCACCTCCATAATTCTTGCTTTCCTCCCATTTACATTCTCCTTGATCACCTGTTCAGCACGTAGAACACAACGAATTAGAAAATTGTGAGATCTACGTGTTGTGTCCATTTTTGTATGGATTGCAGATAGTATTTGATTAGAAAATTGTTGAAATCTTTGTCACATGATATTTAGAGTACATGAGTACGTAGTGAGCATGATATTATAATTACCTTGGCTCTCAATTCAGCTACAAAGAATCCATTGGTTAATGAAGATTGAACCGTCGTGGTCTCAATCCGGAGCTCTCGGAGCAGTTGCATGATGTCAAGTAACAACCCTTCCTTGTACGAGCATTGGATCTCCAACAACGCGTCACTCTCTATGATTGACACCTCTATGCTGGTCTCCATTGATGTTGGGGATAGTGGCGGCGGCGACTCCACGACCGTCTTGGGTTTTACACCACCATTGCTCTCCTCCACAATCCTCAACTTCCTCTTATCTTGCCCGGATTGACCAACTCGAATCTGGTCAGTTTCCATCCCGGCTCGATCCATCAACATTGCTCCTCCACTCCGTTGCTCCTTCAAAGAACTAGATTTCTGTAGGTCCCCTAAGCTATTAGACCTATGAAAGTCTCCCAATCTCGATCGTTGATGATCGACTTCCATTTGCCGGTTACGTGCCTCCAAATCTTGAATTTTCTCACGTAGTTGTTTTAGGTACTCGATGGTGTCACCTAATATGGAGGCCTTGTCCATTTTGGTCACGAAAGGCACGAGTGATCTGAGTATAATGAACCTCTCGTTAAGCTTTTCTCGACGGCGGCGCTCGGCGAGGACGTGGTTGGCACTGAGCTCTTCTTGAGGGGTTCCCTTTTTGAAACGAGTGGTGGCATCGGCGCCGTCTCGAAGTTTAGGAGAATTTTCTTCATGATATTTGTTGTGGAGGACAGGAATGCTAAAGAGAATGTACTTGAGGAGCCATTGGGAGGTTCCCTCCGGTGGGGTGTGAAAATGGTGGTCGGTGCGGTTCGTCCACTTGGCAAATGCTGAATGGGTGGAGCAGGGAATGTAGCTGATGGAGGAAGACTCGGTGGCAGCCCAAAAGATGGGCTGCGTTTGAAGGACTGTGGAGACTGTCTGGGAATAGTGGGTGTCCTCTTGTGCCAAGTCGTCCAATATTGCAGGGGCTCCTGCATGCATGCATGCATTTATTGACATTAATTAATAAATCATGAACAGGCGAGAACAAAATTAGCAAAATGAATGCATGGTTTTGAAAGGTATATTTCTGTCAAGGTTAACTACTACTAATAATAATTAGTTTCTTTTAACAGAAATTTGATTGTAAGAATATTAATTGGGTATATGATTTGGGAATGCATGAATGCATAAGTTCAGACTCGAAATTCAGATGACAGAATTAATTGATGTGTGAAATTCGAATACATATAAATTTATTGTTTTACGCACAGAAAATGTTTGGAATACATCCATTAGCTAGAAAATGGTTTTTTGGCCATTATAATACTTTCTCCTCCACAAGTGAACTCAAAAGCAACGTACGTGTTGTGGGTTTGGACTCACACTTGAGAGACCTAGAACTAATAAAATTCTTTTAAGTATTTTTTTAATATATTTAATCATTAAAAAAAATTTAAAAAATATATAATTTTATTAATAGTAACTTTCTTAATCATTAAGTAAAAGAAAATAATAAAAAATTAAAAAAAATAATAGAATAGTAGTAAGGCTATAATTATTCATAAAATTTTGGTTAGATCAAAGATTAAACATTTTATTTTTATTTTTTTAGGTGAGAAGAGTTGGGATCAAAATTAAAATTAAAAATTAAATAAAATGTTATTAGAATATATATTTTAATATTATTTTTATTTTAAAATTAAATTATTTATTTTATTTTATGTAAAAACAACGCTTTTAAACACAAACCAATTTTTTGAACGTATGGCGTGAATGTAGTACCATCTCATGCCCCTCACACACACACACACACACATATATATATATATATATATATATATATAAATATATGTGGTCAGACCTAGCCTGTGGCCATTGTGCGGTACGTGCTTGCAGATGGTCGAGCCATAACTGGAAGGGAAATGATATTCTTTTTGTCCCCACTAAAAATATTTATTTTATTTATTTTTTACTTAGCAGTTGAGAAAGTATTTTTCAATAATTTTATAATTTTTTTTTAAATATTTAAAAAGTTGAAAAAACTGTTTGAAAAAAAAGGAAGAAGTTTTACCTATATATTATCGGTGGAGATTCCGCGTGGGTCAACATCATCCTAGCTGGAAACCAATATGTAACAACATATGTACGACCTTAATTTATTATGTACCTGAATGCAGGGGTTGGATTCCACTGCCCAACGGCCATATTCTTCGAGTACTTGAATTGGCTCGATACGAGTCGGCGTGGCGCTGGTTGTGGTTCGTAGGATTGACCGATTGGCTCACGGCAAGCATGTGAAAATCCGAGTCCAAATTATTGGACCCATCTTCGGGGGAACCGAGGCGGATGTCCTCAGACATCTCGAGCTGCACGAGCTCGCTGGGTTCGGCAGTTGCGGCTGAGGTGGTGGTTGCCATCCCTCGAAGGACGTTGGAGGCCGATATAATGGGTCGGTTGTTACGTCCCGTTTCGGCTTCTGAGTCGGATTCACCGTCGTCAATCTCGTCGTCTTCGTCGTCCTCCTCCTCTTGATCTTCCAAATCCTGATCTTCCGGATGTACTAATAATTCTTGTAGGCTGGCGTTGACCGGAGGTTGGTCGGAGATGGACGGGTAGATGGGAGGGACAGAAAGAGGAGAGTAGTGGAAGTGGGGATGGTCAGAAGAAGTGGCGGGATTGGAAGTGGAGTGCTCGGAGAGAGCTGGCTTTGGGGGGAGAGGTTGGTGGGGGTGGTCGGTGAAGAAGCTCTTCACACGTTGGATAAACCCAAGGTCTTCTTGCACCTTCAATCACATGTATATATTTAATTTTCAAAGGCAAGTACTTCAGTACTACTACTACGTAGTTCCGTATAATAGTACGTGTACAGTTGTAATTTGTTCAGTACTTAGATACCTTATCGATGGTCCCAAATTCCACTACGCCGTCCATCATGGGAATGCAAACTACAGTCTGAACACGAGCACTCTGCATGTCGACGCAATGCCAAAAGCAACAAGTTAATTGAGTTATTAGTAAATTACAGAGTACTTACGGCTAGTTTGGGAATTGAAGGTTTATAATAAGATATTTTCACGTATTTTATTTTTTTAGATATTACTTAAAGAAAAATTAATATTTTCCAATTTTAAATTTTAAACTTTTTTTTTTAAAATCTAATAAAATATTTTAATTCAAACTATTTTATTACTATTCACAAATCATTTTATTATTATTTATAGATATTTTAAATGTCCCAACAAGTCGTAAAAAGAATGCAACTCAAATAAATTAAACATTAATTAATGGATTATTTGCAAGCATTATTAATTAATTTAAAGTGAGCTAGCTAGCTCGTAGTTTATGAAGATGAGAAACTAATTCATGACCAAGTAGTACTTCATGCAATATTCGAGACGAGTCCATATGAAATCTTTAGAATAAAGAGATAATTAATTAATTAATTAATTAATTAATCAGCTAGCTAGCTCGAGTTTGGCAACCGAATGCATTATGATTCACGAAGATGAAGAAAAAGAAATTAGGAAAACTAGAAAGATAAAATAATAATTAATAGATCGATCATCGACCTTGGCTAGAATGGCTCTAGAAAAAGTTTTGCTGTCAACATCATTTGCACCGGTGAGCCAAACATGCTGCCGCCTTGCATATGCCTTTCCTGGTAACCTACATTAATCAATTCCATCCCAACTAATTCAAAATTTATATATATGTATGTATGTATGTATGTATGTATGTATGTATGTATCTATTTTGAGATCTAGGAAATGTTGCATTGCATCGTAATTCATAAAACCACTTTGATGTGATCGATCACCAAATTAGAATATTGCACATGTTGATCGATCGAGGATGTGGAGAACTATATATATATTATATATATATATATATATATATATATATATATATATATATATATCCTCATTACTCATCGTAACAATCATATCATTTTCAAATCTATTTCTATAATTCGTGATTGATCATCTACCTGCAGATCACTCATTTATTTGATATATCATGATTTGCACATTCTACATTTGGTTTGGTCTATTACTAATTATATCCAAACCTCAAAATGTGATCTTAATGATCAATGAATGAATTTTTTTCACTATTTTATCAGTGAAGATGCTAAAAATAATATTGCATCTATTATGAAAGTGAGTTTTTTGAAATTCACTAGTAATAAAAAGTGTAAGTACTCCCTCAAATTAATCCTAGAGTACCCTCCCATCTCGACCTACTTCATACATCTCAACCTAAAAATTAAGTTAAACTCATCTTAACTTAAAAAAGTTAAACTCATCTAAATGAGAACCACAAAATACTATTCACAATTCAATTTCATTCATCTCAACATCTAAACGTACCCTAATCTGGCTGCTCGACTCACTAGAAGACCATGTTTGCTTGCTTGCTTTCTAGTGGGCTTGGAGTTTGGGTGGGTGAGTCTGGTTTGACTCGCCACCTATTCCTAATCCTAATAGATTATCACTTGAATAATTTTACATATAACCGTGAAGTGTGTAAATACCGCGTAATTATTTTTAAAAAAAAAGTAGGGTCCACTATTAAAAAATTAATTTTTTTTTTTCATGTAGGTTTTATGTTTTATTTATTTTTTTAAATCAATTACGCTGTGGTTGCACAATTCACGGTTGCAAATATATTTTTATATAAAAAAGGCTAGCCAACATGAACTTGAATAACTCAACACAAACTCGAGTAATACATTTAGGCCTCATTTGGTTATACAGTTTAGATGAGATGAGATATTTTGTTAAAATTTAAATAAAATCTTATTATAATATAATTTTTTTAATATTATTATTGTTTAGAAATTTGAAAAAATTGAATTGTTTATTATATTTTAAGTGAAAATTTATGAAAATTATAATGATTATATAATATGAAATGATACGAGATTATTTAGATTTGAGGATCCAAACCAACCCTGTTAGTTGGATCGAATTATAGTTGACTCATTCATGACATGAACGTGAACGATCCAATATGAATTTGAATTGGCCAACACTATTGACCAGCCTTGGTCAAAATAAGATATATGTGTATGCGGATTTGCTTTTTCTTATCAGTGGATGAGGGTTAAATGAAGGGTCGAAAAACACATGATGTTTAATTTCTGATCCATGTTCGATCGATCCGTCCCTTTCAGGCTAATGGTGTGCAGAGAGAGAGAGAGAGAGAGAGAGATCAGCTTACTACAAAAGCTACGTGCTTTTGTGATATAAAATGGTTGGTTTGTTTTTTCAAAGTATTAAATTCTTCAGGGAGGCATGCGATGGTGTCCAACCACTAACTCATTTATTATTTGACACTCCCCATGACTTTTCGAGACAGCTTCTGGCCCCCGAAGTCTTTGAAGGAGTTTCCTATATTACTAAAATTGTTTAAAAGATAAATCTATGTTTGGCTCAAATGACCTTGCTTGATCATGAACTTATAACAGACGTACATGAAGATCAGGAAATTAAGAAACATGTATGGCACAATTAACGGCTGATCTGACCACCACCCAACGTACTTATTGATCTGAGGGCAATTTCAAGTTTCAACAACATCAACAACTCATCTGTAAGAAAATAAAGTAATCCCACAAACAACAGACAACAGTACTTGTCTCTTTTTTCCTTTCACATTAATCTGGACTTGTCCGATCTACCATTCCATGCAACTGCCTCAATTACTCTTTCTGAAACAGTGAAACGTACTCAGACCTATTTTCTAGCCATTTAGCATTTACTCACACAACCGCCCCTCACGATTTCGTACACACACGAGAGAGAGAGAGTACAGTCTGAGTCTGTACTCATTACTTAGTATACTTACTTCGCTCCCTTTTAGGAAAAAATGAGTGAGATGCTTAGTACTAGTCTGTGATAGAGTCCTGCATGCATGCTTATCTAGGAATGGAAATTCTCGTAATTCTTTACTAACACCTGATGTGAGAGACGGGCGAAAGTCCAAGAGAACTATAACAATTTTGTTACCTATGTGACTGTGTGTTTAAAAGCAAAAAGAAATCATTCACTCATGATTCTTTCTCTATTTTTGTATGCATTGATCGATCATCATGCCCACTAAAATTCACTTCAAGAAATTAATTAAACTCTGTGGTTGTAAATTAAATGGTTAACAAGCAAAAGATTTGGGGGGAAAATCAACCTCCTTCTAATCATTTGGCTGCAGGCAGGCAAATTAAAGAAAAAGCTAATCTAGCAGAAGTAGTGCAGAAAGTACTTACCCCACCCCAGGCGGAAAAGAGAAAGAGACGCACATTAAATAGAACCACTCCGACTCGGTCAAGTCCTCCGGAGATAAGGCTGCACAAGGCCGCCGTGCCGGCTGGTTTGTCTCTCCGGCGGATAAAGAATCGTAGAGCTCTCTAAGCTGCTGGCTTCTCTGAAGGGATGCCTCCTCGGAACTAACCTCCATGGGTTGCACCGTCTTCCGAGTCTTAATTGCTCCATTGTAGTACCCGTCCGCCCATACTAAGATCCTGTAAACAGGATAAATGTAAACAATAGGAAATGATTGTTAGAACGCTCTCAGGTAGGCAAATTGAGCAGCCTGAGCAGTAATTCGATTATCCGAGTAGAAGAATGTTACGAGAATTTTCCAGTAAAAATTACCCTTGCTGTGGACAGAGTTGCCAAAAGAGGCTGTAAGTCCATTGAACAGATTGCACCGCCGCCTGCAACATAGTTTGAAGCTGGCTACTCGGCGGTGCAGCCATGGTTGCAGCTGAGTTCTAACCCAGCAGACAGCTTGAGCTCCTTTTTATCAAATATCAGCCCCAGGAAAGGAAACAAAAGAGAACATCTTGGGGAAAAGAAAAAGAGACAGCTAGAAAAAAACCGGCCACTTTTGGGTTTCGTATACAGTAATAGACACAATTAAATTAGGAGAAGTACTGTTCAGTCAGCTAAAACTCTAACCACTGTAACCAAACAAAAAGACGAGTGAGATAGGACCTTTAGGAAAGAAGAGAAGGTAAATGGCCGAGACCTGCAGGTAAGGAAAAGAGATCGAGAAGAAAAAAAGTTAGATGACTTTGAGGAGGATATGTTAATAGCCCAGAAAATACCACACCTTGTAAATAAATATAAAAGTTCGAGAGAGAGAGAGAGAGACAGAGAGAGAGAATAGTCGCTGTGTTTGTGCAATATCGGATGCAGGAGAGGAGAGAGGGAGAGACGTGGGTTTTGACTGGAAGGTCTACCAGACAGTTGAGATATAGATATGCGATGATCTGATACGTACGTGTGCATGTGGGATTGATTTTTTTTGTTAGTTGTGTGGGCGCGCGTGTGCTGGTGGTGTTGTGGGGGAGAATGAGTAGAATAATGATTAGGTGGCGAAGACTGGACGTTGGAGTAGGACTTCCATCTGTATAATTTTGTGTTTTCATTCGTAGCTTTGCTATTCATAAGTCCATACACCATACACTATATTATTTTTTATTTTATTTATTTTTTAAAATTTGTTTTTAAATTTTATTTAGTTTTATTCTTTTTAAAATAATAAAATTCTTCTATTAATCATCCATATATTATACATTTGATAAGAGAAAAAAATTAAAAAAATAATAAAAAAAAAGATGTGTGGTGTATGAAACTTATGAATAGAATTTTTCTTTCATTTGGGTAGGAGAGGCCACCAGTTGTTCCACACCCAATTGTCAACCGCTTAACATTGAATGCATAGTCTTTTTTAATTAGTGTCACGTTTTTTTAAAGCTTTTTTAAGTCGGTGTACAGTACATATAATTTATATTATTTAAATAATAAAATTTAAATTTTAAATTTTTTCTTCTAAATTAAATTATATATAGAAATTAATTTTTATAATATTTATTATTTTTAGATAATATTATATACGTAATAAATATCTTAAGCCAATTTCGTGTACCATCTCCCGCAAACTCTCAAATATGAGAAAGAATTTTAAAAAATAATCTTTCAATTATAAGAAAACATTTAACATAACTTGATCCGTTACTTAGGGGACTATAGTTTTTGAAAAGCACATCCATGAAGTTAGTTTTACAAGATGATTGATATTGGTATAAACTATGGCGTAATATTAAATATATAATTAATATTATATATAGGACATACTTATATATTTTTGTCATTTTAGATTCTAAAGTTTGGATATAACCTTCTCATAATTTCCTTCCTGAATTTCAAACATAACTTAAATATAAAATATATTTCAATTTCAGATTTTTAACTTTTTCATCTAATTATTACTAAATCATTATCTAAACACAAATTCTATTATAATTTTTTTAAACTTCCAAACAAAACACAAAAAATAATACATTTTTTTTAAATTTAAAAATAAAAATAATATTTAAACAATTTTTTAACTTTATAATATTTTTATTCAATTTTTTCTATCTCATTTTTAAAAATTAAATAAAATATTTCAATTCAAAATATTTCATTCCTATTTACAGAATTATGAGATATAGTGTCCAAACGAGTCCTAAGAAATTTTTAATGCTTAATTGTGTAACTTCCTATCACCTCATTACTTTATAGTTTGCTTGTCTGTAAATTAAGAATATCATAGTTTCATTCTTAAACATCACTTAAACTATGGGTGAGATTTGGCCGGTCCAAATGTATAATAATTAAAAAAATATAATTATTTATATATTTATATATAAATTAATTATATAATTAGTAACTAATACTAATATTTATAATTATATACTAATATTAATATTTATACTAATACTAATAGTCTAATATGGTATAAAAAAATAATACTAAATTACTAATAGTCTAATAGTTTGATATAGACTATTGTAATATTGTTATACTTATACAGTTATACTAACATAATTGTTGCCCAGATGACTAATATAAGAGGGAGGGTGAATTGAGTTGTATTAAAAAAATAACAATTATAAATCAAATATATAATATAAAATATAAGCAAAATATGAAATAACAATAAATATAAAGAGTAAGGGTAAGAGAGAAGCAAACTCAGTATGTTAACGAGGTTCGGCCCCACTGCCTATGTCCTCGCCTCAAGTTATCCCTTGAAAATTTCCAAATTCACTATTCAACCTCTTTCAGGTGGAGATAGAAACCTATTACACCTTTGAACAACACCGCTACAAAGGATCCGTGTAGAACACCCTCTATACTTGCAATCACCTTACACGTGGTGATTCAACTATTTCCCGTGTAGAACACTTTCTACACGCACAAGGGTTATACACACAATTTTTCTGATACAAGAGCTGATAGTAGGTAGGTTATCAGAAAACACTCCTCAATGAGTGAAATAAGAACAATACAGCCCAAACTATATCTCTCAAAATGAACAAGGATTAAGGCTCAATGCTTAGAGAAGAAAGAATGAAAGTTTTGAATGAATGTTGTATGCTCTGGATGTTGTAAATGTGAAGCTCTCAAATGATCTATTTAGAGACATATGAGACTTCATATTCAAATTAAAAAAGATTTACATGTCAAAAACAACATCATTCACTTTTTAAAAAAAAATTCAAATAAAAGGTTCTTCTTTTTCAATTGTCAAAGACAACATCATTCATTTTTCAAAAATTTCAAACCTAATATTTTACTTTTGGCATATGACAAAAGGAGCACACTTTACTTTTCAAAAAATTCAAACCTAATCTTTTACTTTTTGCATATAACAAAAGGAGCACACTTTACTTTTTAAATATTTCAAATAAAATCATCTACCTTTTGCATAAGTTAAAAAAAACATCAATCACTTTTGAAAATATTCAAATAAAACATGCACATGTGAAAGATGACAATCAATCATCTTTAATATGTTCAAAGTTCAACCATTTAATTAAGGTATGCACATGTGAAAGATGACAATCAATCATCTTTTAAAATTTTCAAAATATTTATGCACATGTGGAAAATGTATTTTAATCTTTTATGATAAAATATTAATTTTGAGCCTTAATCCTAATTTCGAATTTTTAAGAGATTTACAACATTATTCTATGACTTTAATGTGAATTTATTCCTTTCTTGCTCATGCTTGTTTTCTTGATGTGCTTGACTCCATTGTGTAGACAACTTGAGTTTGAAACTCCTTTATTCTTTGAATTCATTTGTTATCATCAAAATCCATGTGTAGATATATAATTATACAAAACTTGAAATCTTGAGTTTAACAATCTCCCCATTTTTGATAATGACAAATATTTGATAGAACCTGAAACCTGTCTTAATACTTAAGCTCCCCCTGAGAATGTGCGTTAGTTATTCAAACAAGAGTATAAATATAATTCCAAGTATATATAACAAGTTTAGCAATTCAAACAATGTTAATGTTCTAATCTAACACTTCTCCCCCTTTTGGCATAATTAAAAAAGATCCGCAACAAGTAAATGGACTGAAGAAAACGGCGCGTTAATAGACACTGTAGATAGTTGAAAAAAAATTGGATCTGTTCGTGACCCGACAAGTGTGGCTAGAGATTTGAAAAAATCGCCTGATGTTGTTGAGAAACGAGATTGAAGGCTCCGAGTTTCTAAAAAATGTCATTTTCACCGATCGGGAAAAAAAATCACATTGCTCTTAGACTTGGATGATAGCTCATCTGGTTCTTTATGCTATCTTTATAAAATCAGTCTTAAAGTTCATCCAATCCGCATCAAGTTTTCTTCTCATCTCTATAACTCATCTGCATTCCTTCAACATTCTCATTTTAAGCCTTCTATTCTTTTCTCAATGGCTCATTTTTCTAACATTTCTCTAGATCCATCCATGAGACATTCTGCACCTCAACCTCCTATCCTTTCTGCAGCTACCATTGGTGCCATGTTGCAGCAAGAAAATAATAATTTAGCTAATAAGTCAGATTCTGATGCTATCTATGACTTGGTGAGTCTTGGGACTCGCTACTCTTCCTCTATTGTTGCTTTTTTCCAGTGGCTACAAGTTAGAAATCATGAAGTTGAAAAGTTCAAAGAACAAATTGTTGCACTTCAACGAATTGTTCAAGAGTCTCACACAAGGGGAGGAATCATTCGGCAGAAGAATAAACAGTTGAAATCTTTATTAGATTCTTCATTCCACTTGCCGGTTCCCATGGATAAGAATGATATGATATTGTATGAAGAGAATGAGCATTTCAAACATGAGGCTAAAAATCTCAAGTTTATATAAAAGCATTAAAAAAATCCATTTCTATTTTTATTGACTTTGGTCTATCTTTTAAGAGATATTCATAGCATGCATCATACTTATTTCTCTTTTGATCATACATAATCTATCTTCTGGTAAAAGTTTGTGAAAATATCTGCTAACTGATCGTGTATGTTTGTGAACTCTAGTACTATATCGCCTTTCTGCACATGATCTCGAAGAAAATGATATCTTATTTCAATATGCTTAGTTCTAGAATGTTGTATTGAGTTATTTGAAAGATTTATAACACTTGTATTATCACATTTGATTGAAATGTGATTATACATGAGTTTAAAATCTTCAAGTTGTTGCTTCATGTAGAGAACTTGAGCACAACAACTACCCACAATAACATATTCTGCTTCAGCAGTAGACAGTGTAACAGAATTTGGTTTTTACTAAACCAGGAAACTAGTGCATGATCTAAGAAATGACATGCTTCACTAGTGTTTTTTTGATCTATTTTACAGCTAGCATAATCTGCATCTTTGTAGCTGATTAGATCGAAAGATGTGTGCTTAGGATACCATAACCTTAGATTAATTGTACCACTAAGATATCTAAGAATGCGCTTAATTGCAATTAAATGTGATTCTTTTGAAGATGATTGAAAGCGTGCACATAAGCACACACTAAACATAATATCTGGTCTACTGGCTGTTAAATATAATAAGCTACTAATCATACTTCGATATATTTTCGAGTCAACTGGCTTACTGGATTCATCTTTATCAAGTTTAGTTGATGGGCTCATTGGTGTTCCAATTTCCTTAGCACTTTCCATCTCAAATTTCTTCAGTAATTCCTTAATATATTTTGATTGATTGATGAATGTCCTACTTTTTGCTTGCTTAATTTGCAATCCGAGAAAGAATGTAAGTTCTCCCATCATGCTCATCTCAAATTTTTCCTGCATAGTCTTAGCAAAAACTTGACACATATTTTCATTAGTAGCACCGAATATTATATCATCAATATAAATCTGAATCAAAAGAATATTATCATTTTTATATTTAATGAAAAGAGTTGTGTCAATTTTTCCTCTTGAAAAACCTTTCCAATCAAGAAACCACTGAGTCTCTCGTACCAAGCTCTAGGAGCTTGTTTAAGTCCATATAGTGCTTTTGTGAGTTTGAAAACATGATTTGGGGAAATATGATTTTCAAAACCTGGAGATTGCTTAACATATACCTCTTCATTTATAAAACCATTTAAGAAAGCACTTTTAACATCCATTTGAAAAAATTTGAAATCTTTATAATAAGCATATGCAAGTAGTATTCGAATAGTTTCTAATCTTGCGACTGGTGCATATGTCTCATTATAATCGATTCTTTCTTCTTGATTAAAACCTTGGGCTATAAGTCAAGCCTTATTTTTAGCAATGATTCTGGACTCATCTTTCTTATTTCTAAAAACCCATTTTGTTCCAATAATAGTATGATTTTTGGGTTTAGGAACAAGTGTCCAAATATCATTTCTTTCAAATTGATTCAACTTTTCTTGCATAGCTAGAATCCAAGATTCATCAAGAAGTGCGTCATCAATATTTTTGGGTTCAATCTGAGATAGAAAAGCAGTATGATTGCAAATATTTCTAAGAGATGATCGAGTACTTACACCTCGTGAAGGTTCTCCTAAAATTTGTTCCATTGGATGATCTTTCACAAATTTCCACTGTTTGGTTGCATCTTGTATTAAATTTTGATTATCTTTCCTGATGGTTCCATGTTGAACTTCTTCTATTGTGTTCTCTTTATTGAGATTGAGACTTTCCGTATTATTTATACCTCCTGTTTCTTCATCAATAGATTTCTTGGAGAGTGAAAAATTAGATTCATCAAATACTACATGCATAGATTCTTGTACAGTCAAAGTCTTCTTATTGAATACTCTATAAGCTTTACTATTAGTAGAATACCCGAGAAAAATACCTTCATCAAATTTTGCATCAAACTTGCCTAAATTATTCCTGTCATTCAAAATAAAACATTTGCATCTAAATACATGAAAGTAACCAATGTTGGACTTTTTCTCATTCCAAAACTCATAGGGGGTTTTATCTAATTTAGACCTTAGCATAACTCTATTTATAACATAACATGCAGTACTTACCGCTTCGGCCCAAAAATAACTAGACAAGTTGTTCTCATTGAGTATTGTTCTTGCCATCTCTTGAAGAGATCTATTTTTCCTCTCTACTACCCCATTTTGTTGAGGAGTTCAAGGAGCAGAAAAATTATGTACAAAACCATTTTCATCACAAAATGTTTTAATATTTTTATTAACAAACTATTTTCTCCTATCATTTCGAATACTTGAAATAGTATAACCCTTTTCATTTTGAATTTTCTTGCATAACTTGGTAAAGGCATTATGTGCTTCATCTTTATGAGTAAGAAAGATGACCCAAGTATATCTAGAGAAATCATCAACAATAACAAATGCATAATATTTTCCTCCTAGACTTGCAACTCTATTTGGTCCAAAAAGATCCGTGTGTATCAGTTGCAATGGTCTAATAGTGGAAATATGTTTCTTGGTTTTAAAAGAAGTTTTTATTTGTTTACCAAATTGGCATGCATCACAAATTTTGTCTTTAAGAAAATATGTTTTTGGTAAACCTCTCACAAGATCATTTTTTGAAAGTTTGGAAATAAGTTCCATATTGGCATGACCTAGTTTTCTATGCCATAACCAACTAGTTTAATTTTGAGTTGAAAAACAAATTGCATCTTGTGAGGTAATTTCTTCAAAATCGATTGTATAAACATTGTTGCTTCTAAAAGCAATAAAACAAATATTACAATCATGATCATTTAAAATAATGCATTTATCCATTTTGAAAGTAACTGTAAATCCTTTATCATATAATTGACTTATGCTCAAAAGATTATATTTTAGACCTTCAACAAGTAGAACATCTTTAATTATGAGAGAAGATTCATTACCAATTTTACCTATTCCCACAATCTTCCCTTTTGAGTTATCTCCAAATGTCACGTGTCCTTTTTCTTTAGACCTAAGATCAAAGAACTTAGTCTTGTCTCCCGTCATGTGTCTTGAACATCCACTATCTAAAAATCATTTGGTTTTGCTTGTGGATGACTTCATGCATACCTATAAAAACAATTAAAATGATTTTTCTTGGTACCCAAGTTCTTTGGGTCCTTTATTTATTAGTATTAGAAGAAACAAGATTTTTAGATACCCATATAGCCCTAATAGTCATTGTATGATTTCTTCTAATATGACAAGTATGATAATTATGACCATTTCTTTTACAGAAATTGCAAATAGCATGTGCCATACATGAAGAACTTGAATGATTATAATAATATCTTTTTTGAGAAAATTATTTTTATGAAAAGAATTTTGAATATTGGTTTTTGATATAGAAGGATTATCAAAGAAATTTTTATAAGGTTTGTATTTTTGTTTTGGCATATATCCCAAGCCTGCCTTGTCAAAAACATATCTTTGACTACCAAGAAGTTTTTCAAAATTTCTTTTTCCATTCGTAAAGTTTTCAATAATATTTTCTAAATCAGTTTTCTTCTTATTCAACTCAAGATTTTCATCTTTCAAAATGATATTTTCTTTTCTTAAAATATCAATTTCGTTTGTTAAAGAAGAATTTTTCTTTTTCAAAGCAGTATACTTGATACCTAATTTTTCAAATTCCTCATATACCTCTTCTAAAATATTTTGCAGTTCTTCATATGAAGGATCTTCATATCAAGATTTGTTATCTCAATGTCATCTTTAGCTATAAGACAAAGATTTGCTGATTCTCCATTGCTTGCTTCACTATCTGAACTACTTGAATCATCATCCCATATAGCTTTCATTGTTTTTTTGCCATTGTTTCGATTTTTCTTTAGCAGAGGACAATTTGGCTTGATATAACTAGGCTTATTACATTTATAACAAATTAAAGTGTCATTTTTACCTGAATCTTTATTGAAAAACTTTTTGAAAGATTTCCTTGGAGGAGTTTTATTTTTCTTTAAGAACCTCTGAATTCTTCTTGTTATCATCGCAACTTCTTCATATTTGTCTTCATTTTCCTCATCGTCATCACTTTCACTTTCATAAGGAACAGCTTTAAGTGCTAAGCTCTACTTTGGCTTTCCTTCTTCTTCTTCTCTTTTCAATGTGTACTCATGGGTGATAAATGACCCGATGAATTCATTCACTTCGAGCTTCTTGAGGTCTCTAGCTTTAAGAATCGTTGTCACTTTTGATTCCCAGCGTTTTGGTAGAGAGTTGAGAATTTTTCTTACTATTTTTACCTTGGAATAAATTTTGCCAAGAGCTGTCAAGCTGTTTATGATGTTAGTAAAACAAGTGTGCATACTAGAAATAGATTCATTATCATTCATCTTAAACATTTCATATTCATAAGTAAGAATATAAATTTTTGATTCCTTGACTTACGAAGTTCCTTCATAAGTAACTTCCAAGTTATCCCAAATTTCTTTTGCCGTAGCACAAGTCATTATTCTATTAAATTCATTTCCATTGAGAGCATTAAATAATAAATTCATAGCAGTTAAATTCAAAGTATAAAGTTTATTGTCTTCACAATCAAACTCTTCTTCTTCCTTTTTGACCTTTACTCCATCAACCACTTTTTTTAGAATATAAGGTCCATTTACAATGCATTTCCAGATTTCTCGACCTTGAGTCTGAAGGAATATTCTCATTCTAACTTTACAGAATGAGTAATTATCTCCACAAAAGAGTGGAGGCTGACTGCTAGATTGACTTTCACCAAATGAATCTGCAATGTTAGCCATAAGATCTTAACTCAAAAGATAGTTAATCTTATAATAGAGCTCTTAGCTCTGATACCAATTGTTACTGATCATAGGCAGAACCTATGTTACCTAACAATTGTACCTATCAAACTAGCCGGCCACCGTCTCTACCGGTGCATCGTCACTCATGGTTGGAGAGTCTTGCTTCGGTGACACAGTCACAAGCGAGAGTTCCCATGAGTGATCTGCCTGTATGAACAGTACATGTCAACTAGCTCTGATACCAATTGTTGCCCAGATGACTAATACAAGAGGGGGTGAATTGAGTTGTATTAAAAAAATAACAATTATAAATCAAATATATAATATAAAATATAAACAACATATGAAATAACAATAAATATAAAGAGCAAGGGTAAGAGAGAAGCAACTCAGTATGTTAATGAGGTTCAGCCCCACTGCCTACGTCCTCGCCTCAAGCTACCTCTTGACGATTCTCAAATTCACTATTCAACCTCCTTCAGGTGGAGATAGAAATCTATTACTTCTTTGAACAACACCGCTACAAAGGATCCGTGTAGAACACCCTCTACACTTGCAATCACCTTACACATGGTGATTCAACTATTCCCTGTGTAGAACACTTTCTACACGCACAAGGGTTATACACACCCTTTTTCTGATACAAGAATTGATAGTGAGTAGATTATCAGAAAACACTCCTCAATGAGTGAAATAAGAACAATACAGCGCAAACTATATCTCTCAAAATGAACAAGGATTAAGGCTTAATGTTTAGAGAAGAGAGAATGAAAGTTTTGAATGAATGTTGTATGCTCTGGATGTTGTAAATGTGAAGCTCTCAAATGATCTATTTATAGGCATATGAGGACAAACCAAGAAACGAAATTGATAGGGAATGACCTAGAAATGTTTATGAAGCTAAAGGAAGTGAGTTTTGGCCGTGGGTGGCGGTGTAAACGGCGGTGGAAGCAGAAAAAGGCCAAATCGGAGTTGAGATCGTGAGAGCTGCTCCCACAATGGATTGGGGCTGAAATTGGGTGGGTTAGGGCGGCAAGAGGTAGATGATGAAGTGGTAAAGAGATGGTGGCCGAAGGTGGAACTACGGCGCCGGAAAAGCTCAAAAACTGTGTGGCTTGGAGGAGCTCGTGACGGCTAACGGTGGCTCGGATGGAGGTGAAACTTGGTGGGGATGTTCACCGGTGGGAGGGGAAGAAAACTGGGTGGGTGGTGTCAGCCACGTCACCGGCGAGTGGCGGCTCTAGGCTGAGAAAGCAATCGGTGACAGAGAGAGAATGGAGAGCTGGTGCCGTGACTTCCAGCTGTGCGTGGCGGCTAACGGCTGCACGGATTGGCCTGAAAATTGGTGGGGGTGATCACCGGCCAGAGAGGAGTCGACCGGTGGGAGCGGTGCATTGCACGGCAGCGGGACGGCGGCGAACTGGGCGGCCGAAGTTGGAAGGCGCTAATGAAGAGAGAGGGAGTTCGTGCGAGCAGGAGGGGGAAACCGGGAAAAGAAGAAGAAAAAGAAAGAAAAGGAAAGAAAAAGAGAGAAAAAGAAAAGAAAAAAAGAAAAAAGGGAAAAAGAAAAGATGAAGGAAAAAATGAGATTCAGTCCTCACCTCCGGAGTCCAAAAACCGATCCGACAAAAACGATTTTAAAACCATAAAACGTCTAAAATAAATTAAACATCACATCAAATAAAATAAAACCAATTTAAAATATAATAATTTAAAATAAAAGAACCAATATATTAATTAAATTAAAAAGCTCATTCAGTGAAAATACATGTAGGAATGGGGTATCACATAATTTTCAAAATATTCATGCACATGTAGAAAATGTATTTTAATCTTTTATGATAAAATATTAATTTTGAGCCTTAATCCTAATTTCAAATTTTTAAGGGATTTACAATATTACTCTGACTTTAATGTGAACTTATTCCCTTTTTGCTTATACTTGTTTCCTTGATGTGCTTGACTCCTTTGTGTAGACAACTTGAGTTTGAAACTCCTTTATTCTTTGAATTCATTTGTTATCATCAAAATCCATGTGTAGATATATAATTATACAAAGGTTGAAACTTTAGGTTCAACAATAGTTATACTAAATCACTATAAGTAATACTAATATATAGCTATACTAATAATCTACTATTAATATTTAATACTATTATATAGTTATACTAATCACTATAATTAATACTAATATATAACTATACGATACTTATACAGTTGTACTAATACTATTAGACTAATAATATTATATTTATACTAATATATATATATATCATAGTATACTATATGTAAATATATATATCATAGTATATATGTGACGCCCCCCAAATCCCCACGCCCGAACACGGGGAAATTGAGACGTCCGGATGGTGACAACCCGGGTCACCATCCCATCGTCGGGTGCCGAGTGTGTGTCAGGCAACAAATGTGTACAGAGAAACACGCAGCGGATAAAGAAAGTCATAACTAAGTACCAGAATTTTTCTTAACGTAATACAAGCTGTTTAAAACGTACATAAATAAAAATATTATAAAAACACAAATACATGTTTAAAAACAGATAAAAAGCACAGCATCAGCAACCCGGCGGAGCCGCATCCTCGGGCTCAGCCTCCTCCTCCTCTTCCTCGAACTCTGCACCAAAAGCTACGGAACCAAAAATGGTTCCGCAGGTAAGTATAACCCAAACACTACCAGATAAAAACACATATAGCTCAAACAACATGCATGCAAGAACAACCTAAACACATGCCCCGCAAAACCACATTTTTTCCACGCACGCCAAAACCCATATGGCCCACAAAACATCCAAGAAGTCAAACCTCGCCATTATCCCCGATAATGGCCCAAACCACCATTTTCCCAGAAAATGGATCATAACCGAAAACCATACCACACCCACACTGTATGCACCATGATCTCCCATAGGGATCATCCGCACACCCTGGCTCAGTGCCACACCGTAGAGAACGGCTACGCGTGTGACACCTAAACAAGTGATGCCCAGACTCACGTCACACGCGCGAACCATCTGGGCCATCCTCTAGCCCTCACCAGCGAAAGGCCACGGAGTCGGTGAGTAGGGCGATGCCCGGTTCCGCGCCCTGCGCGTTCGTAGCCAAGCATCCCCTAGCCCCGCTCCCGTCATCGCTCTCGACAACACAAGGGACGTCACTCAGTATTAACCACTCCCGAGTGACCAGAGGAGTTCCGATTACGCATACACCATGATCTCCCCTAGGGATCATCCGTATACATGGCTCTGTACCACACCGCAGGTAACGACTGCGCATGTGGCACCTAAACGAGTGATGCCCAGACTCACGACACGAGCGCGAACCATCTGGGCCATCCTCTAGTCCCCGCCACTAGAAGGACCACGGAGTCGACACGACATCGTCACCCTATCGTGCGATCCGGTCGTCGCCCTGCGACAACCCAGGGGATGTCACTCAGTATTATTCGCTCCCGAGTGACCAGAGGAGCTCCACCGTGATAATAACCCATCCCGGCTTGGGCTCGTGAGACACATGCAACCAAAAACCAAAACGCTGATAAACATGAATTACACAAATAAAGCAAAACGCACATGCACGCAAATAAAATACAACGCACGCCACACGGTCCAATCAAATCAACCAGTCACAACCAACCAAACAAACACTCCATCCTCAATCCATCCGACCCCCGAAACTCCTCGGACTCAGTCCGGAATCAACAACCAACAACAGATAAAATAAATAAATGCTTAATTAAATAAAACAATTGAATGAGCAATATACATTAAAATCTGAAAATAGGGTTTGGAAAATACTTACAGCGCTATACGGTATTTTTAGAAAGCTCGCGGCGTTGCTAACGGCGGAAAAACAGCAACGTCACAGTGAAAATTCACTGTGGCCGTGGGTCCGAAAAACCCACTTTTGAACGGGGACAAACTAGGACACGGGATTGATAGGGAATGGTCTAGAGGTGGTTGTGAAGCTATAGGAAGTGACGGACGGCCGTGGGTGGCGGCGGAATGGCCGGAAATGGCCAAAAAGGGCAAATCGGAAAACAAGCTCGTGGGAGCTGCTCCGGTGGTCGATGGAGGCCGGAAATGGGTGGGTTAGGACGGCAAGAGGTCGGTGATGAAGTGGTGAAGAAATGGTGGCCGGAGGTGGAGCGACGGCGGCGGATCGAGCTGAAAACCGTGCGGCCTTTGGAGGGCTTTTCCGGCCAAACGGCCGGCCGGATGGGGGAGGAAACCGGTGGGGAGGTGCGCCGGAGGTGGACGAAGAGGATGGTGGGGGAGGTGTCGCCCACGGTGGCCGGACGGCACTGGGTCGACGGTGGGAAGGGGTTCGGCCGTGGGTGAGGAGAGAGAAGAGAGAGAGAGCACGGGGGGGGGGTCCGAACGCGGGAGAGAAAAGGAGAGAAAGAAAAAAAAAAGAAAAAAAAAGAAAAAGAGGGAAAAAGGAAAAGAAGGGAAAAAGAAAAAGGAAAAAAGAGAAAAAGGAAAAAGATGTGAAAAGAGATGAGGTCCAATCCTCACTCCGGGAAAACGAAACAAACCGCCAAAAAGATTAAAATCGCAAAACAACTAAAAGAAATAAAACACAACCTCAAATAAAATAAATTAAATTAAAAACCAACTTTAAAAACGCAAATAAATTAAAATAAATAGCTAATATATTAATTAAAATAAAAACAAGTATTTCAGCGAAAATACACTTAAAAACGGGTCATCACATCCTCCCCTCCTTAAAAACAATTTCGTCCTCGAAATTGCAAGATCACCACCAACTTAAACCAAACCACACAAACGCACATGAACCAACTGAGACCAAGATTAAATTACATACCTTCATCATTCAAACAAATATGGATATAGCTCCCTCATGTCCGCCACTCGCTCCCATGAGAAGTCTTGTGCTAACGGATCTCCCCAAGCCACTTTAACCAACGGTATCGTCTTGGACCTCAACTGCTGCTCCTTCCAATCCATAATCTGTGACGGAACAACTTCATAAGTGAGATCCGGTTGCAACTGAATACTTGCTGGGTCGACGAAGCGTGGCTCTTGCTGTCCAAAGCTCTTCTTCAGGGATGATACGTGGAAGACGTCATGAACATCCCCAATATAATCTGGCAAAGCAACTCTGTAGGCGACGGACCCTACTCTCTCCAGAATCTGAAAAGGGCCGACGTACCTCGGATCTAGTTTCCTTTTCTTACCAAAACGCTTAACACCTCTCATGGGAGAGACTTTAAGATAAACCCAATCACCTACTTCAAAAGACAATTCTCTCCTCCTGGTATCAGCGTAGCTTTTCTGGCGACTCTGAGCTGCCGCCATTTTATCTCTGATGATCCGGATTTGGCTTTGCATCTCTTGAATTATTTCGGGTCCAATAATTCTACTCTCCCCAACTTCATCCCAACACAAGGGCGACCTGCACTTTCTCCCATAAAGAGCTTCGTAGGGAGCCATCTGAATGGTCGCATGGAAGCTGTTATTGTAGGCAAACTCAATGAGCGGCAAATGATTTTCCCAACTCCCTTGGAATTCCATGACACACGCTCGCAGCATGTCTTCCAGAGTTTGAATGGTGCGTTCTGACTGGCCGTCTGTCTGCGGGTGATAAGCAGTACTGAACTTCAATTTAGTACCCAAAGCTGCCTGCAAACTCTTCCAGAACTGCGATGTGAACCTCGGGTCCCGATCCGACACTATACTCTTTGGTATGCCGTGTAGCCGCACTATCTCCTTAACATACAAACGGGTCAACTTACCCAAAGAGTCGGTGTTATTAACAGGCAGAAAATGAGCACTCTTCGTTAACCGATCCACAATCACCCAAACCGAATTCTTCCCACTAGGCGTTCTCGGCAAACCCACAACAAAGTCCATCGTGATGTCATCCCATTTCCACTCAGGAATTGGGAGGGGTTGGAGCATACCTGCAGGTCTCTGATGTTCGGCCTTTACCTGTCGGCATGTGTGGCATTTCTCCACATGTAAGGCAATGTCCCTCTTCATTCCATCCCACCAGTAATTTTTCTTCAAGTCCCGATACATCTTTGTACTGCCGGGATGAACCGAATAAGGGGCCGCATGAGCTTCCGCCATGATCCGCTCTTTGAAATCTGAGTCCTTTGGAACTACTCTGCGATCTCGGAACCGTAATATCCCATCACTATCCATGCTATAGTGCAACGGCCCTCGAGACTTTCGAACTCTTTTCCTGATGTTCAGCAGCTTCGGATCCTTTCTTTGGAGAGCTTTCAATTCTTCAAAATCGGTTACCCGAATATCAAGAACTGATGATAAAATTTCCACTTGCTGCGAACTCTCTAGTAGGAGCCTTCTCATCCCACAGAGTAACGAATCCACTTCCGACGGCTCAGCTTCGTCTTCCAAATGTGACTTCCGGCTCAAAGCATCAGCAACTATATTAGCCTTTCCTGGATGGTACTTGATCTCACACTGATAGTCACTGATTAGCTCCAGCCACCGCCTTTGCCTCATATTTAAATTTTTCTGGGAAAACAAATGCTTCAAACTCTTATGATCAGTAAATACCTCACAAGCTTCCCCATACAAGAAATGCCGCCAGATCTTGAGTGCAAAAACAATCGCAGCCAATTCTAGATCGTGCGTCGGGTAATTCTTTTCATGGTCCTTAAGCTGACGAGATGCATAGGCTACAACCCGTCCTTCCTGCATAAGGACACAACCCAACCCAAACTTGGACGCATCGCTGAAGACTACGAAAGGCTTATGCGGTTCTGGGAGTGCTAACACTGGTGCCGTCGTCAACCGATTCTTTAATTCCTGGAAGCTTCTCTCACATTTGTCTGACCATACAAATTCTGTATTTTTCCGAGTCAAGGCTGTGAGAGGTCCGGATAGGCGAGCAAAACCTTCTACAAATCTTCGATAATAACCGGCGAGCCCCAAGAAACTCCTGATCTCCCGTACTGTAGTCGGGCGTGGCCATGACAAAATGGCTTCTATCTTACTGGGATCAACAGCCACTCCGTCTCTGGAAATAACATGCCCAAGAAATTTAACTTCTTCCAACCAGAACTCACACTTGCTAAGCTTGGCATAAAGCCGGTGTTCTCTCAATTTCTCAAGCACCAAGCTAAGATGATACACATGCTCTTCAACATCTCGAGAATAAATCAGTATATCATCAATAAATACTACCACAAAAGAATCCAGATAAGGTTGGAACATCCGATTCATTAAATCCATGAAAGCGGCAGGGGCATTAGCTAACCCAAACGGCATCACCTTAAATTCATAGTGTCCATACCTCGACCTGAAAGCAGTTTTTGGCACATCCTGCTCTCTGATTCTCAGCTGGTAGTATCCCGACCTCAGATCAATTTTAGAGAACACGGCTGCTCCCTGAAGCTGGTCAAACAAATCATCTATCCGCGGGAGAGGATATTTATTTTTGATGGTCACCTTGTTCAACTCCCGATAGTCGATGCACATACGAAGGGTTCCATCTTTCTTTTTAACAAATAAAACTGGAGCACCCCACGGCGACGTACTAGGCTGAATAAATCCCTTCTCTACCAGTTCTTGCAACTGAGTCTTCAACTCTTTCAATTCAGCCGGTGCCATGCGATAAGGAGCTTTATGCACAGGAGCCGCTCCAGGTTCCAAATCTATGACAAACTCCATCTCCCGAACAGGGGGTAGTCCGGGCAAGTCATCCACAAATACATCGGGGAACTCTTCTACAATTGGAATGTCTGCCAAGGACTTCTTCTCAGACGGCGTGGACACCATCTGAACCAAGAATGCATCCGCTCCCCATGCAATCTCTCTTCTTGCCTGTATCGCCGATATAATCATCGGCTTCTCTTTTAATCTACTCCCCGCAAATTCCAGACAATCTCCATCCGGAAGCTGAAAGCTAACTGTCCGACTTCTGCAATTAATAGTCGCCGAATATCGGTATAGCCAATCCATCCCGAGGATGATGTCAAAACCCAACAGCTTGAACACCACCAGATCAGCATCCAAAGACCTTCCCTCAAAAATTAACGGGCATCCCAAAGCAACCTTGGAACACCACACCATCTCACCATCGGGTAGTGCCACTACCATGGCCTTCGGCAACGGTTCCGTAATCAAGTTACACACCCGAGCAAACGTGGAAGATACAAACGATTGTGAAGCACCGGAATCAAACAAAGTACAAGCATAAAACTCATACAAACGGACCCTTCCTGAACCAAACACACAACCCATGAAATCCAAAAAAGCAAAGAAAGAGCCAAATGCACCAAAAATTAAATCCAACTTAAAATTAATTTAATCCATACCTGTGATTACTCCAGCATCATGGGTCGCTGGTGCCTCATCATCCACCTCTCCGGGTGTGACAGCATAAACCCGAGCTTGCACTGTTTGCCTCGGGTTGGTCCTTCCACCGCGCCTACCTCCACGGCTCCCTTGGGCTATTCGTGTACATTCTCGGGCAATGTGACCCTGCTGGCCACAACTATAACATCGAACCCCACCAGAAGTGCACTCGCCCACATGGGCTCTATTACAAACTCCACAAACAGGTACACGTCCTCCCATGCGAACACTTGAGGATGCTTGCGGTCGAGTCCCGGACCGCTGAACAAACTTCTGGGGCGAACCCGAGCTGCTTCCTTCACCAGAAAAACTCCGCCTCTTTTGCCCTGGAGGGGAGCCCATACTCAGATTATTTTCCCGCTCTATAAGGGTGGCCACATCCACTAACTCCTGAAAAGTGGATATCCGATGGCTGACCACCAAACGGCGTATATCAGGGCGTAGCCCTTCCTGAAAACGATCTGCTCGCATCTCCTCAGTGGCAACAAGATGAGGAGCAAATCGCTCAAGTTCTATAAACCTCCGGGCGTATTGTTCCACTGTTGCGCCCCCTTGGACCAGATTGGAGAACTCTCTTGCCTTTTGCTTCCTTACCGATGCGGGAAAGAAGCGGTCATTGAACTCCTTCTTGAAACGCTGCCAAGTCACCGCAGCGAAAGATCCCAATTCAGATTCCAACAGCACCCTCTTGGTATCCCACCAATCAGAAGCGATACCATGCAAAAGATAACTGGCGTAGAATACTTGCTGATCTTCAGTGCATCCACACACCTCAAAGGTTTTCTCCAGATCTTTGATCCATTTTCCAGCCTGAAGAGGATCCTCATTTCCAGTAAAGTGTGGAGTCCGATGCGCTAGGAAGCGCTCATAGGTGCATCCGGCTTGCACCATGCTACTGGACCCTCCTGGATACATCCAAGGTCCTCCCTGATATGGCCAAGGACCTCCTGGTTGGGGCCAATACCCTCCTTGAGGTGGACAGGGCCCTCCTGGTGGTGGATAAGGCCCTCCTGGTGGTGGATAAGGCCCTCCTTGTTGTGGCCAAGGACCCCCTTGTTGTGGCCAAGGTCCTTGTGGTGGCCAAGGCCCTGCCTGTTGTGGCCTAATATTCTGTTGCATAAACTCCGTCATCTGCCTTATTGCCTCGGCTAAGGAGTCATCTCTGGAGGTATTGTCTTGCGGTCCCTGAGTATTTTTCCTTGGTCTTCCTGGTCTTCCCATTTTCCTGACACAACACCACACTTGACCCTCCTTTAAGAAAACAAATAAAACCATCACAAAACCAACATAAACAAAAACAACACAACACAACAAGAAACAAAAGAAACCGGCATGTTAAAACATAACTAAATAAATAAAAACAAGCAACCAAGCTCAAACAAATAAACAAATAAAACAACTATACTTAACATAATTTTTAAAACACAACTTTAAAACATTCTGGTACTACCTACGGGACATGTGGTTTTACCCAGAGCCAAACTGCTCTGATACCACCTGTGACGCCCCCCAAATCCCCACGCCCGAACACGGGGAAATTGAGACGTCCGGATGGTGACAACCCGGGTCACCATCCCATCGTCGGGTGCCGAGTGTGTGTCAGGCAACAAATGTGTACAGAGAAACACGCAGCGGATAAAGAAAGTCATAACTAAGTACCAGAATTTTTCTTAACGTAATACAAGCTGTTTAAAACGTACATAAATAAAAATATTATAAAAACACAAATACATGTTTAAAAACAGATAAAAAGCACAGCATCAGCAACCCGGCGGAGCCGCATCCTCGGGCTCAGCCTCCTCCTCCTCTTCCTCGAACTCTGCACCAAAAGCTACGGAACCAAAAATGGTTCCGCAGGTAAGTATAACCCAAACACTACCAGATAAAAACACATATAGCTCAAACAACATGCATGCAAGAACAACCTAAACACATGCCCCGCAAAACCACATTTTTTCCACGCACGCCAAAACCCATATGGCCCACAAAACATCCAAGAAGTCAAACCTCGCCATTATCCCCGATAATGGCCCAAACCACCATTTTCCCAGAAAATGGATCATAACCGAAAACCATACCACACCCACACTGTATGCACCATGATCTCCCCTAGGGATCATCCGCACACCCTGGCTCAGTGCCACACCGTAGAGAACGGCTACGCGTGTGACACCTAAACAAGTGATGCCCAGACTCACGTCACACGCGCGAACCATCTGGGCCATCCTCTAGCCCTCACCAGCGAAAGGCCACGGAGTCGGTGAGTAGGGCGATGCCCGGTTCCGCGCCCTGCGCGTTCGTAGCCAAGCATCCCCTAGCCCCGCTCCCGTCATCGCTCTCGACAACACAAGGGACGTCACTCAGTATTAACCACTCCCGAGTGACCAGAGGAGTTCCGATTACGCATACACCATGATCTCCCCTAGGGATCATCCGTATACATGGCTCTGTACCACACCGCAGGTAACGACTGCGCATGTGGCACCTAAACGAGTGATGCCCAGACTCACGACACGAGCGCGAACCATCTGGGCCATCCTCTAGTCCCCGCCACTAGAAGGACCACGGAGTCGACACGACATCGTCACCCTATCGTGCGATCCGGTCGTCGCCCTGCGACAACCCAGGGGATGTCACTCAGTATTATTCGCTCCCGAGTGACCAGAGGAGCTCCACCGTGATAATAACCCATCCCGGCTTGGGCTCGTGAGACACATGCAACCAAAGACCAAAACGCTGATAAACATGAATTACACAAATAAAGCAAAACGCACATGCACGCAAATAAAATACAACGCACGCCACACGGTCCAATCAAATCAACCAGTCACAACCAACCAAACAAACACTCCATCCTCAATCCATCCGACCCCCGAAACTCCTCGGACTCAGTCCGGAATCAACAACCAACAACAGATAAAATAAATAAATGCTTAATTAAATAAAACAATTGAATGAGCAATATACATTAAAATCTGAAAATAGGGTTTGGAAAATACTTACAGCGCTATACGGTATTTTTAGAAAGCTCGCGGCGTTGCTAACGGCGGAAAAACAGCAACGTCACAGTGAAAATTCACTGTGGCCGTGGGTCCGAAAAACCCACTTTTGAACGGGGACAAACTAGGACACGGGATTGATAGGGAATGGTCTAGAGGTGGTTGTGAAGCTATAGGAAGTGACGGACGGCCGTGGGTGGCGGCGGAATGGCCGGAAATGGCCAAAAAGGGCAAATCGGAAAACAAGCTCGTGGGAGCTGCTCCGGTGGTCGATGGAGGCCGGAAATGGGTGGGTTAGGACGGCAAGAGGTCGGTGATGAAGTGGTGAAGAAATGGTGGCCGGAGGTGGAGCGACGGCGGCGGATCGAGCTGAAAACCGTGCGGCCTTTGGAGGGCTTTTCCGGCCAAACGGCCGGCCGGATGGGGGAGGAAACCGGTGGGGAGGTGCGCCGGAGGTGGACGAAGAGGATGGTGGGGGAGGTGTCGCCCACGGTGGCCGGACGGCACTGGGTCGACGGTGGGAAGGGGTTCGGCCGTGGGTGAGGAGAGAGAAGAGAGAGAGAGCACGGGGGGGGGGGTCCGAACGCGGGAGAGAAAAGGAGAGAAAGAAAAAAAAAAAGAAAAAAAAAGAAAAAGAGGGAAAAAGGAAAAGAAGGGAAAAAGAAAAAGGAAAAAAGAGAAAAAGGAAAAAGATGTGAAAAGAGATGAGGTCCAATCCTCACTCCGGGAAAACGAAACAAACCGCCAAAAAGATTAAAATCGCAAAACAACTAAAAGAAATAAAACACAACCTCAAATAAAATAAATTAAATTAAAAACCAACTTTAAAAACGCAAATAAATTAAAATAAATAGCTAATATATTAATTAAAATAAAAACAAGTATTTCAGCGAAAATACACTTAAAAACGGGTCATCACATCCTCCCCTCCTTAAAAACAATTTCGTCCTCGAAATTGCAAGATCACCACCAACTTAAACCAAACCACACAAACGCACATGAACCAACTGAGACCAAGATTAAATTACATACCTTCATCATTCAAACAAATATGGATATAGCTCCCTCATGTCCGCCACTCGCTCCCATGAGAAGTCTTGTGCTAACGGATCTCCCCAAGCCACTTTAACCAACGGTATCGTCTTGGACCTCAACTGCTGCTCCTTCCAATCCATAATCTGTGACGGAACAACTTCATAAGTGAGATCCGGTTGCAACTGAATACTTGCTGGGTCGACGAAGCGTGGCTCTTGCTGTCCAAAGCTCTTCTTCAGGGATGATACGTGGAAGACGTCATGAACATCCCCAATATAATCTGGCAAAGCAACTCTGTAGGCGACGGACCCTACTCTCTCCAGAATCTGAAAAGGGCCGACGTACCTCGGATCTAGTTTCCTTTTCTTACCAAAACGCTTAACACCTCTCATGGGAGAGACTTTAAGATAAACCCAATCACCTACTTCAAAAGACAATTCTCTCCTCCTGGTATCAGCGTAGCTTTTCTGGCGACTCTGAGCTGCCGCCATTTTATCTCTGATGATCCGGATTTGGCTTTGCATCTCTTGAATTATTTCGGGTCCAATAATTCTACTCTCCCCAACTTCATCCCAACACAAGGGCGACCTGCACTTTCTCCCATAAAGAGCTTCGTAGGGAGCCATCTGAATGGTCGCATGGAAGCTGTTATTGTAGGCAAACTCAATGAGCGGCAAATGATTTTCCCAACTCCCTTGGAATTCCATGACACACGCTCGCAGCATGTCTTCCAGAGTTTGAATGGTGCGTTCTGACTGGCCGTCTGTCTGCGGGTGATAAGCAGTACTGAACTTCAATTTAGTACCCAAAGCTGCCTGCAAACTCTTCCAGAACTGCGATGTGAACCTCGGGTCCCGATCCGACACTATACTCTTTGGTATGCCGTGTAGCCGCACTATCTCCTTAACATACAAACGGGTCAACTTACCCAAAGAGTCGGTGTTATTAACAGGCAGAAAATGAGCACTCTTCGTTAACCGATCCACAATCACCCAAACCGAATTCTTCCCACTAGGCGTTCTCGGCAAACCCACAACAAAGTCCATCGTGATGTCATCCCATTTCCACTCAGGAATTGGGAGGGGTTGGAGCATACCTGCAGGTCTCTGATGTTCGGCCTTTACCTGTCGGCATGTGTGGCATTTCTCCACATGTAAGGCAATGTCCCTCTTCATTCCATCCCACCAGTAATTTTTCTTCAAGTCCCGATACATCTTTGTACTGCCGGGATGAACCGAATAAGGGGCCGCATGAGCTTCCGCCATGATCCGCTCTTTGAAATCTGAGTCCTTTGGAACTACTCTGCGATCTCGGAACCGTAATATCCCATCACTATCCATGCTATAGTGCAACGGCCCTCGAGACTTTCGAACTCTTTTCCTGATGTTCAGCAGCTTCGGATCCTTTCTTTGGAGAGCTTTCAATTCTTCAAAATCGGTTACCCGAATATCAAGAACTGATGATAAAATTTCCACTTGCTGCGAACTCTCTAGTAGGAGCCTTCTCATCCCACAGAGTAACGAATCCACTTCCGACGGCTCAGCTTCGTCTTCCAAATGTGACTTCCGGCTCAAAGCATCAGCAACTATATTAGCCTTTCCTGGATGGTACTTGATCTCACACTGATAGTCACTGATTAGCTCCAGCCACCGCCTTTGCCTCATATTTAAATTTTTCTGGGAAAACAAATGCTTCAAACTCTTATGATCAGTAAATACCTCACAAGCTTCCCCATACAAGAAATGCCGCCAGATCTTGAGTGCAAAAACAATCGCAGCCAATTCTAGATCGTGCGTCGGGTAATTCTTTTCATGGTCCTTAAGCTGACGAGATGCATAGGCTACAACCCGTCCTTCCTGCATAAGGACACAACCCAACCCAAACTTGGACGCATCGCTGAAGACTACGAAAGGCTTATGCGGTTCTGGGAGTGCTAACACTGGTGCCGTCGTCAACCGATTCTTTAATTCCTGGAAGCTTCTCTCACATTTGTCTGACCATACAAATTCTGTATTTTTCCGAGTCAAGGCTGTGAGAGGTCCGGATAGGCGAGCAAAACCTTCTACAAATCTTCGATAATAACCGGCGAGCCCCAAGAAACTCCTGATCTCCCGTACTGTAGTCGGGCGTGGCCATGACAAAATGGCTTCTATCTTACTGGGATCAACAGCCACTCCGTCTCTGGAAATAACATGCCCAAGAAATTTAACTTCTTCCAACCAGAACTCACACTTGCTAAGCTTGGCATAAAGCCGGTGTTCTCTCAATTTCTCAAGCACCAAGCTAAGATGATACACATGCTCTTCAACATCTCGAGAATAAATCAGTATATCATCAATAAATACTACCACAAAAGAATCCAGATAAGGTTGGAACATCCGATTCATTAAATCCATGAAAGCGGCAGGGGCATTAGCTAACCCAAACGGCATCACCTTAAATTCATAGTGTCCATACCTCGACCTGAAAGCAGTTTTTGGCACATCCTGCTCTCTGATTCTCAGCTGGTAGTATCCCGACCTCAGATCAATTTTAGAGAACACGGCTGCTCCCTGAAGCTGGTCAAACAAATCATCTATCCGCGGGAGAGGATATTTATTTTTGATGGTCACCTTGTTCAACTCCCGATAGTCGATGCACATACGAAGGGTTCCATCTTTCTTTTTAACAAATAAAACTGGAGCACCCCACGGCGACGTACTAGGCTGAATAAATCCCTTCTCTACCAGTTCTTGCAACTGAGTCTTCAACTCTTTCAATTCAGCCGGTGCCATGCGATAAGGAGCTTTATGCACAGGAGCCGCTCCAGGTTCCAAATCTATGACAAACTCCATCTCCCGAACAGGGGGTAGTCCGGGCAAGTCATCCACAAATACATCGGGGAACTCTTCTACAATTGGAATGTCTGCCAAGGACTTCTTCTCAGACGGCGTGGACACCATCTGAACCAAGAATGCATCCGCTCCCCATGCAATCTCTCTTCTTGCCTGTATCGCCGATATAATCATCGGCTTCTCTTTTAATCTACTCCCCGCAAATTCCAGACAATCTCCATCCGGAAGCTGAAAGCTAACTGTCCGACTTCTGCAATTAATAGTCGCCGAATATCGGTATAGCCAATCCATCCCGAGGATGATGTCAAAACCCAACAGCTTGAACACCACCAGATCAGCATCCAAAGACCTTCCCTCAAAAATTAACGGGCATCCCAAAGCAACCTTGGAACACCACACCATCTCACCATCGGGTAGTGCCACTACCATGGCCTTCGGCAACGGTTCCGTAATCAAGTTACACACCCGAGCAAACGTGGAAGATACAAACGATTGTGAAGCACCGGAATCAAACAAAGTACAAGCATAAAACTCATACAAACGGACCCTTCCTGAACCAAACACACAACCCATGAAATCCAAAAAAGCAAAGAAAGAGCCAAATGCACCAAAAATTAAATCCAACTTAAAATTAATTTAATCCATACCTGTGATTACTCCAGCATCATGGGTCGCTGGTGCCTCATCATCCACCTCTCCGGGTGTGACAGCATAAACCCGAGCTTGCACTGTTTGCCTCGGGTTGGTCCTTCCACCGCGCCTACCTCCACGGCTCCCTTGGGCTATTCGTGTACATTCTCGGGCAATGTGACCCTGCTGGCCACAACTATAACATCGAACCCCACCAGAAGTGCACTCGCCCACATGGGCTCTATTACAAACTCCACAAACAGGTACACGTCCTCCCATGCGAACACTTGAGGATGCTTGCGGTCGAGTCCCGGACCGCTGAACAAACTTCTGGGGCGAACCCGAGCTGCTTCCTTCACCAGAAAAACTCCGCCTCTTTTGCCCTGGAGGGGAGCCCATACTCAGATTATTTTCCCGCTCTATAAGGGTGGCCACATCCACTAACTCCTGAAAAGTGGATATCCGATGGCTGACCACCAAACGGCGTATATCAGGGCGTAGCCCTTCCTGAAAACGATCTGCTCGCATCTCCTCAGTGGCAACAAGATGAGGAGCAAATCGCTCAAGTTCTATAAACCTCCGGGCGTATTGTTCCACTGTTGCGCCCCCTTGGACCAGATTGGAGAACTCTCTTGCCTTTTGCTTCCTTACCGATGCGGGAAAGAAGCGGTCATTGAACTCCTTCTTGAAACGCTGCCAAGTCACCGCAGCGAAAGATCCCAATTCAGATTCCAACAGCACCCTCTTGGTATCCCACCAATCAGAAGCGATACCCTGCAAAAGATAACTGGCGTAGAATACTTGCTGATCTTCAGTGCATCCACACACCTCAAAGGTTTTCTCCAGATCTTTGATCCATTTTCCAGCCTGAAGAGGATCCTCATTTCCAGTAAAGTGTGGAGTCCGATGCGCTAGGAAGCGCTCATAGGTGCATCCGGCTTGCACCATGCTACTGGACCCTCCTGGATACATCCAAGGTCCTCCCTGATATGGCCAAGGACCTCCTGGTTGGGGCCAATACCCTCCTTGAGGTGGACAGGGCCCTCCTGGTGGTGGATAAGGCCCTCCTGGTGGTGGATAAGGCCCTCCTTGTTGTGGCCAAGGACCCCCTTGTTGTGGCCAAGGTCCTTGTGGTGGCCAAGGCCCTGCCTGTTGTGGCCTAATATTCTGTTGCATAAACTCCGTCATCTGCCTTATTGCCTCGGCTAAGGAGTCATCTCTGGAGGTATTGTCTTGCGGTCCCTGAGTATTTTTCCTTGGTCTTCCTGGTCTTCCCATTTTCCTGACACAACACCACACTTGACCCTCCTTTAAGAAAACAAATAAAACCATCACAAAACCAACATAAACAAAAACAACACAACACAACAAGAAACAAAAGAAACCGGCATGTTAAAACATAACTAAATAAATAAAAACAAGCAACCAAGCTCAAACAAATAAACAAATAAAACAACTATACTTAACATAATTTTTAAAACACAACTTTAAAACATTCTGGTACTACCTACGGGACATGTGGTTTTACCCAGAGCCAAACTGCTCTGATACCACCTGTGACGCCCCCCAAATCCCCACGCCCGAACACGGGGAAATTGAGACGTCCGGATGGTGACAACCCGGGTCACCATCCCATCGTCGGGTGCCGAGTGTGTGTCAGGCAACAAATGTGTACAGAGAAACACGCAGCGGATAAAGAAAGTCATAACTAAGTACCAGAATTTTTCTTAACGTAATACAAGCTGTTTAAAACGTACATAAATAAAAATATTATAAAAACACAAATACATGTTTAAAAACAGATAAAAAGCACAGCATCAGCAACCCGGCGGAGCCGCATCCTCGGGCTCAGCCTCCTCCTCCTCTTCCTCGAACTCTGCACCAAAAGCTACGGAACCAAAAATGGTTCCGCAGGTAAGTATAACCCAAACACTACCAGATAAAAACACATATAGCTCAAACAACATGCATGCAAGAACAACCTAAACACATGCCCCGCAAAACCACATTTTTTCCACGCACGCCAAAACCCATATGGCCCACAAAACATCCAAGAAGTCAAACCTCGCCATTATCCCCGATAATGGCCCAAACCACCATTTTCCCAGAAAATGGATCATAACCGAAAACCATACCACACCCACACTGTATGCACCATGATCTCCCCTAGGGATCATCCGCACACCCTGGCTCAGTGCCACACCGTAGAGAACGGCTACGCGTGTGACACCTAAACAAGTGATGCCCAGACTCACGTCACACGCGCGAACCATCTGGGCCATCCTCTAGCCCTCACCAGCGAAAGGCCACGGAGTCGGTGAGTAGGGCGATGCCCGGTTCCGCGCCCTGCGCGTTCGTAGCCAAGCATCCCCTAGCCCCGCTCCCGTCATCGCTCTCGACAACACAAGGGACGTCACTCAGTATTAACCACTCCCGAGTGACCAGAGGAGTTCCGATTACGCATACACCATGATCTCCCCTAGGGATCATCCGTATACATGGCTCTGTACCACACCGCAGGTAACGACTGCGCATGTGGCACCTAAACGAGTGATGCCCAGACTCACGACACGAGCGCGAACCATCTGGGCCATCCTCTAGTCCCCGCCACTAGAAGGACCACGGAGTCGACACGACATCGTCACCCTATCGTGCGATCCGGTCGTCGCCCTGCGACAACCCAGGGGATGTCACTCAGTATTATTCGCTCCCGAGTGACCAGAGGAGCTCCACCGTGATAATAACCCATCCCGGCTTGGGCTCGTGAGACACATGCAACCAAAGACCAAAACGCTGATAAACATGAATTACACAAATAAAGCAAAACGCACATGCACGCAAATAAAATACAACGCACGCCACACGGTCCAATCAAATCAACCAGTCACAACCAACCAAACAAACACTCCATCCTCAATCCATCCGACCCCCGAAACTCCTCGGACTCAGTCCGGAATCAACAACCAACAACAGATAAAATAAATAAATGCTTAATTAAATAAAACAATTGAATGAGCAATATACATTAAAATCTGAAAATAGGGTTTGGAAAATACTTACAGCGCTATACGGTATTTTTAGAAAGCTCGCGGCGTTGCTAACGGCGGAAAAACAGCAACGTCACAGTGAAAATTCACTGTGGCCGTGGGTCCGAAAAACCCACTTTTGAACGGGGACAAACTAGGACACGGGATTGATAGGGAATGGTCTAGAGGTGGTTGTGAAGCTATAGGAAGTGACGGACGGCCGTGGGTGGCGGCGGAATGGCCGGAAATGGCCAAAAAGGGCAAATCGGAAAACAAGCTCGTGGGAGCTGCTCCGGTGGTCGATGGAGGCCGGAAATGGGTGGGTTAGGACGGCAAGAGGTCGGTGATGAAGTGGTGAAGAAATGGTGGCCGGAGGTGGAGCGACGGCGGCGGATCGAGCTGAAAACCGTGCGGCCTTTGGAGGGCTTTTCCGGCCAAACGGCCGGCCGGATGGGGGAGGAAACCGGTGGGGAGGTGCGCCGGAGGTGGACGAAGAGGATGGTGGGGGAGGTGTCGCCCACGGTGGCCGGACGGCACTGGGTCGACGGTGGGAAGGGGTTCGGCCGTGGGTGAGGAGAGAGAAGAGAGAGAGAGCACGGGGGGGGGGTCCGAACGCGGGAGAGAAAAGGAGAGAAAGAAAAAAAAAAAGAAAAAAAAAGAAAAAGAGGGAAAAAGGAAAAGAAGGGAAAAAGAAAAAGGAAAAAAGAGAAAAAGGAAAAAGATGTGAAAAGAGATGAGGTCCAATCCTCACTCCGGGAAAACGAAACAAACCGCCAAAAAGATTAAAATCGCAAAACAACTAAAAGAAATAAAACACAACCTCAAATAAAATAAATTAAATTAAAAACCAACTTTAAAAACGCAAATAAATTAAAATAAATAGCTAATATATTAATTAAAATAAAAACAAGTATTTCAGCGAAAATACACTTAAAAACGGGTCATCACAATATAAGTTAATAAACTATTACTATATACAAATAGACTAATGGTATTATAATTTATTACTATATTACTATATCCTAATAGACTATTACTATATTATTAGTTATAATTATCACTATATTATAATTTATATAGTTATACTAATCACTAATAATTAATACTTATACAGTTATACTAAATCACTGATTCACCATAACTAATATTACTAACATATAGCTATATTAATAGTCTAATACTATTATAATCTATATAGTTATACTAATCATAATAAGTTAATAATTAAATCACTTCAAGTATAACTATATATATTTAGTATGAATGCATTATTATATTATTTAATGTATAACTATAATATATAGTACTAGTATATATTAATATATTAACATATTATAAGAGTTATAGTATAAATTATAATATAGAATTTATAATATACTAAATCACTATAACAGTATAACTAGTACTAATATATAGCTATACTTGTAGTCTACTATTAATACTATTATATAGTTATATTAATCATTCTAATTAATACTAATATATAGTATACAATATACTTATACAGCTGTACTAGTACTATTAGTCTATTATATAGTCTAAGACTCTCAATTCTAATATAGGCTATATAGCTATAACTAATACTTATATTTACATTAATACTAATAATGTAGAATATAGTTATACTAACTAATTGATTCAACATAACTAATATTACTAATATAATATAGCTATACTAAATTACTAATAGTCTAATACTAATACTATTATATAGTTATACTAATCATAAATTCATAATAACTAAATATAATAGCTAATACTTAGTATCAATGTATTATTATATTCTTTAATGTATTACTATTAACTATAATATATATTACTAATATATATTAATATATTTATATATTATAAGAGCTTGGCCCATTTAGTTAAAGGGAGTGTATAAGTACGCTCTGATACCAAGCTATGGTGCCTCATTTATTGTGTAAAGGTCCTGGTGAGGTTCCGTGATGCCAAGGGTGCTGGCCAAAGTGTTAACACGTAAGGTTTGGTTGGATTAGACATGCCTAATCTAGTTGGAAGTACACGTATTGGATACAAATATAAAATCATAGTGAAAAAGATAGAGGTTTACTCAATAAAGTGGACCTTGCGTTACCATAAATCTAAAAACAATCCTAGAAATAATTACTACCATTCCTCTTAGAGTTACAAACATCCCAAAGAGTATGTTCATTGCCTAATGGGCGATAGACCGAATACAATTGGTTACCTCATTCTAAAGGACTAAGTGCAACTCAAAAATGATGCATAACTCCTACGACAGAGACAAGCCCCCATTCTCAGGGTTTGGGTGAGATTGGCTCTTCTTTCTCGGGCATCACTCCTAGTTCTACCTCTATATCAAAGTCTATGATTTCAAGGATGAAACCAAAGGTAGGTTAAGTAACCATGACAAAAACTATTAATGAGAGGTAATGCTCCTAAGGATACAATGAACAAGTCATGTAAATAGTGAAAGGACATATGTAGATACGTTTTGGCGAGGAATCACCCAATTAGGCATAGATATATAGATCTGTAAACAAGATAATGAATCACCCTCTTAGTGAAACAAACAAACAAACACACACACACACACACACAAAAGAATGGCAAGGAATTATCCTCTGAGGAGTTTTCCTCTTATACAACGTACTAAAAAACAAGGTTATTATTTAGGTGATCAAATACTAATCACAATTGCCATCACACAAATGCTAATCACATAGGTATTTTTCACATAGATATTCATCGCTTGATGGGCCAACAGGTGATGGGCCGCTCTACCGTTGAAATCAGGGAAATCCCTTCTATATAATCAACATGGTGCAAGTCAGCACGCTAGTACCCCAACATAGGTCAACTCTCACACAGAGATAACAATTGCATTGGACAAACATCTACCCAGTCAACCAACTTGAAGACATCAACATGTGATACGCCAGTGGATTCTACACTATGACTATCAGATAAGGCCAACATGATACTATCTTACCCCAATTATTCAAGGGAAATCCCTATACCCGTTTGAAGCTCATGGCGACATCTAGCAGGAATGGTCCGGGGAACTCTGTCTTGTGCCATGATTATTGAAGCATGGTATACTTACTTACACAGAGATATAGATATTCACACTGAGATCATAAGTTAGGAAAAAAATAACAAACACATACAAAGTCTCAAAAAATAAAAAAATGCAAATAAGATAAACATAATGATCGAAATAGATTTATTCATGTTCAGAAAGGGTAAGGTTACTGAAAATTCCCCTTTCTGAACATGAAAATGCCTCTTACATACAACAATCACCCCACATTCCACAATTGTATCTTAGAATCTAACCTACCTCACAGTGTCAATTTCGCTACTGCTTTGCACTGCTCCTTCCTTGCTCTTCTGAAGAATCCGACTCCACAAGACCTTAGGTGCTTAAGATCTCATAAGCGAGATTTTGTCTCATGTCCAAATCCCTTTTCTAGGAAGGGATTGCCAGACATCCTTCTGACATACTTTTGACTCTAGGTATGCTTGGATAGGAGTCATTCAACCTCATCTGTTGTACTTTAGGATGATAGAGATAGACGACCAGGGCATAGTCCGCACTCCTTTACTATTTGCTAACTCCTTAGTTCTTCCTTGAAGCAGGGCCTTCCATGTGTTTTCAGGTTGTGTTCTTGTCATGTCAAGTCATGAACATTCGACTATATAGGTCAACTCTAACCCAATCCGTTAACCCGTTTATAAAATTAATTAGAAATATGTTAACACGAAAAGACTTATTTAAACTCGTTTATTTCATGTAAATGGGTTGAACTGAAAAGTATAACTCATTTGACCTATGTAACTTAATTTCATATAAAAGTTAAAAGCTATATTTATTAATAACCAGAATATCTTAAAAAATATATATCAATATTTTTAAAATTTTAATATATAAAAAACTAATATTACAAACCATATAATAAAAAATATGAACATAGGTCTAAAATTACAATCATAACAATAAAAACAATAAAAATATAAGCATTCTGAGAAATACCAATATTACAATTTAACAATAATAAAATTTTAATTTTGAAATAAACTCAAAATAGGTCAAAATGGATTGATTTCGTGTTAAGCAGGTTGATTCATTTTTGACCTATTTATAAATCTTCTTTTCATGGGTCAACCCATTTTGACCCGGACCTATAAATATTAAACCCAAATCAGCTAATTTCGTATCGTGTTCGTGTTATGTTCACAAGTCATGTCACATATTACCACACCTAAGCAGACTGTTTTGGATGTGATCCTTCAGGTGGAGTGTAAGCTTCTATGTATGATGGAGCTACTCTTCTGAGTATTTTTCGTGTGGTTTCAAAAAGTTCCCATACCTGCTCTAGTCTGTCTATAACCTTTGCTCGCTTTGGGTGAGTACTCTTGTCTCATCAAAGCCACCACCCTCTTAATCTCCTCGTTCTTGCCTTAATGGCAAACTACTTTTATAGCTTGCCTACCATAAGGCAAGATACTCATCTCCACCTTGTGCTGGGATGTATCTGCCAAGCCTTCTACAAGTTGCTTACATGCTCACATGTTGGACTAGCTGTGCTCTACAACATCCGCAACTATTTTCTTCACCAAACCAATGGAGTGTTACTTATCTTTTTTTTTTACTCAACCCCATTTGTGATCTCTCACCTTGCGTTGGCAGGGCCCTTATAAAGAGAATCCCTGGATTGATCATGTATGGTGTCCTTGTGTGTGTTGATCAAGTTGAGTGATTCCCCGTGTTGAACGGTAGAGTAATTCCCTATTGGTACTTATATGCTTAGATATTGTGAATTTATTTGAGATTTGCTCGGATGGTGATTCCTCGCCAAGCTTATATACTTGTGATTTATTCTAAAGATGATTGCTTGTGATAACCTCTTTTTACGTGTATTTTCACTGAATGGTTGTTTTTAATTTAATTAATATATTGATTTATTCATTTTAAATTAATGTATTTTAAATTGGTTTTAATTTATTTAATATCGTGTTTAATTTATTTTAGTCGTTTTACGGTTTTTAATATCGTTTTCGGCGGATTTGTTTTTGGTTTCCGGATTGAGGATTGGATCTCATTTCTTTTCTTTTCTCTTTTTCTTTTTCCCTTTTTCCTTTTCTTTTTCTTCTTCTTTCTTCCCAATTTCCCCTCTCCCGCGCGCTACCCCTTCTTTTTCCCCTTACCGTCGCTGCCACTTCGGCCGCCCATTGCGCCGCCGTCCGGCTGCTGTGTTGTACACCACCCCCACCATTCTCTTTCCCTCCCACCAGAGTTCATCCCCACCAATTTTTAGAGCCATCGGACCAGTCGTTAGCCGCCACGAGCCCTTGGAAGTCACTGCACCTGCTCTATTTTTCTCCCTGTCGCCGGTTGCTTTTGCAGCCCAGAATCGCCGCTCGCCGGTGGCGTGGCCTACACCACTCACCCATTTTTCTTTCCCTCTTACCAGTGAACATCCCCACCAAGTTTCACCTCCATCCGAGCCACTGTTAGCCACCACGAGCTCCTCCAAGCCACACGATTTTTCATCGATTCTGGCGCCGTCGCACCACCTCTGGCCACCATCTCTTCACAGCTTCTTCCTCTACCTCTTGCCGACCTAACCCACCTAATTTCGGCCCCTATCCGTTGCCGGAGCAGCTCCCACGAGCTCAACTCCGATTTGGGTTTTTTTCGCTTCCTCCGCCATTTCCACCATCACCCACGGCCAAAACTCATTTTCCTTAGCTTCATAAATATCTCAAGTCCATTCTCTATCAATCCCGAGCCTTGGTTTGTCCCCGTTCAAAAATGGGTAATTTATTACCCACGGCCACAGTGTATATTATACTGTTACGTTGCTTTTGTTCCACCGTTTGCAACGCCACGAGCTTTCAAAAAATACCATATAGCGCTGTAAGTATTTTACAAACTCTACTTTTAGATTTAAATATATTTTACTCTTATAATAAATATTTATCTGCTGGTTGGTTGATTCCGGACTGAGTCTAAGGAGTTCGGGGGTCGGATGGTTTGAGGACGGAGCGCTTGGTTATATTTGTTTGTGATTTGGTTGGTTATTCGTGCCATGAGGCGTGCGTTGCATATTGAATATTTGTGCATTTTATTTTAATTGAGAAAATCCCGTTTTATTGACATAAATGAGTTTCGGGTGCGTGTGTCTCACGAGCTCAAGACGGGATGAGTTATTATCTTGGTGGAGCTCCTCTGGTCACTCGGGAGTGGATAATACTGAGTGACATCCCCTGGGTTGTCGCAGGGCGACGACCGGATCGCACGATACGGTAATGCTGTCGTGTCGACTCCGTGATTCCTAAAGTGACGAGGACTAGAGGATGGCCTGGCCAGGTACGCGCGGGGCGCGGGTCTGGGCATCGCTCGTTTAGGTGTCACATGCGTAGTCGTTACCTGCGGTGTGGCACAGAGCCAGGGTGTGCGGATAATCCTTAGGGGAGATCATGGTGCATGCATAATTGGATCGTTTTTATGGTTTTCGGATATGGGCCATTTTCTAGGAAAATGACGAGGTTTGGTTTCGAGGCTTTTGATCCATTTTTTAGAAAAATGGTGGTTTGGGCCATTATCTGGGATAATGGCGAGGATGTGTTGAGGCTTTTAATCCATTTTCTAGGAAAATGGTGGTAGCGGTTTTGGGCCATTATCTGGGATAATGGCGAGGAATGGTTTTAATGGTTATGTTTTTGGGCCAAATGGGTTTTTGGCGTGTGTGGAAAAAATTATGATTTTGTGGGACATGTGCATTGCATATTTCATGCATATTGTTTGAGTTTTATATGTTTTTATCTAGTGGTGTTTGGATTTTACTTACCTGCGGCACCATTTTTGGTTCTGTAGATTTTGGTGTAGAGTTCGAGGAGGAGGAGGAGGCTGAGCCCGATGATGCAGCTCCGCCGGAGTTCTGGGTTGAAGTTAATGTCTTGTTGTTGCTTTGAGTAATATTTGTAGTTTGTAATATTTTATTATGTATGTTTTGAACAGCTTTGTATTTAAACAAGAAAAATTCTGGTACTTAGTTTATGACTTTGCTATCCGCTGTGTGTTTCTCGTACACATTTGTTGCTTACACACACACACACACTTGGCACTCATCGATAGGGTGGTGACCCGTGATGTCATCATCCGGACGTCTCGATTTCTCCGTGTTCTTGCGTGGGGATTCGGGGGCGTCACAGGTGGTATCAGAGCGGTTCAACTCTGGGTAAAACCACATGTCCCGTAGGTAGTACCAGAATGTTTTTAAGGTTGTGTTTTGAAATTTATTTTAAGTAAAGTTGCTTTTTGACATGTTTTATATGTTTAAATTTATTTGAGCTAATTTGCTTGTGTTTATTTATTTAGTTATGTTATTGCATGTTGGTTTCTTTTTGTTTTCTTGTTATGTGGTTTCGGTTTTGGTTTTGGTTTTATGTTGTTGGTTTTAATCGTTTTTCTTAGAGGGGGTCAAGGGTTGTGTTGTGGCAGGAAGACGGTATAATCGAGGATGCTATTATTAGGCATGAACATTTAGTGTAGTAGGCTTGAATTTTTAGCGATATGGTTCGCTTGTATGATGTTGAGGTCTGAAGAGAATGTCATGGTTTAGGCAATCTTTGTAAGGTGGGAACTCACGTAGCAATAAGGAGAGGAATTAGCTTTAAGTCGCTTAAGATGATTGAGGTCAAGTTTTTGTAGAATTTATGGAACGAGGCTATAGTATCGGAGAGTGTAGGTTCAACGAACTTTAAGGATATGTTTAAGAGAATTTTATTTAAGGTTTGGGGTCTTTTGCCGCTGTGACCTGGCAGCCCATTAAGAAAGAATTTAATGATCACTTCTTTCCCGCTTCCGTGAGGCGGCAAAAAGCAAGAGAGTTCTCAAGCTTAGTCCAAGGGAGCATGAACGTGGAACAGTATGCCCGAAAATTTATAGCTATTTGCTCCCCACCTCATTGCCTCGGAGGAGATGCAGGCCGAGTGTTTCCAAGAGGGTCTACGTCCTGATATATGCCGAATGGTGGTCAACCACCGGATATCCACTTTTCAGGATTTAGTGGATGTGGTCACTCTTGCAGAGCGAGAGGTTAATTTGAGTATGGGCTTCCCTCCAGGACAAAAGAGGCAGAGTTTTACTGGTGAAGGAAGTAGATCGAGTTCGCCTCAAAAGTTTGTTTAGCGGACCATGACTCGACCACAAGCAGCCTTGGGAGTGCGTATGGGAGGACGAGTGCCAGTTTGTGGAAGATGTAATAGAGCTCACGGAGGCAAGTGTCGTCTGGGTAGTAACCAATGTTTTGAATGCGGCCAGACGGAGCATCTTGCTCGTGAGTGCCCTACTCGAGTTCAAGAAAGCCGTGGAGCTCGTCGCAGTGGTAGAACTAACCAGAGGCAATTAACTTGGGCTCGAATGTACGCAGTGACTCTTGGTACTGTTGAGGCGAGGTTATGGAGACTCAGAATGCTAGAGTCATGGCATGATCTGGGTGATCTTTTAGGGAAGTAGAATAATTGAGTTCTTTGGTTCCATGGAGTTTATGAAATTGTCTATAATGTAGTAGGTTGTAATTCAACAAATTTCAATGATAGATTTTATGAGGTTCAGCAAAGTTTTAAAGTTTAGGGCCTTATAGATTTTAGGAATATAAGTTTATGGTAATTACGGTGTTAGGTTCGACAAGCTTTGGGGGGAAATAATTAAATTTCAAGTTTTAGATTTCGTGATTCGGATGAGTACTTTGGTGGCAATTAGGGCTTTAGATTTTACAAGCTTTTAAGGTGAATGTTTTGAATTAAAGCCACCAATCTTGAGAATTTCAGAAAATGATTTATTATCTATTAATGTTTTAGAATTTGAAAGATTTGAGAAGTCGATTTTTTCTATTATGGGATGTAAGTTCTTTGATCTTAGAGGTTCCAGAAGATGAGTCTTGTTTGATTTAAGTTTTAGAATTGTAGAATTGAAGGACTGATTTATAGTAGGAATTGAGTTCTTAGTTTTACAGACTTAGTGCTGTAGCTTGATCTACTGTAGTGAGTGATTAGTTTGTAAACATTAAAATGGGGTTGATTAGAGTTGAGTTATTGATATGAAAATTTTTCTAGAGCAGATTTCTTTGAGGATTGGAGGTAATGATCTAGTTCGTGTATTTCTTTGAGGATTGAAGATATCGAGCTAGTTTAGAAAATAATTATTGTTAACTCGAGGTTGTAGTAGCAAATCTTAGGAAATGATTCTATCGATTCGAAATATATAGGTCTATCAGGGTGTTGGAAATAGTAGACTTTGTGTTGGTATTGAATACGATTGAATTTGAGGCTATATGATTCGTAGACTTTTGGGAATGGATTCTTAGCAGGTCTAAGGTCATTCTCGATACCAAACTTTAAGCAATGGCTGGTTACTGATTTAAGGATATAAGTTGAGTAGATTTAGGAATGATTCTTACTGAGTTGAGGATATAAGTCCAGATGATGGAAATGTGATAATGGATCACTTGTACGTTTGAATGATTTTTGGTGGTGTTGGCTAAGAGTGCATGGGCTCGATGAGTAGTAAGGGTACGTATGTATGGATTTCGGAGAGTGCTGGTCCTAGTCTCATCTATTTTTGGCTTGGTAGGAGTTGAGGAGGAATCTGTGTGGTAATATTAAATTCAAGAGATTTTTGGCTTTGAGTTGTTTGGTAAGTTGAACGGAATGTGCAGTTGAAGCGGGTTACCCATTAAGATGGTGGTTTGAAACGACCGTTGTGTTTATCTTGAGAATTAATTGCAACTTGAAGTCATAGGAATTTAAATTGGTGAGGCTATACTTTTCTTTGGAGATCAAGTATCCAGTTAGGAGAATTGGGGATATGGTTATTTAACTTGAAAAGAGATCGTTAGGTCACCATGTGTGGTGTATGAAGTAATAAATCTTGGAAGTTGAAACTTATGCATCAACGGTGGGTAGCATAATCATATGTATGCAGTAATAAAGCAGTAGGATCCATGAGTGTTGTTTAATAGTTTTTGATGGATTAAAGATTTAAACAGTATGGCCTGTCTTGAGATTTATTTGTGAAGTGTTATTGAAGGAATTAGTTGTACTAAAACTAGAGTTTTTGAGAGTACAATAGGTGGGTGAGTTACCATGAACGTTTCGATTATGTCTAGGTGAAGTCAATGGTAGTTTATAGTGAGTTAGTTATTGCAAGATTAGATGTTATTCAAAATATAGGTAATGAGCTTGAAGTGTGGGATACCGAATAGAAGTTATAGGCGCTCTCGTTGGTTGGCCGGGAAGGACTTGGGCCTTTTGGAGATGTTCCTTATCTTTAGAAGAGACAGGTGTATGTTGGGATGATGTTATGTGTTTTCAATTTGGGGCCTGGAGGTTGATTAGTATTGGTTTTTGTCCTCAATCAATGTGTGTATTTTTGCAGAATGTTGGTTTTCGTTTGGGGCAGCAATGGCCAATTGAGGAATGAGTGGAGATTTGTGGTTTTTGGAGGCATACGATTTTCTATGGAAATGTGGTAAAGGTTTTCTTGTGATTAGGTGTGGATTGAGCTTGTACTTCATGATAATAATTTTGGAGGATATAGCCTTTAAGTATTTTGATGAGTTATCAAAGTGCGCGCGAAAGCATAATTTTTGGAGATACTTAGAAGTTCAAATTTTGTATCGACTTGGAAGATTTAGTAGTGATTCGAAATTTTAATGGGAGATTAATCTTTTGGTCGTGCAATTTGGTTTATGGATGGTTAACTTTGGAAGTAGCTATTAGGTTACCAAAGTTGGAATGGGATGAAAGTTTGGAAGGTAAAGCAAAGACGTCGTTGATATTAGTGATTTATGATGTGAAGTTAATAACCATTGGATTTGTTGGGAGTTGTCGATGATATGTATCTCTCAAATATGTTCGGAGTTGTATCTTGTATCTGTTTGGCGCTGATGGTTGATCTTGCAAATTTCGAGGATGAAATTTATTTTTAAGGGGGGAGGATGTGATAACCCGTTTTTACGTGTATTTTCACTGAATGTTTGTTTTTAATTTAATTAATATATTGGTTTATTTATTTTAAATTAATGTATTTTAAATTGGTTTTAATTTATTTGATATCGTGCTTAATTTATTTTAGATGTTTTACGGTTTTTAGTATCGTTTTCGGCAGATTTGTTTTTGATTTCCGGAGTGATGATTGGATCTCATTTCTTTTCTTTTCTCTTTTTCTTTTTCCCTTTTTCCTTTTCTTTTTCTTCTTTTCTTTCTTTTCTTTCTTTTTCTTCTTCTTTCTTCCTCGTTTCCCATCTCCCGCGCGCTACCCCTTATTTTTCCCCTTACCGTCGCTGCCACTTCGGCCGCCCATTGCGCCGCTGTCCGGCGGCTGTGTTGTACACCACCCCCACCATTCTCTTCCCCTCCCACCAGAGTTCATCCCCACCAATTTTCAGAGCCATCAGACCAGCCGTTAGCCGCCACGAGCCCCTGGAAGTCACTGCACCTGCTCTGTTTTTCTCCCTGTCGCCGGTTGCTTTTGTAGCCCAGAACCGCCGCTCGCCGGTGGCGTGGCCTACACCACCCACCCATTTTTCTTTCCCTCTCACTGGTGAACATCCCCACCAAGTTTCACCTCCATTCGAGCCACTGTTAGCCACCACGAGGTCCTCCAAGCCACACGGTTTTTCACCGATTCTGGCACCGTCGCACCACCTCCGGTCACCATCTCTTCACAGCTTCTTCCTCTACCTCTTGCCGACCTAACCCACCTAATTTCGGCCCCGATCCATTGCCGAAGCAGCTCCCACGAGCTCAACTCCGATTTGGGCTTTTTTTGCTTCCTCTGCCATTTCCACCACCACCCACGGCCAAAACTCGTTTCCCTTAGCTTCATAAATATCTCAAGGCCATTCCCTATCAATCCCGAGCCTTGGTTTGTCCCCGTTCAAAAATGAGTAATTTATTACCCACGGCCACAGTGTAAATTACACTGTTACGTTGCTTTTCTTCCGCCGTTTGCAACGCCGCGAGCTTTCAAAAAATACCATATAGCGCTGTAAGTATTTTCCAAACTCTACTTTTAGATTTAAATATATTTTGCTCTTACAATAAATATTTATCTGCTGGTTGGTTGATTTCGGACTGAGTCTGAGGAGTTCGGGGGTCGGATGGTTTGAGGACAGAGTGCTTGGTTATGTTTGTTTGTGATTTGGGTGGTTATTCGTGCCATGAGGCGTGCGTTGCATATTGCATATTTGTGCATTTTATTTTAATTGAGAAAATCCCGTTTTATTGGCATAATGAGTTTTGGGTGCGTGTGTCTCACGAGCCCAAGCCGGGATGAGTTATTATCTCGGTGGAGCTCCTCTGGTCACTCGGGAGTGGATAATACTGAGTGACATCCCCTGGGTTGTCGCAGGGCGACGACCGGATCGTACGATACGGTAACGCTGTCGTGTCGACTCTGTGATCCCTAAAGTGGTGAGGACTAGAGGATGGCCTGGCCAGGTACGCGCGGGGCACGAGTCTGGGCATCGCTCGTTTAGGTGTCACATGCGTAGTCGTTACCTGCGGTGTGGCACAGAGCCAGGGTGTGCGGATAATCCTTAGGGGAGATCATGGTGCATGCATAATTGGATCCATTTTATGGTTTTAGGATGTGGGCCATTTTCTGGGAAAATGGCGAGGTTTGGTTTCAAGGCTTTTGATCCATTTTCTGGGAAAATGGTGGTTTGGGCCATTATCTGGGATAATGTCATCATCCGGACGTCTCGATTTCCCCGTGTCCGTGGGTGGGGATTTGGGGGCGTCATATTGCTTGCCATGATTATGAATACATGTGTTTATGCTCAGAGGGTGATTCTTCTCCATGCATAAATAAATGTGTTCACATATTAATTTACATGAAATAGTGCATGCATATTCATTTCCACTATTTCTCGTTAATAGTACTGTCATGAGTTTTAACCTACTGTGATTAGGGGTAAAACAAACTGAAAAACTGATTGAATCGACCAAACATGTGGGTTTGGTACCTATTTTCATATTGAAAACTTTGTTTGAACCGAATAGGACCAGTATACATATTTTAATTTTTTAATAATATATTATATATAATACGTGCTAAATTGCTTATTAATATAACATGAAACTTTAATCTTACACATGAACATTAACTTTAAATTATTAATACAAACTTTTTTTTGATAAATAAATTATTTATATAAACTTATTTTTGATATATATATATATATATATATATATCAAGGATATATATATGTTTTTGGAATAATAAATTATAATACATATTATTTTTGATAAATAAACTTTTACACATTTGATCATATATTCTCAACTTAGGTAGTGTCACACATATAAACGGTAAACTAGTAAAACGAGTAATGAAAATACTGGAAGTTTTGATTTTGGTGATAATTTCGTTTATATTGATTCTTAAATTTTCAAAACCAGTGTATATCGGTTTGGTTAAAAAACTTGTCCAAAATTTGACCGAACCAAACCGATTACAACCCTAACTAGGAATTCTCAAAAGTCTCACTGTGTTTTTTCCACCTGTATGTTCATTTACGCTTACTAGAGTCGTAGATATTGATGCAGATTTAGTCTAGGCAGAGTTTCTGGAGAAAGGACTAACCCCAACAGGGGTGTAGACACGGAGGTCTATCTCCGATTGTTAGATATTTGTTTTGTTAAGATGTAGACTTTAGTTAGGTGACGAATCATATACAGTTCGTTGTGTTTTGATGTAATTAAGGAATTGATAATAATGTATAATATTGGAAGAAATAACAATAACATATGGATATTATTAAAGAAGGTTAAATTTTTTTATGGTATAAATCTCTAGTATCCTTAGTATTCGTCTATGACTAATCCCAATACTTATTTAGCTGCAATATACATTTCACCTAACATGCACTACTCTCGAGAATACATGCCTATACCTGAATTAGATATTGGGTGTTTGGCGCTACAAAGTATAAAGAATATAATATAAACAATAAAATTTATCTCTTTTTATCCCTTAAACTTTTGGAAAATTGATAATTTCACTGTTTTTTAAGACATAAGTATTATTGCTTTAATTCTCGATGCCAAACTTTTTTTAAACTATTTGGAAAATGACCAAACACCAAGAACTAATATAATAATTGTCCTAATCTAAAATGAATAAGAGCATTGGCATTGGTTTCTCTATATGCATATGCAAAATCACCATTTTGAAGATTGACTTTGCCATTCAAGAAAAACTCACATTGGATTATGTATATTTGAGTCAAAATAATAATAAAATTATTATTTTTAATTTTTTGCCTAAGATTATTATTATTATTTTTTATGGATATTGCAATTAGCACCTACTACAAATTTCATTATTTAACCTGTGCTCAAAAACACCAATTTCATGTATCCAAATATTACCAATTTCATTATCAAAATGGCCAAATTTATATATACACCAATTCCATAAACAAATATTAACATATGCTAAAAAATAGTTTGTGTCATCAACATAATACAAATTCCATGTATCAAAATCAACAAAATACAAGTTTAAAAAGGTTGATGTTGATACAAATTCATACACTTAATACAAATTCCTCCAAGTTGTCTAGAATACAAATTTTTAGCACCAAAACCAATACTAATTAAGCAGTCAAAACAAGAAGTAGCTCCACCAAAATGGAATACAAGTAGTCTAGAATACAAGCAGCAGCTCCACCACCAGCAAGCAGCAAGCAACAACTCCATCAGCAACCAACAGCTACAAGTCTTCCAGCAGCTCTACCAGCAACCATCAATAACAAAATTGACCCAATCGAAACCACCCACCAACAAAATACAGTTCCATCAAGAGGTACCAAAAATGATTTTCATTTGATAGCAACCAGTAGTACAACAATACCCAAAACATGTCACCACACAATCAAAACAATTACAAAATCACCCAAAACCAAACCTACAACTATGTACTAAATATGACCTTATTCATTTATTCCTTAATGATTTCCATTTGAAAATTATGGAAATACTCTTGCTGGACAGAATTCATGGAATCAATATCCAATTTCATAATTTTCATATAAGTTTTTATCTTCTTAAGAGCTACTAATTCAGATCTTTCTTCTTGAGCCTTAATTTCTATTTCAAGTTTTCTCTTCTTAACAAGTAGTAACTTAGATTTATCATTGTCAAACTTCATTATTGATTCTCTTCTCTCTATCATACAACTCTTCCTATCATCTTTCATTTGCCTGAAGGCTTCATTAAATTTATTATCTTACCTTTCCTTACCTTTTCTTTGTTTCTCTCTTTCTTTTCTAGCCTTCTTGCCCATAGGTCTCTCACAATCCACGGGCACATTTTTCATGTCTTCTCCTAATCATATTTAGTTTGGAGTAATGTCTGCACTTGAGACATTGTCTTTTCTTCTTATGAGTTCCATATGTGCTTTCCATTTTGGTTGGTACCTTAAAAGATTCCAACAAGGATCCATGTTGAAGTTGGTTTTTTGGGCCTCCCAGTACAAAATTTTTGCTTTATCAATTGACAAATTAGTGGAACAATCAGTACGCTCTGTCATTACAAATACTTAATAATTAGAACAATACAAAATTGAAAAAACCATATACATTGTCTAGCTCAGTCGCATCGCTTAGATGCATTCCTTCAACTTAGGCCATGAAACCACAAAATTTATTGACACATTTTTGAATGGTTAACCACTGATTATTCAAAGAGGGTACAAACTATTCTTGACAGCTAGGTTTTTTTTATAGGTGGAGTAGTAATCATAAATTCTACTCCACAATTGTGTGGAGGTTTGGTCAATCCCCCCATATGGAGTCTATACTAATGTTAAGCCAAGTTGAAACGAAAATAGTATTTTCCTCTACAGTAAATGATACTCTCCACTGCAATTTTTGTTTAGGTGCCCTTTTTTTCCATTGGGGTCGTGTCGTTGGGACATCAACATTTGCAGTATCCATAGAGGGTTGTTAATGCCACATTCACTATTTTCTAAGAGTGTGTTGAAGAAGGGATTCTCATAAATTAAAGTGTTCATCATTTAACAAAATATTGAAGGACAAAATGTTAAAAACAACATATTAAACAGTACCATTGTATTGAAGGACAAAGTGTTCATCCTTCAATAGTATCAAGAATGTACTCATACTCATATTGGCAATTGAAAAAACATTTTATAATATAGGATTAGCAAATTACAATCAAACATCTTCAAAACGGCAACTGAAAAACCTCAAGATTAAAAATAGTTTCCTATTAGCAACTCTAAGACAATTAGATGACTGCAAGTGTACCAAATTTTCTAAATTTCCCATACACCAAACATTGTGATGATACACCAAACATTTATGAAGGAACCACATGCTAATTAGATGACTGCAAGTGTACCAAATTTCCCTTTTAAGACATTCGTATGAAATTATATCCATACACGATTTCCAGAGAGCCCTATAAGTAAGTTAAAGAAATTTACATAGTTGCATAAACACAACAAGAGTGGTCAAGATAGCTATCTAATCTTTGATTATTTTTGACTAGTTAAACCATAATTATACTTATTAATCTAAATAGCATAGTACAAATACATAATAGCCACATAATCGAAACCCTAATCTAAAACTAATAAAGAAAATTGAAAGGTAATCTAGATTAAGAAAAACCAGAGGATAAAGCAATAAAATACTTTGTTATGCTCTTACATGTTTACAAAAATCAGAGGACCCATTGGCAAAAATTGAAAAATCAAAACCCTAAATTCATCCCTAAAATCAGTTTAGAAAATTAAACCCATAATCTAGATTAAACAAAGCATCTAAACAATAATTAGAAAATCGAAATCTATGTAATAAAAATCTCTAGGCAAAACAGGGAGATCAATGTTTAATTTACCCTAGGTAGTCGATACAGAAAACATAAGGTGGTATATCGACGGTGGTGATTTCCAAGTTAGTGGTGATGGAGGAAGTGCACTGTCCTCGTAGGAGACTGAATCCCTGGAAAAAAATTCCATGATCAAGAATTTTGGGAGGAGAAATAGGGAATGTTCACTCGACTAGAGAGAGAATGAAGAAATAGAGAATAGAGGGAGAAAATCATACCTGACTGTGACGAGAAGAGTTTAGAGCCGTCGCAGGGTTCGTTGAGAGATATCTTGAGAGAGAGCTACACGAGTTTTTTTCTTTTGCTAGGGCTTTATTCGAGTCGAGGAAGGGAGGGAGAAAAGGAACTGTGTGGGGGTGAAGAGAGAGGTGTCGGGATGAAAATGAATCCCGTTGGTGTCAAGAGAGAGAAATAATTAGTAAAATAATATTTGTAGAGTGAATAGTGGATCTCCAAAGTTGTAGAAATATTGTTTATAGGTATGTAAAATTATAGAGATGCATAATCTAATGCAGTCAAATTAAGGGTCATATTACACAAATATGTCTTTGCATTAGCATATGCAGATACCAATGTCAATTTTCTAAAAGAACTCTATGTCACTCATGTACATAAGTACCCAGCCATTGTTTGGGGGTGGGTGGGTTGTTCACCTCACCTCTTCGCACGTCCACGTGGCCACCACAGTCTCCTCTGCCATTTAGATACACTACAACAAAATAGTTTTTTTGGGACGAAAATTTTCATCTCAAATTGTAGGGATTTCGTCTTAGGAAATTTTTTGGGACAAAAAAAAAAAAAAATCATCCCAAGGTCGTCCCTACAACACTGTCCGAGAAGATATTTTAGGACGAAAATCACAATTTCATCTTAAATTATATCTTTTGAGACGATTTTGAAATTGACCGTTCGATACCGTTCAAACATTTAATTTTTTTGTCACGGTTTAAGTTCGTTCTAGAATATCGTTCAAATGGTTACTATTTTATGTTCAAATGTAATTAAATTGTTTGAATGATTGTAAAAATATGTTCTAACGATCACATATTTTGATAACGTTCGAATGATATAAAATAGCTTTTCGTTCGAACGTTAAAGGAAAAGATCGAACGGTAAAAGAGATCGAACGGATAAAAGTTATGTTCGAACGTTACGATAATAAATTACGTTTGAACGTTATTTGATCGTCTGATGTCATTCGAACGGCTTAATCAATAATGTTCGAACATTACATAGTCGTTCGAATGATTACTATTTTATTAAAACCCCATAATAATAAAAAACCAAATAGACATTCATAATATTTGAAAAACATACATTAGAAACTGTTTAATACTCACAAAAGTTTTATAATAAGTGCGAACTAATAAATAACCATAAGACTGGCATTGTTCATACATAATTAGATAATCTCATAATCTATACGTAAAAAACCATCAGTTGCTTGGAGGCTTGTACTGTTGCATAAGCTGCTGCATTTGGAGTTGCATATCTCTCCTGAACTCTTATTGTTGTTCTTCATGTTATTTGAGTCGCGTCTCCATGTCTCATTGTTTCGCTAATTGAGCTTCTAACTCATGCTGCCTTGCAACCAATTTTTCAATTTTTCGATTCGCATTCTCTTGCGCTATAGAGACTGTAGAGGCAAACCCGAAAGAAGAGGAAGAGGGAGAAGGTTTTACACAGTGACCCAAACCCCTCAAATATCCTGAACGTTGACCCAAAACTTGTGTAAAAATCTCAACATCATTTGTTGAAGAATTTTGATCTGACGCAGATTCAGCACGTATGTCAACTATTTTATCCTACACATAAGATAAAGAGTTAATATCATCATAAATATTATAATATATTTATTTAAAATAAATTATAATACTTACATAATTTTCACGGGCATCGGGATGACTCCACTCTCCATTACGATTAGTATGTGATGCAGCATATAATTTTGTTCGATCATAATTGGTATCTGAATCTTGTTACAATAAATATTTGTAAATATATAAAGTTATTAGGATTCATATATTCAGTTAACTATATACAAAAAAAAAAAAAATAGCAATACCAATTTCTTAAAGAGGTGATGGAAAGATCTTGAACGTGCATGATGATTAATTTTCAATTTCGATCTATTTGTTTTGTTTATAGAACTTCGCTCCTACATAGAAATTGAAAATATTAGAAAGCGAAATTAAAAATAGGACAACTAAAATAATTAATTTAATTATACCTTATATGATGGATCCTCAAATATGTCACAAAGTTTTTCCCACTTAGAAGGTTGGACATCTTGAAAAGGATGTTGGCATGCATCTTCCATATTCTCAAACTTATTATAATGCTCATGACAACTCGCCTTATATTTGCGAAATGCATTACTCATAAGTATTATTAAATCTTAACTATTTGTATTTTAATTAAAATTTATTTTATTAATTTAAATATTAAGTATTATTAAATCTTAATTATTTGTATATTAATTAAAATTCATTTGATTAATTTAAAGATTTAGTAGTATTTTAATTAATATTGAAATTGAAAGATCTAAAGATTTAGTACTATTCTAATTTCTAATTAATATTTTAACACTGTTTAGACAAAATGTTTAAACGGTGTTAAACTGTGTTCGAACGTAATAAACCCGTTTGAACGTTAATCGTGTACCATTCAAACGGGTTTATTTCAGATTCCAGTCATTTTCAACCTCCGAAAATCTTGATAATCACGAACTCAGTACAGCAAACGAAAATACACAATATCACAAACTCAGTACAACAAACGAAAACACTCATATTCAAATAAAAATGAGAATAAGATAGCATATATACCTGGTTTTGAGAGATGAAAATGCAAGGAGACCGTTATGTCCAAAACGAAAATACTCTTCAAAAAGCAGTACAAATAACCTCTTAATCCGAAAATATAAGAGATCGATGTAAACTATTAATATTTGGGGGTTGGATTGAGGGAGAATGGTGCTGGTTGGAAGATTTGCCTCTAAGAGTGAGACTGAGAGTGGTGGGAGGAGAGCGAGATTGTGAGGTTCTGTCGTGTAAATGTAAAATATTTACGTTCGAACGGTTATTTACTAAACTTTAGAACGTGAAATAATGAAGCGGGAAAAATTTCCCTCCTGAAGTTTCACGTTCGAACGTATAATATTACATTCAAACGTTAATGCCTGTGTACCAAAACGTTCAAATGCTTATTATTAAGAGTTCGAATGGTTTGGACTATGTTTAGTAAATTTTTTGTGACACCCCCAAATCCCCAAGCATGGACACGGGAAAATCGAGATGTCCGGATGATGACATCACGGGTCACCACTCTATCGACGTGTGCCAAGTGTGTGTAAAAGCAACGAATGTGCACGAGAAATACGCAGCGAAAAGCAAGGTCAAAACTAAGTACCAGAATTTTTCTAAATTTAATACAAAGCTGTTTAAAACATATATGATAAAATATTACAAAGCACAAATATATTTTTAAACCAACAACAAAACTTAAACTTTAACTTCAACACCCCGGCGGAGCCGCATCCTCGGGCTCAGCCTCCTCCTTCTCTTCCTCGATCTCTGCACCAAAATCTACGGAAATAAAAATGGTGCCGCAGGTAAGTAAAATCCAAACGCCACTAGATAAAAACATATTAAACTCAACAATATGCATGAAAGAATGCCAATGCTCAAAACCCATAAAATCATATTTTTTCACACACGCCAAAAATCCTACTTGGCCCAAAAACACAACCTTTCCAAATATTACGCTAAAAGTCACATTTGGCCCATATCAAACTCAAACCATTAACCAATTAATCCATATGCACCATGACCTCCCCTAGGGGTCATCTGCACACCCTGGCTCCTGTGCCACACCGCAGGTAACGACCACGCGTGTGACACCTAAACGAGCGATGCCCAGTTCCGCACCCCGGCGTTCGTAGCCAAGCATCCTCTAGCCCTCGCCAGCCAAGGGCCACGGAGTCGGTGCATAGAGCGATGCCCAGTTTCGCGCCCGGCGCGTTCGTAGCTAAGCATCCCCTAGCCCCCAATCCCGTCGTCGCCCAGCAACAACTCAGGGGACGTCACTCAGTATATTACGCTCCCGAGTGACTAGAGGAGCTCCATCGAGATAATAACCCATCCCGGCTTGGGCTCGTGAGACATGCACCCGAAAATCCATTTACGTCAATAAAACAAGATTTTTTCAATTTAAAATAAAATGCACCTGTATGCAATATGTAACGCACGCCTCAAGGCACAAATAACCAACAAATCACAAATCAACACATTAAGTAACTCTGCCCTCAATCCATCCGACCCCCGAACTCCTCGGACTCAGTCCGGAATCAACCAACCAGCAGATAAATATTTATTGTAAGAGAAAAATACATTTAAATCTAAAAGTAGAGTTTGAAAAATACTTACAGCGTTATATGGTATTTTTAGAAAGCTCGCAACGTTGCAAATGGCGGAAGAAAAGCAATGTAATAGTGAAATTTCACTGTAGCCCTGGGTTGTAAAATACCCACTTTTGAACGGGGACAAACCAAAGCTCAGGATTGATAGGGAATGGTCTAAGGATGTTTATGAAACTAAGGGAAGTGGAGTTTGGCCTTGGGTGGCGGCGAAAATGGTGGTTGAAGGGCTGAAATACCCAAATCGGAAACTAGCTTGTGGGAGCTGTTCCGGCGACGGAATGAGGCCGGAAATGGGTGGGTTAGGACGGTAAGGAGTCGGTGATTAAGTGGTGAAGAGGTGGTGGCCGGAGGTGGAGCGATGATGGCAGATCGGAGCAAAAACTGTGTGGCTTGATGGTGGTTTTCCGGCTAAACGGCAGCTCCGTTGGTAGTAGAAATTTGTGGGGTGGTTCACCGGAGGGAGGGGAAGAGATTGGTGGTGGTGGTGTGATGCACAGTGGCCGGCGGCGGTAGGTCTGGGCGGTTGGTGTGTTCGGCGTGAAGGAGAGGAGAGAGAGAGAGACGCACGGGGGAGGGGGAATCGCACGGGAAAGAAAGGGGAAAAAGAAAGAAAAAGAAAAAGAAAAAGAAGGAAAAGAGGAAAAAGAAAAGAGAAAAAGAAAAGATGAGGAAAAAGAAATGAGGTCCAGTCTTCATTCTGGAAACCAAAACAGATCCGCTGAAAACGACATTAAAATCCGTAAAACGACTAAATAAATTAAACACAACATCAAATAAATTAAAAACCAATTTAAAACACAATAATTTAAAATAAATAAACCAATATATTAATTAAATTAAAAACAACATTTCAGTAAAAATACACGTAAAAGCGAGTCATCAAATTTTTTTTTTGCACTATACCTTTAAATAAAATAACAACATTAATATCTAATATATAATATACTATAGTTTAGTAACATAGTAATATTTGATTATAATATATAATCAAGCATATATATTAATTACATTATATGTCACTATAATATAATATATAATATCATACTATATCTAATACTATAGTCAAGTATATATATTAGACTATATATAACATATATATGGTATGATGGTATAGTGTCATCTGTAGTACTAGCATATATAGTGTCATCTAATTAGATTATAACTAAAATATAATATGATAATATAATACTTTCTAGTATAACATGTACATACTATCATATATAGTGTCATCTATAATACTAGCATTTAGAGTGTATTCTAATTAGACTAAAACTAAAATATAATTTGTTAATATATTAAACTATATATAACATATATATACTATCACATATGGTATCATCTATAGTGCTAGAATATTTTGTGTCATCTAATTAGCCTATAACTAAAATATAATATATTAATATACTAAACAATTCATAAAATACATTTACTATAACATATATGTGAACTTTAATATCACATATATGTTATACTATAATATAGTATCGTATATATAGTATACTATATTATACTACATCATATAACTTATACTATATTATATATATAATATAATATAATAATACTATATTAAACATAATAAATATAATATATAGTGTATTATATATATAATAACATATATTATAATATATGATATTTAATATTATAATAAATTATTATGATAATAAATAATATATTTAATAATATCATAAGTCGGTAAATTTCAATTTACTGTTCGAACGTATTAAATTACCGTTTGAACGTTTTTGTATATATAAGTTGTCGCGGACATCATTTTCACAGACACCAAACATGTGCATCAACTTCATTTCAAGGCTTTAACTGTCCATCTCCGCCGTTCAACGCCGTCTTCGCTGCTATGAACAGTACCCATTCGAAGCCTATTCGTCTAAGTACCGGTATTCTTCTTTTTCTAACCATTTTACCATTTATATTTAGGTTTTTGATGGATTATTTGTTTGAATTAGGATAAAGCAATTTATCCATCAATACTGACCGTAGATTTATTTTAATCCATTGTAGAAAGGTTTATTTAGGTTTCTATTTGATTTATTTTGGTGAAAAATTCATGGAATTAAAGGATTCCATGGATTTCAATGATTGTGTCGACTTGGTCTGGAATACAAAATCGATTCGCATACCGTTCGAACGCTATAAACATCATTCGAACAGTATCAACTTACCATTTGAACGTTGTTTTAGACGTTCAAACGGCGAGACCAATCCAACCTGTTCGACCATTCATATAAATGTTCGAACATTATAGGTACCGTTCGATCACTATATTGGGAGTTCGAACGGTAATAATTATACATTCGAACATTGTTTTATATGTTCAAACTGTAGTAGCCAATCCAATGACATTCGAACGTTGTTTTATATGTTCGAACTGTATAGGTGTACTGTTCGAGCACTATTTTAGAAGTTTGAACGGTATAATTAAATTTAGTAATATTAGTGAATTGTTATTTTTATTCCATATTATGGTTCCATTAAATTTTAATGAGAATAATTTCTATATTATAATTAAATTGATGCCGTAATTTATCATTTTTTTTAAATATTATATTTCTATTAATATTAATGTAATTAATATTAAATAATGTGATATTATTTATTAAAAATTATGTTGTTCACAATGTCTCACTTTATTAAATTGCTATTCGTTTGAAAGTACTATGAATAGTTATTTATTATATTTTTATTGTTAATGTTGTATATCTAATTTTTAATTGTAAATTTCAAGTTGATTATAATGTCTTCTTTTAGGGTGGGACATAAGTGATGTGACGCACTCAAATCCCCACGCACGGATATGGAGAAATCGAGACATCCGAATGGTGACATCGCGGGTCACCACCCTAACGACGAGTGCCAAGTGTGTGTATAAGCAACAAGTGTGCACGAAGAAACACGCAGCGAATAGCAAAGTCATAAACTAAGTACCAGAATTTTTCTTATTTAATACAAAGCTATTCAAAACATACATAATAAAATATTACAGACTACAAATATTGTTCAAACCAACAACAAGCTTAAACTTTAACTCAAAACTCCGGCGGAGCCGTATCCTTGGGCTTAGCCTCCCCCTTCTCCTCGATCTTTGCATTAAAATCTACGGTACCAAAAATGGTGCTGCAGGTAAGTAAGACCCAAATGCCACAAGATAAAAACATATAAACTCAACAATATGCATGGATGAATGCAAATGCACAAATCCCACAAAAACCACATATTTCCACGCATGCCAAAAATCCTATTTAGTCCAAAAACATAACCTCGCCATTATTCCCGATAATGGTCTAAAACCAAACCATCAGAGCACTATAGGTGGGAATTGCAGGCGTGACTCTACCACCATCCCTGCTCACCACCATCCCTACACGTGCACTGTAGGCGGGAATCACTAGCTGGATCCTACCACCGTCCCTACTTACCACCATCCCTACGCGTGCACCGTAGGCGGGAGTCATAGGCGGGATTCTACCACCGTCCCTGTTTACCACCATCCTTACACGTGCCTCTGACTTAAACCAGTCAATCTAACCTTTCACATATACCATAAATCATTTCTCGCTTTCAAGCCCAGTTTTCATTTTACAAACTCATGTACATGCATGCAACTACACGAAAACCCAGTTTTCCCTTTTTAAACATGAACATGCATGCACTATACAATGCAAACATCAAGGGACAAAATCTCCAACAAATATCAACATCAACCAAATATAAATAGTTCCATCCTCAAATCCAGCCGACCCCCGACTCCTCGGACTCAATCCGAAATAACCAACCAGTCACAATTTATTGTTAAAGCAAAAATATATTTAAATCTAAAATAGAGTTTAGAAAATACTTACAGCGTTATACGGTATTTTTCAAAAGCTCACGACGTTGCAAACGGCAGAGGAAAAGCAATGTAACAGTATAATTTACACTGTGGCCGTGGGTAATAAGTTACCCACTTTCGAATGGGGACAAACCAAGATACGGAATGGCCTTGAGATGTTTATGAAGCTAAAGGAAGTGAGTTTTGGCTATGGGTGGCGGTGGAAACGGCGGTGGAAGGCCAAAAAGGGGCTGAATGGAGTTGAGCTCGTGGGAGCTGCTCCGGCAACGGATCGGGACTGAAATTGGGTGGGTTAGGTTGGCAAGAGGTAGGGGAAGAAGCTGTGAAGAGGTGGTGGTCGGAAGTGGAATGACGGCGCCGGAAAAGCTCAAAAACCATGTGGCTTGGAGGAGCTCGTGGCGGCTAACGGTGGCTCGGATGGAGGTGAAACTTGTTGGAGATGTTCACCGGTGGGAGGAAAAGAAAACTGGGTGGGTGGTGTCGGCCACGTCGCCGGTGAGCGGCGGTTCTGGGATGAGAAAGCAACCGGCGACAGAGAGAGAAAGGAGAGTTGGTGCCGTGACTTCCAGCCGTGCGTGGCGGCTAACGGCTGCACAGATGGCCCTGAAAATTGGTGGGGATGATCATTGGTGGGAGGGGAAGATTTTGGTGGGGGTGGTGTACTACACGGCGGCCGGACGGCAGCGGGCTGGGCTGGTCAATGGGCGGCGATGGGAAGGGGAGAAAGAAGGTGTAGCGCACGGGGAGAGAGAGAGAGGAAGAAGAAAGAAAAGAAGAAGAAAAAGAAAGAAAAAGAAAGAAAGAAAAAGGAAAAAAGGGAAAAAGAAAAAAGAGAAAAGAAAAGAAAAGATGAAGGAAAAGAAATGAGGTCTAGTCCTCACTCCGAAATCCAAAAACTGATCCGCTGAAAACGATATTAAAAACATAAAACGACTAAAATAAATTAAACACCACGTCAAATAAAATAAAACCAATTAAAATACAATAAATTAAAATAAAAGAGCTAATATATAATTAAATTAAAAACAACTCATTCAGTGAAAATACATGTAAAAACGGGTCATCACATCCTCTCCCTTTAAAATAAATTTCGTACTCGAAATTTACAAGATCAACCATCAGCGCCAAAAGGATACAAGATACGACTCCGAACATATTTGAGAAATACATATCATCAACAACTCCCAACAAATTCCAATAGTTATCATCTTCATACCATAACTTGTTAATATCAACGACGTCTCTGCTTTACCTTCCAAACTTCCATCCTATTCCAACTTTGGTAACCTAACAGCCATTTCCAAAGTTAACTATCAATAAACAAAATTTGCACGACCAAAAGATTAATCTCCCATTAAAACTCCGAATCACTACTAATTCCTCAAAATCAATACAAAACTTGAATATCTAGGTATCTCAAAAAATCATGCTTTCGCGCGCATTTTGATAACTCACCAAAATACATAAAGGCTATATCCTAAAAAAAAAAAAAATTAACATCAAGAAGTACAAGCTCAATCCACACCTAATCACAAGAAAACCTTTACCACATTTATATAGAAAATAATATACCTCCAAAACTACACTTCTCCACCCATTCCTCAGTGGGCCATCGTTGCCCTAATCAACCTTCAGGCCCCAAATTGAAAACACATAACATTATTCCAAAATACACCTGTCTCTTCTAAAGATAAGGAACATGTCCAAAAGGCCCAAGTCCTTCCCGGCCAACCAACGAGAGCGCCTATAACTTCTATCCGATATCCCACACTTGAAGCTCATTACCTATATTTTGAATAACATCTACTCTTGCAATATCTAACTCACTATAAACTACCATTGACTTCAAGTCGCAATTAATTCTGAAGATAAACACAGCAGTTGTTACAAACCATCATCCCAATGAGTAAACCGCTTCGATTACACATTTCGTTCAACTTACCAAACAACTCAAAGCCAAAATCTCTTGAATTTAATATTATCACACAGATTCCTCTTCAACTCCTACCAAGCCAAAAAAATAGATGAGACTAGGACCAGCACTCTCCGAAATCCATACACACGTGCCATTACTACTCGTCGATCTCATGCACTCCTAGCCAACACCAAAAATCATTCAAACGTACAAGTGATCCATTCCCAAAAGTCAACGGATCATATAGCCTCAAATTCAATCGTATTCAATGCCAACAGAAAGTCTACTCTCTTGAGTGATTCTGGAAAACTTGTCACACCAATCGCCCAATAACACTTACATGCCTGTTAACAAAAGGAAAATAAAAGAAAAGGGTTCATTTTATACGATTCTTTAATATGAAGAAGTAGACTTCAGAGAAAAAAGAAATGCTCATGATAATTATGAAATAAATACATAATAAACTATAGCTTTCACATGGGGTTGGTGTTTTATATAGTGGAACATAGTACGTGTTTTCTCAAGTGACAATTCCTCAAAAAGTCACAATACTGATCTCTAGCTAGCCAAGCCAGGTGGAGAAAAAGTCCATATTCTCTTAAGAAAATCATCGAGTTAAATAAGTTAGCAGGCCAATGAAGTTAATGAACTTGTGAAACACCATAAGAAACTTCATAATCACAATAAATGTAAGAAGGGAAAACCAAGTATTCTTCAATTGCCCTCAGCCTTCAAAATATTATTCAAAGTTATCTCTACAAGAAAAAAAAGAAACTATGTTAAAAATATAATTATTAAAAAAGACTACATGAAAATATATTTTATTTGAAAGTGAACTAACCAGTTTCAATACTATAGCTTTGCAGTTGCCATTAAGTCTTGGGAGTTATACTTAATGGAAGGAAATTTCAACCAATTTGTGCACAAATAAGAGCTTCAACTGTTTTCGGGGCCAAGAGACTTTGAAATGAATCTAATATACGACCCGAATGCTGAATGCTGACTCATAAGCAACGATAGAGATGGGAATAACCAATACACCTTGTGCCATATTGGCAAGGATAAGAAATCTGGTTGGGTTCACTTTCCATTACATTAGAATATCAAAGACGGGTGTTAGTCCTTCAAGGCTTCCCATGAAATACTTATCCAACTCTAATATGGACTCTACAACACCTTTCGATGCTTGATATTGGCGATTCTTACTATAAAGATCATCCTCATTATCATAAGTGCGTCGTTTTGGGTTTCATCAATACTTGATCGGTCCCTACTTGAATATTGCTTATACAACTACTCAACAATTCCCCTTAGTTGTGCAATAAGTTCGAACGCTTGGTCAGAACCAAAGAAATCAATCAACCAAAACTTGAAAACTTCCAACTTGTAGCGCGGGTCAAGCATAGTTGCAATAAACAACATTTTGTTCATTGTCCCAAAATCCTCCAATATTTGTCATATCTCAATATCATCTTCTTCGACATGGTTGCGAACTTAATATCAACACTTTTATAAAATTTATTCAAATGGCTGTATAGTATAATAATTTCTTTAATGAACAAATTTAAAGTTGCATAAGTTGAGCTTGAAATCGTAAGGTGACATAATAGAAAATCTTAAAAACTGTACAAAAAGCTCAATGGTTTCCTAATTCTTAGAAGTTGGTTGCTTTTCTCCAACCTCCAAGAGATGTGGTACCAATTGATTATTTTCATTTTGCATCATGTCAAACACCGCGGATACTTGAAAGTCGCACTCAGCATTAGATATATGGAGTTCTACTAGGTTGGAACATCAAGAGAAAGTAGCCCACCACCCAAAATATGTTGTTTGTTTGAACATAACTTGAACTTATTCGAGTTTTGTAGAGGAAAACTTCGCATACTTCACTGCATTTTGAATTTTCACAACTGATTTATCAATTTTTTTCAACCCTTCGTTGACAATAAGATTCAATATATGTACATGCACAACATCTTATGTGCACAAACTCATTATCTAATATCATACAACTTCCAACTATGACAATTTTCCTCAAATAATCAATGGTTGTATTATTGAAAGATGCATTGTCGATAGTGATGGTTAATATCATCTTTATACCCCATTGGAGTATGGATGACTCGATCTCTGCTCTTATTGTCGTCCCTTTATGATCAGAAAATTTCTTAGAACTTATTATTCTCTTATGAAAGTTCCAATCATTATCAATAAATGAGTAGGTATGCACATATGGTTAAGATGTTGAATTGAAATCTATAAATCAGTGGTGATGCAAATCTTATAACTAGATGTCATGAACATGCCCATTAACTTGTCATTTTCTAACATGTATAACTTCAAACAGTCTCGCATAATAATAACGTGAGAAGGGATTAGAAATAGGCTCAACAGTGGCCATAAAATTTTTAAACCTTTCCTTCAACAAACCTAAATAGTAGCTCATCTATAATTATCATCTTAACTACTACCAACTTTATCTTCTACTCATTATATTTGGCAAGTTCAACACTAGGATTGCTAGTTGTAGCATCACTCCTATGTTTCTTCTTAGCTCTGATCATTTTTAATTGGGTGTTATTCCTTCCAATCCCACTAGCAAGAAAGATTTTACAACAATATTACTACAATAATAATGACATAATAAAACCTTACTACAATAATTGCATGTGGCTTTGTGCTAATTGGGATCCTCCTCCTCAATCCTAGTAAAATGCATGAATACTTCTATGAGGGTTGAGGGAGAAAAGATAGATTGGTGCTCATAATACCAATTACTTAAATCATAAATTCTCCTCATTGTCCTCAGATTGATGTAGTGGGTTATGGGGCCTGGTCTTGGGATGAGAATACATCAAGTCGAGAGTTCACTGTCAACTCTCGCTCGACAAGGTGCTTAAGCGAAACTTAGGTAGAGAGTTCACTTGAGATGTGCTCGACAGTTGGCTTGAGCAAAGTTTAGAAAAATTATTTATTCGAGGTGCATGTGAGGTGGGCTTGAGCAAAGCACAACTTTAATGTTTGTTCAAGGTGTGCCTGATGGTTGGCTTGAGCCAATGTTCAATAGGCTCTTTGCCCGAGGATAGCTCGATACTCTGCTCATGTGAATAACCTTGATTTTCCACCTTAGGGTTTCTAACATCGTTTGTTATATATATATATATATATATATTGTGTTTTGGAATAGAAACTGATTAGATTGAGAATAGAGAGAGTGGGCGTGTTTAGCACAAAAGAGAGAGAAAAAAGGCCTGAGAGAGAGTTGAGCTTTGTGAGTAGAGTGAAACTCTTAAAACTGTGTGTTTGTTATCTCCTTTGGAATAAAATATCCTGCAGTTTTGTGGATGTAAGCATATTGCCGAACCACGTTAAATTCTATGTGTCGTGTGTGTGTACTTATTCCTAAATTTTTGAATTTATTTTATTGTCTATCTCATTATCGTTGTTTGTGGGTATGCTGTTTTTTACAACAATTGGTATCGGAGCTCCAAGGTTGGAGTTTGGGGCTGCATGATGGCTAGAGAAGACGTGAAAGTTGGAATCGAGAAGTTTGATTGCACATATTGGTTGTTCGAGGATGTAAATCGAGGATTATCTCTATAGGAAAAGGCTCAACATTCCTTTGTTAGGACAAAAGTGAGAGAGCATGGACGATGATGATTGAAATTTGTTGGATTGACAGGTTTTGGGAGTTATTCGTTTCAAATTGTCTAGATTAGTGGTGCACAATGTTATAAAGGAGAGAACCATGACAAATCTCATGGTGACTTTGTTTGGTATGTGTGGAAAGCCATTGGAAAATAAAAAGGTGCATCTAATGAAGAAATTGTTCAGTCTGAGAATGTAGAAGGTAGGTTTGTGGCCCAACATTTGAATGAATTTAATAGGATCACAAATCAATTTTTGTCTATAGAAATTGAGTTTCATGATGAGATTAGAGTGTTTATTCTGTTGGCAGTGTTGCCAAGTAGTTAGGAGGCCATGAGAATGACGGTTAGTAATTCTACTGGCAAGATGAAATTGAATTGCGATGATGTTCGTGATAAGATTCTTGTTGAGGAGGTACGTAGGAAACACACAGAGTTTTCTAGTACAGATTCTACCTTGAGGGTTGGCGATCGGGGTAGGGGACATGATAAGTCGAGGAACATGGGCTCGAGTAAGTCGAAATCTAGACAGCAGATCACTTGGTATAATTGTGGGCAAGTCAGGTAACATCAAAAGACAATGTCAGAATCAGAAACAGATTACAGATGATGTTGCGAATGCGATGGCTAAAGAAATTTGATGAGTGGGTGTTGGATTCAGGGGTTTCATTCTATAGCACCTCACATAAAGAGATAATGCAGAATTATCTTCCTGGTAGTTTTGGGAAGACGTGCACAGTTGATGGAGAGAGGCATTAGATGTATTGGGAGTGAGAGATTTGAGCATTGCAGTCCTAATAAGGAGCATGTGGACTTTGCAGCAGGTCAGACACGTTCCAGAACTGTAGTAAAGCTTGGTCTCTGTAGGACAACTTGTTGATAGTGATCATATAGTAGTGTTTTTGGAGGAGCATGGAAGGATAATTATGCCCAAAGAATAACACAATAGTTGTAGCACAATTTTAGAGTGTCGATTTCACAAAGAGGCAAATTAAAAGAATAGTAAAAGGAACAAAGAAACTAAAAATTTAAGAAAACAATCAAAATAGTAATGTAAGACAAATCCTTTCTGAAAAGAAATATATTGAAGAGCCAAAATGTAATAATGAAAAGGTTCGACTAGAATTAATAGCAATGAAGCATCGGGAATCCCTTAGTTGAACTTGATAATTCTATTCATATCAGATTCATTGGATACTCAATTAGATATCATAGCACCAGACTCTCTAATCGGAAAATATATCTTTATAACCAATTTGTTCAAATGTAATTCTTTAAAATCACTTCTTTTAAAAGATTGATTGCTATACTATTAGACTTAGATTCAAATACGACAATATACTTAATAGCAATTCTGCAGTAGAGAATCACATCAATAAGATCAACAACCAGATCATAAACACCTCAACAATCCTATAGAGAAAGCATAACTGAATCTATGAAAAGTATTATCCAAATACAAGGAAGACTAATAAGGGATGATAAATAAGAATTGTATCAACAAGAAAGTTTATTATATGAATCCGATAGAATTGAAATCATTATCATTCAAGCAAGTTCATCCCTAGTTTCACCAAAGAATTAGCTCCCCATTCAAAAGAAGAAAAATTCTTTTTTTGGAAGATGAGTTTCTTCAAGCCCTAGCATCCTCTCTGCTAAAAACTATAAGGACCTCTTCTTTTCTGCCTTTGCTCTCTATTTTTCTCCATTTTCACGAGCTATCCTCGATATCGAAAGAAAATCGCATGCAAACTGGGTAGTTAATACTCCAGATTTCCATATGCATATTGAGGGCCCTTTTTCACTTGGTAAATGGCCGAATTAGAAAATAACTATTTCTAGAAACAATGTAGCCCATTGAGTTAGCTTTCTAACTCATCTTGAATCGCCTCAATCGTATATTGGTAGAGGAAGATATGAGCATAATACTAACAAATACTCAGAGAGGCTACAAATTCTGAATATTTTTCATTAATTGCTCTTTCCTTCCTTGTTTATGACTTGAATTTTTTGACTTTGGATGTATGAAATTCTCATTTGATTGTTCTCTTCTTCCTTATTAGCCAGACTTTAGCTTAATCATTTTTAAATTCATTCATGCAATAAAATCATTAGACACTGAATCAAAACTTGAGTATTATGAAATTAAAGTTTAATTTGGAAAAAACATAATCAAAATGCCTAAATAACACATATAATCTAGTAATTAAACTCGTAAAAGCAATGTTTAGAGTACACTTTCATGCACTCATCACACCCCGAACTTACTTATTACTAGTTTCTAGCAATTTTCATGTCAAAACAATAAAAGAAACCAAAGAAAATACACACAAAGGCTGCCAAGTCACACTTTCCAGATTCACATATCAAACCAATTTTAGGAATTCAATAACATTATCACAACTAATCCACCTATAGCAATCTACAAAGTGTGTGTGTGTTCCAAACTATATCCATCTAATCAGAAACCCTAACACATGCAACATCAAGACATCTCAAGTGAAAGGTTTAACTATATAACTCACGGGTATAAAAGTATTTCATGTAACGATTCTCTCTATGGAGTTGACAATGTGTGTACACACATTCTCACGGGGAATTAGGCAATTATGTAAAAAAAAAAAAAGCAAATATTGATCTTATGATAGGAATACTAATAAATGAGACTTCCACCATTCTTTTCAAAACTTACTTAGGATCAGAACGGTCAACACAAAAGATTGTAACGTGACTTAGGTTCAGGGCTATATAAAAAAAAGAGAGGATGAAAAGGATTCAAAAACTTTCAAGTACATACAAAAGGAATCTTATTAAATATCTTAGTAGACCACACTTCTCACTTGATATACTCTCAAACTTTTCAGATCATCGAATAATAATACTTTCCCTTCTTCGTCCTCTTCGTTTTTTTTTTAAACAATTTGATGACCAAACAAAGGCCACTTTGGTATTCTTGCCATTTCTACCCAACCTTGACTCTTTTTTTTTTTTTTGAGAACGCAACACAAAAGAAAAAAAATACAAATTTCACACCTAGTATACAATTGAAAATAAAAAGAGTAGACAAATCAGTATATAGGTTATACTCCAATGTGGAGGGGCATGGATGATGTGGGCATATGAAAAGAAAAATACACATGTGTTTATGGCTCAAAATTGGCTAGGGGTCTATGATGGAAATGGTTAACTTGAAAGGCTTAAACGTTGATCCTAAGTTAACCTTTGTTATATCCTAATTATATCCACTATCTTACCACAAATCATGTAATGATATTCTCAAAAGAAGTGTCCAGTTCAACAAATCAATGAATTCTTATCACAATTTACTATATTTGTAGACTCTCAATCCTCTCAAAAACTCACATGAATACTTAAGTAAAAGAATTTTCTAGCTACATGTGTCAACCACCATCTTACCACAAAATTTGGATGAGTGCATTAGGGGTTCTGTGAATTCTTCAGCAAAAAATGATTATGTTGGGTTTGGTGAATTCATGAAGATGGCTATGAATGACAATGAGTACACATGCGAAAAGGATGCACGTATGATGCAAATTTTTTTTAAAAAAATTGACACTTGAAAATATGCCACAGAGTTCCAACAAGTATTTTAAATACTGAATTTTCACCACCACCTCCAACTTAAATAAAATATTGTCCTCAATATTTAAGAATCAAAATTGAATGGGGAGTAGATTACACCTGATAAGCGACAAGGGTAGCTCGCTAAGCACCAAAGATGGTAACCTGAAATGACAAAACGAAATGAACCTGCAAACAAAAACAAAGAACACAACAACAAACAAAAAGGAAAAGAAAGAAAATAAGAGGAAACAAAAATAAAACAAAACAAATAAATAAAAACATACCTACATGGTGTGGTCAAGGTTGATAGACTGGATCCACAAGTAGAAAGTCTTTCACTTATGGAACTTACTTATCAATTAATACTTTAAGGCGTTGACTATCTACTTTAAAGATCCGACCATCCTTAGGATCCTTAGGCTTAAATGTTTTTCCCAAAATATTTTTATCATGAAATGCTTTCATTTTAGCCGAACAGATTCTAGAGTTCCCATAAGCATAATTTCTCAACTCTTCTAACTCGATCAGCTAAAATTTTCTAATCTTACCTGTTTCTTTTATGTCAAAATTGAAATACTTTATGGCTCAATAAGCTCAATGCTCGAGCTCCACAGGTAAGTGGTAAGGCTTTCTGTGACGTCCCCAAATCCCACTTAGGGACACGTGAAAATTGAGACGTCAGGATGATGACAACAGGGGTCACCACCCTATCGCCAAGTGGCCAAGTGTGTATACATGCAACTTTGCAATAACAACACACAGCAGATAATAAAAGTCTTATAACTAAGTATTAGAATTTTTGTTTAATACAAACCCGTTTAAAACATACATAATAAAATATTACAAGTCTCAAATACTGGTTCAAAACCAAAATATAAGGCATAAAAGCTAGTAGAGATATTTTTTGACATAAAGACTCCAAGTCAATACTCTGGCGAAATCGCCTCTTCGGGCTCAGCCTCCTTCTACTCAAACTCTGCATCAAAATCTACTGTTCCAAAATGGTATCGCAGGTAAGTAATAAACCAAGCAAACCTCAAGATAAAAAATACATTCATGCCACAACAATGCATGAAAATGATGCCATATACATATATCCCAAAAGTCCACATTTTCCACGCACGCCAAAAATCCCATTTTGGCTCAAAACATTCCCTTTGAGCATAATCTCGCCATTATCCCTGATAATGGCCCAAAAACCAAACCATCAGAGCACTGTAGGCGGGAATCGCAGGCGGGACTCTATCACCATCCCTGCTCACTACCGTCCCTATACGTGCACCATATGTGGGAATCACAAGCGGGATTCTACCACCGTCCCTGAGTACCACTGTCCCTATGTCGCGTGCACCGTAGGCAGAAATCGCAAGCGGGACTCTACCACCATCCCTGCTCACTACTATCCCTACACATGCCTCTGACTCAAACCAGTCAATCCAATCATTCACATATACCATAAATCATTTCTAGCTTACAAGCCCATTTTTCATTTTACAAACACATACATGTATGCAATTATACGAAAACCCAGTTTTTCCTTTTTAAACATGAACATGCATGCACTATACAATGCAAACATCAAGGCACAAAATCTCCAACAAATATCAACATCAACCAAACATGAATAACTCCATCCTCAAATCCATCCGACCCCCGACTCCTCGGACTTAGTCTGGAATAACCAACCAGTTACAATTTATCGTTAAAGTAAAGATATATTTTAATAAAAAAGAAAGCTTGGAAAATACTTACAGCACTATAGGATAATTTTTGAAGGATCAAGGAGTTGCAAACGGTGGAGAAAAAGCAACGTAACAGTGTAAAATACATTGTAGCTGTGGGTTGTAAAATATCCACTTTCGAACGAGGACAAACGAAGACTTGAAATTGATAGGAAATGGCCTAGAGATGTTTATGAAGTTAATGGAAGTGATATTTGGCGTTGGGTGGCGGTGGAAATGGCGGTAGAAGCAAAAGAATGGAAAAACGGAGTTGAGCTCGTGGGAGTTGTTCCGGCAACGGATCGGAGCCGGAAATGGGTGCTTTAGGACGGCAAGAGGTAGTTATGAAGTGGTGAAGAGATGGTGGCCGGAGATGGAACGACGGCGACGAAAATGGGGAAAAACCGTGCGGAATGGTGGGGCTCTCGGCGGCAAACGGCGGCTCAGATGAAGGTGAAACTTGGTGGGGAGGTTCACCGGTCGGAGGGGAAGAGAACTGGGTGGGTGGTGTAGGCCACTTTGCCGGCGAGCGGCGGTGCTGGGTTGAGAAGGAAAATGCCGATAGTGAGAAGAGAGAGAGGGCGTAGCACATGGGGGGAGAAACCAGAGAAGAAAAGAAGAAAAAAGAAAGAAAAAGGAAAGAAAAAGAGAAAGAAAAAGAAAAGAGAAAAAGAAAAAGAGAAAAAGAAAAGATGGAGAAAATAAATGAGGTCCAATCCTCACCTCTGGAGTCCAGAAACTGATCCGACGAAAACAATTTTAAAAACTATAAAACGATTAAAATAATTTAGACACCACATCAAGCTAAAATATAATAAATAACTAGTAAAAACTAAGAACTAAATTTTTAAATCTAAAAACAAATTAAATTAAATTACACAGCAATTTAAATTCAAAACGATAATTAATATAAAGAAAGCTCCACAAAACAAATATCATAACTAAATAAATCCAATTAAAATACAATAATTTAAAATAAAAGAACTAATATTTTAATTAAATTAAAATACTCCTTCAATGAAAATACACGTAAAAAGGGGATGTCACATCCTCCCCCCTTAAAAAGAAATTTCGTCCTTGAAATTTGTGAGGTCAAACATCAGCACCAAAATAAGATACAAGATACAATTCCGAACATATTTAAGAGATACATATCATTAATAACTCCCAACAAATTCTAATGGTTATTATCTTCATACCATAAATTTTGTTAATCTCAATCGACTCTCATGCTAAAAGAAAACTTCCAAACCTCTATTATATTCCACAAGTTGGTAACCTATTAGTCATTTCCGAAGTAAACCATCAATAAGCATAAATTGCACAACCAATGATTAATCTTCCATTAAAATTTTGAATCACTACTAATTCCTCAAAATCAGTACAAAATTTGAATACCTAATGATCTCAAAAAAAAAAAATCATGCTTTCGTGCGCACTCTGATAACTCGCCAAAATACAAAAAAGACTATGTCCTCAGAAATCAACAGTACAAGCTAACTCAACACCTGAAAACAAGAAAATCATTTGCCACACTTCAATAGAAAATAATATACCTCCAAAAGCCATGAATTATTACTCACTCCTCATTTGGCTCTTGCTACCTTAATCAAAATCAACATTTCGTAAAAATACATCCATTGATTGATGACGGAAATCAATACTAATCAACCTCCAGGCCCCAAATTGAAAACACATAACATCATCCCAAAATACACCTGTCTCTTCTAAAGATAAGGAACATATCCAAAAGGCTCAAGTCCTTCCCGGCCAACCAACTAGAGCGCCTATAACTTCTATCCGATATCCCACACTTCAAGCTCATTACCTATATTTTGAATAACATCTAATCTTGCAATAACTAACTCACTATAAACTACCATTGACTTCACCTAGACATAATCGAAACACTCTTGGTAACTCACCCACCTACTTGTACCCTAAAAAACTCTAGTATTAAAACTTCTAATTCCTTCAATTGCACATCACAAATAAATCTCAAGACAAGCCATACTGTTTAAATCTTCAATCCATCAAAAACTATTGAACAACACTCATGGATCTTAATGCTTTATTACTTCATATATATGATTATGCTACTCACCGTTGATGCATAAGTTTCAACTTCCAAGATTTTATCATACACCACACATGGTGACCTAACAATCTCTTTTCAAGTTAAATAACAATATCCCTAATTCTCCCAACTGGATACTTGATCTCTAAAGAAAAGTATAGCCTCACAAATTTAAATTCCTATGACTTCAAGTCACAATTAATTCTCAAGATAAACACAATAGTTGTTACAAACCATCATTCCAATGAGTAACCTGCTTCGACTGCACATTCCGTTCAACTTACCAAACAACTCAAAGCCAATATCTCTTGAATTTAATATTAACATACAGATTCCTCTTCAACTCCTAACAAGCCAAAAATAAATGAGACTAGGACCAGCACTCTCTGAAATCCATACACACTTACCATTACTACTCATCGATCTCATGCACTCTTAGCCAACACCAAAATCATTCAAACGTACAAGTGATCCATTACCACATTTCCATCATCTGGACTTATATCCTCAACTCAACAAAAATCATTCCTGAATCTACTCAACTTATATCCTTAAATCAGCAACTAGCCATTGCTTAAAGTTTGGTGCTGAGAATGACCTTAAACCTGCTAAGAATCCATTCCCAAAAGTCTACGGATCATATAGCCTCAAATTCAATCGTATTCAATACCAACACAATATCTACTATTTCCAATACCCTGATAGACCTATATCTTTCGAATCGATAAAATCATTTCCTAAAATATGCTACTACAACCTCGAGTTAACAATAATTATTTTCTAAACTAGCTCGATATCTTCAATCCTCAAAGAAATACATGAACTAGATCATTACCTTCAATCCTCAAAGAAATCTACTCAAGAAAAATTTTCATATTAATAACTCAACTCTAATCAACCCCATTTTAATGGTTACAAACTAATCACTCACTAGAGTAGATCAAGCTACAACACTAAGTTTGTAAAACTAAAAACTAAATTCTTATTATAAATCAGTCATTTGATTATGCAATTCTAAAACTTTAAATCAAATAAGAATCATCTTCCAGAACTTCTAAAATCAATGAACTTACATCCCATAATAGAAAATTGACTCCTAAATCTTTCAAATTCTAAAACATTAATGGATAATAAATCATTTTCTGAAATTCTCAAGATTGATGGCTTTAATCCAAAACATTCACCTTAAAAGCTTGTAAAATCTAAAGCCCCAATTGCCACCAAATTACTCATCCGAATCAACGAAATTTAAAACTTGAAATTTAATTATTTCCCCCAAAGCTTGTCGAACCTAACACCTTAATTACCATAAACTTATTTTCCTAAAATCTATAAAGCCTCAAACCTTAAATAAAATTCTCTTAAACATATCCTTAAAGTTCGTTGAACCTACACTCTCCTATTCTATAACCTCGTTACATAAATTCTACAAAACCTTGATCTCAATCATCTTTAGCGACTTAAAGCTAATTCCTCTCCTCATTGCGACGTGAGTTCCCACCTTACAAAGATTGCCTAAACCATGACATTCCCTTCAGACCTCAACATCATACAAGCAAACCACATCGCTAAAAATTCAAGCTTACTACACTAAATGTTCATGCCTAATAATAGTATCATCGATTATACCGCCTTCCTGCCATAGCGTAACCCTTAATCCCTATTTCAACTCCGAACAAAACAAATCGAAATAAATAAAACAAATAAAACAGCATACTTCCAATTCCAATAAGATCAAACCAAACCAAACCAAACCAAATGGAATTAAATCAAAGAAAATCGAATCAAGTTAAATAAAAACAATTCAAATTAAATAAACAAGATAATATCAACTCAAGCTTTTAAAACTTTCTGGTACTCTACCTATGGGACATGTGGTTTTACCTAGAGTCGAACCGCTCTGATACCACCTGTGACGCCCCCAAATCCCACGTACGGACACATGAAAATCGAGATGTCGGGATGATGACAACACGGGTCATCACCCTATCGCCAAGTGGCCAAGTGTGTGTACATGCAACAAGTGTGCAATAAAAATACTTAGCGGATAATAAAAGTCTTATAACTAAGTATCAGAATTTTTGTTTAATACAAACCCGTTTAAAACATACATAATAAAATATTACAAGTCTCAAATACTGGTTCAAAACCAAAATACAAGACATAAAAGCTGGTAGAGATATTTTTTGACATAAAGACTCCAAGTCAATACTCTGGCGAAACCGCCTCTTCGGGCTCAGCCTCCTTCTCCTTAAACTCTGCATCAAAATCTACGGTTCCAAAATGGTACCGCAGGTAAGTAATAAACTAAGCAAACCTTAAGATAGAAAATACATTCATGCCACAACAATATGCATGAAAATGATGCCATATACATATATCCCAAAAGTCCACATTTTCCACGCATGCCAAAAATCCCATTTTGGCCCAAAACATTCCCTTTGAACATAACCTCGCTATTATCCCCGATAATGGCCCAAAAACTAAACCATCAGAGCACTGTAGGTGGGAATCGCAGGCGGGACTCTATTACTATCCCTGCTCACTACCGTCCCTACACGTGCATCGTAGGCGGAAATCACAGGCGGGATTCTACCACCGTTCCTGCTTACCACCATCTCTACGCCGCGTGCACCGTAGGCGGAAATCGCAAGTGGGACTCTATCACCATCCCTGCTCACCACCATCCCTACACGTGCATCTGACTCAAACCAGCCAATCCAATCGTTTACATATACCATTAATCATTTCTCGCTTACAAGCCCAGTTTTTATTTTATAAACACATGTACATGTATGCAATTACACAAAAACTCAGTTTTTCTTTTTTAAACATGAACATGCATGCACTATACAATGCAAACATCAAGGCACAAAATCTCCAATAAATATCAACATCAACCAAACATAAATAACTCCATCCTCAAATCCATCCGACCCCCGACTCCTCTGACTCAGTCCGGAATAACCAACCAGTCACAATTTATCGTTAAAGCAAAGATGTGACGCCCGCAAATCCCATGTACGGATACGTGGAAATCGAGACGTCTGGATGATGACAACACGGGTCACCACCCTATCGCCAAGTGCCAAGTGTGTGTACATGCAACAAGTGTGCAAAAGAAAACATGCAGCGGATAAATAAAGTCTTATAACTAAGTACCAGAATTTTTTTTTTGTTTAATACAAACCAGTTCAAAACATACATAAGAAAATATTACAAGCCACAAATATAGTCTCAACACCAAACTACAAGGCATAAAATTCCGAATCAATACTCCGGCGGAGCTGCCTCCTTGGGCTCAGCCTCCTCCTCCTCCTCGACATCTGCATCAAAATATACGGTACCAAAATGGTGCCGCAGGTAAGTAAAGATCCAAACGCCACAAGATAAAAACATATTGAACTCAAATAATATGCATGAAAGAATGCCAAATGCACGTGTTCCATAAAACCACATTTTTCCCACACACGCCAAAAAAACCCATTTTTGGCCCAAAAACATATCCTTTAAAACCAGTCATTGCCATTATCCCAGATAATGACCCAAATCAAGAAACCACCATTTTTCTAGAAAATGGATCACGAAGCCTCAAACATAACCTTGCCAATTTCCCAGAAAATGGCCCGTATCCAAAATCCAAAACCTGTTCCACATTATTGCATGCACCATGATCTCCCCTAAGGATCATCCGCACACTCTGGCTCTTGTGCCACACCGCAGGTAACGACTACGCTTGTGACACCTAAACGAGCGATGCCCAGTTCTCGTGCCTAGTGCGTACCTGGACCAGGCCATCCTTTAGTCCCCGCTAGCTTAGGAACCATCGAGTTGACATGACAGCATTACCATATCGTACGATCTGGTCGTCGCCCAGCGAAAACCTAGGGGATGTCACTCAGTATTATCCACTCTCGAGTGACCAGAGAAGCTCCACCGAGATAATACCCCATCCCGGCTTGGGGTCGTGATACACACGCACCCAAAAATCCATTTACACAATAAAACCAGTTTTTCTCAATTTAAATAAAATGCACATGAATGCATCATGCAATGCACACCTCAAGATATAAAACATCCAACCAATCACAATATCATCAAAACCAAACAACTTTGTCCTCAATCCATCTGAGCTCCGACTCCTCAAACTCAGTCTGGAATTAACCAACCAGTCAAATAAATAATTGTAAAAGAAATAATATATTTAAATCTAAAGTAGAGTTTGGAAAATACTTACAGCGCTATACGATATTTTTTGAAAGATCACGACGTTGCAAACGGCGGAGAAAAAGTAAAATAACGGTATATTTTATATTGTGGCTGTGGGTTGTAAATTACCCACTTTCGAACGGGGACAAACCAAGAGTTGAAATTGATAGGGAAAGGCCTAGAGATATTTATGAAACTAATAGAAGTGAGTTTTGGCCGTGGGTGAAGGTGGAAATGGCGGTGGAAGTGAAAAAAGAGCAAATTGGAGTTGAGCTCGTGGGAGTTGTCCCGGCAACGGATCGGGGCCGGAAATGGGTGGTTTAGGATGGCAAGAGGTAGGTGATAAAGTGTTGAAGAGATGGTGGCTGAAGGTGGAGCAACGACGGCGAAAATGGCCAAAAACCGTGCGGTTTAGATGGGCTCTCGACGGCAAACGGCGGCTCGGATGGAGGCGAGATTTGGTGGGGAGGTGCGCCGGCCGGAGGGGGAACTTTCTGGGTGGGTGGTGTCGGCCACGTCGCCGGCGAGTAGCGGTGCTGGGCGGTTGAAGTTGGACAGCGTTAGAGGAGGGAGAGAGAAGACGTGCTGTGTGTGCGGGAGAAGAGGAAAAGAAGAAGAAAGAAAAGAAAGAAAGAAGAAAGAAAGAAAAGAAAAAGAAAAAAGAAAAAGGGAAAAAGAAAAAGAGAAAAGAAAAGATGGAGAAAAGAAATGAGGTCCAATCCTCACATTCGGAGTCCAAAAACTGATCTGATGAAAACAAATATAAAAACTATAAAAGAAAAGGGTCATTCCAATAGAAATTACGTACCTCAGTCATGAACTTCCATTTGTCGTGAGTGCTCCAATCCACCGGTATCTCACTTGCAGCTAAATAATTCATAATATAGGGACTAACTCTCCCCGGTCCTTCTTCACTACAGTAATATCGAGCTTTTTAGGAACAACCTGTGTAGGACTTACCTAGTTACTATCGGCAACAGGATATATGATTCTTGCATTTAATAGTTTCAACATTTCATTATTCACCACTTCTTTCATAGTGGGATTAAGCATACGTGGAGGTCTCTACGAGGGCTAGTTCATTCATCCAAAGTAAATTTATGAGAACAGACCATGGAACTAACACATTTTATATTAGCAATGGTCCAACCTAAGGCTGACTTATGCTCACTTAGGGTCCGAATTAATTTCTTACCTTGAGACTCAGACAATTCAGATGAGATAATAATAGGAAAAGTATCACCTGAACAAAGGAAAGCATGCTTTAAACCCTTAGGCAGATGCGTCAATTCAACTTTAGATGCTTCCACACTTGAATGAATTTATTTTTCACTTTTCTCAAGCAACTTCTCAAACTTCGGTTGCCATGCCCGTATGCCATAATTCTGAGTTTTATAAAAAATGACACAAATATCAACAACATCAAATGAATCACTAATAGTATCAAACTTTGAATAAAAAAGGGAATATTCAAGGGGATCAGAATCATGAGTTGTGTGAACTCCCTTGTCTATAAGTGCATCAATCATGTACGTTTGGTGGCACTCGTCATCTATTGGCTATTCTCTATATGAAAAATGTTAACCTCCATGCTTATGTTTTCAAAAGATAGTTTCATCAACTCATTCTTGCAATTTATAATTGCATTAGCCGTAGCAAGGAAAAATCTACCTAATATGAGAGGAACCTTAAGTTAGACTTAACAACCTACTGAGTGTCCAAAATTAAGAAATCAATAAGATAATAAAACTTGTCGATTTGGATCAAAACATTCTCAACTATCCCTCTCGGTTTCTTAACTGAACGATCAGCCAATTGAAGCACAATAGAAGTTGGCTTAATTTCACCCAAACCAAGCTGCAAATAAATAGAACAAGTTATGAAATTTACAATAGCCCCTAAATCTAGCAACGCTTGCCCAAACTCATGATTCTCAATATTACATGCAATGGTTGGACAACCAGGTTCCTTATACTTAGGAGGAGTTCATTATTCAATTAGAGCACTAACTTACTCTGTCAAAAATGATGTCTTCTTAACATGTTGTTTCATCTTAACTATATACAAATTTTTAAAAACTTTTGCATAATTAGGAACATCCTTAATAACATGCAAAAGAGGAAGGTTAATCTTTACCTGCCTGAGGTTCTCCAAGATTTAATTACTAGAATCCAAAGTTCGCATACCGGATTTTAAAGTTTGAGGAAATGATACCTTAACTGGGCTCTTGATTACCTCGGTTTCCTTGTGGAACTTGGTACTATCATTGTTTTCTTCCTCTTCAACATCCTTTGGCTTATCAATTGTTGGGATGTGTAAGGACTTACTACTTCTTGTCACAATGGTATTGACCTCTTTCAAATTTCCTTGCACTGTATGTTGACCTCAGGGCGTGGGTTGAGCTTGAGAAGGGAACTTGCCATGCTCGTTCACACTCAACGAAGTCATCAACTTGGATACATCACTCTTTATGTCTTTATTTTCCTGAATAACCTGAGTAATCAAAGACTTAAATTTTTTATTAGTTTTAACCTATGCCTCAATAAAAGTATGCAAAGTATCTTCTAAGGGACTCCTAGAGATGAAGGTATATGATATGGTGCGGGATATGATTTAGGAGGTTGTGTAGGTGGTTGGTTTTCAGACTTCCAACTAAAATTAGGGTGATTGCACCACCCCAAATTAAAGGTATAATAGAAATGTGTAAAAGGCTTCTTATACTACCTAAGGCATTACATTGGTCCTCATACATCTATCTCATCTCAGCAAATGTGGGACAGTGAGATGATATACCCCGCCACATACAAAACATGGTCCAAAAGACTATACGTGATTAGCCATGTGTGTTGGCTTTACGTTCTTAGTCTTTAACACCTCTAGCTCTCTAGTGAACATCTCAATCTTAGCCTTTAGGTTATCATTTTTCCTGAGATAGTAAATTTCACCACCATTTGGGTTTCCTGCAGGTCGTGACCTATTTGTGCTCTCAGTAGCACTAGGTCCAGTCAAAGTGTGAGCTTTTTTAGCAAACTCATTGATGTATTCTATGGCCTCATCAAGATTTTTCTATAAGAACTCACCATTATACATCATTTCCACAAATTGGCGCTCTCAAGGTGTAAGTCCCTTACAAAAATATCTCACTAAGCATAAATTCTCATAGTTATGGTGAGGACGCATACTCGACAAATCCTTAAATCTTTCCCAAGATTGATACAAAGTCTCACTGTCTTTTTGTGCAAATGTGAAAATTTACATTTTTAAAGTGTTGGTCTTATATTGGGGAAAGTATTTATTAAAGAAGACTAGAGTCATCTCATTCCATGATTCAATAGATCATGGTCTTAGCGAGTATAGCCAACTCTTAGCTCTATTCTTCAAAGAAAAAGGAAAGAACTTAAGTCTTACAACGTCATCAGTTGCATTTTGACCATGAAAAGTTGCAACTACTTTCTTAAACTCCCTAATGTGCACATATGGATTTTGATTTTCCAAGCCATGAAAAGTAAAGAGTAACTGTGTCATCCCTGTTTTAAAATCCAGTTGGCGAGTATTAGTTAGAAACATGATACATGATGGTGTGCCTGTGCGTGTAGGGTAGATGTAATTCTGAAGAGTCCTAGTGGGTCGACCTCCATGTTCACTCATTTCCTCATAATTAGAAGAATTATCAAACAAATGATTAGAAAAATTAGACTCTAACTCTGACAATAATGCAGGTCTATAAGCAAACCTACCCAAGGCGTCTCTTTACCTGTGCATGCAAGGTAGAGAAAAATGCAACACTAAAGAAAAAGAAACTACAAAAAGAAAAAAAAAATAAAATAAAGATGCAGCAAGCTAAAAGAGGGAACGAAGTTAACGCCTTTACAAACTGCTAAAAAGAAAAACTATCTAGCAATGCTTCTACCATCCCCCTGGCAACGACACCAAAATTTGATTATGCCCCAAGAATAATGTGGTAGTTGTAGCACAGTTTTGGGATGTCGATTCTACAAAAAGACAAATTAAAAGAATAATAGAAAGAACAAAGAAACTAAAAATTTAAGAAAACAAAAATCAAAGTAGCAATGTAAGACAAATCCTTTCTGAAAAGAAATAAATAAAGAGCCAAAATGTAATAATGAAAAGGTTTGACCAGAATTAATAGCAATGAATTATCTAGAATCCCTTATTTGAACTTGATAATTCTATCCATATCAGATTCATTGGATACTCAATTAGATATCATAGCACCATACTCTCTAATCGGAAAATATATCTTTATAACCAATTTGTTCAAATGTAATTATTGAAAACCATTCTTTTTTTGAAAGCACAGATTGCTATCCTATTAGAATTATATTCAAATACGACAATATACTTAGTAGCAATTCTGCAGTAGAGAATCACACCAATAAGATCATAAACACCTCAACAATCCCATAGAGAAAGCATGACTGAATCTATGAAAAGTATTAGTTATAAAATTATCAAAATACAAAGAAGACTAATAAGAGATGATAAACAAGAATTGCATCAACAAGAAAGTTTATTATATGAATCCGATAGAATTGAAATTATCATCATTCAAACAAGTTCATCAATAGCCTCACAATGAATTAGCCCCCCATTCAAAAGAAGAAGATTTTTTTTTTTTTTTTTGTTTTTTTTTTGTTTTGAAAGATGAGTTTCTCCAAACTCTAGCATCGTTTCTCCCAAAAATTAGAATGACCTCTTCTTTTCTACCTTTGGCTCTCTATTTTCCTCCATTTTCATGATATGGAAAGAAAACGCGTGCAAACTCAGTAGGTAATACTCTACATTTCCACGTGCATATTTCGGGCCCTTTTTCCCTTAGTAAAAAGATGAATTAGAAAATAGATATTTCTATAATAAATGTAGCCCATTGAGTTAGCTTTCTAAAAAATCCTGAATTACCTTAATTGGATATTAGTAGAGGAAGATATGACCATAATACTAACAGATATTCAGAGAGGCTGCGGATTTTGAATATTTTTTATTAATTGCTCTTTCCTTCCATGTTTATGACTCGAATTTCTTTGACTTTGGATGTATGAAATTATCTTTTTATTGTTCTCTTCTTCCTTATTAGCTAGAATTCAGTTTAATCATTTTTAAATTCATTATTGCAATAAAATCATTGGACACTGAATCAAAACTTAGGTATTATAAAATTAAAGTTTAATTTGGAAAACATAATCAAAATGCCTAAATAACACATAATCTAGCAATTAAACTTGTAAAAGTAATATTCATAGTACACTTTTGTGCACTCATCAAAGGTCACAAAGTGTGCATCTTTGCGCATGATAAGATAACTAATACTTTGTGTTTGACATCAAGCTCCATTGATGTGCGGGAAAATACAAGGTTGTAGCAAAGAAGTTTGGTTGCGTGAATCAGATGAGGAAGTGAAATGGAGTCAATTATGTTATTCCTCATATAAGCTTGGGGAAATCTCCCAAGACCACGGTGCAGAGCAGAGGTGTAAAAGACGAGGACAAAACATCTAGTGTTCCAGGGACGTATACACCTACAATTGGTGCTTGTAGAACTACTGGGACGACCAGACCCCCATAGTGGCCACCTACCTTGAATTATGTCCTGCTGACAGAAGGTGGTGAACCACGATACAAAGAGAGAATCTTGTGAGATGGGAGAACGAGCAAGTGAGAGTTAGTTGAGAGGAAGGTGATTGGACTTCCGAGAGGAAGCAGAGATAGCATAAGAGATGGGCACGTCGACTAAAGATAGAACATGTTATCAGTAAGAGGTTGGATCATTCATCCAGATCAAAGAATGGGATGTCAACAATAGGTTCTCTGATGTTTGCCAGGGTCGATTTGAGACCAAATGCTCCCAGTGCAATGAGAGTTGTGAGTCTCCCAATTGATGTGTTGACTGAGGGCGATGTAAATGAGATATTGAAGTTGGGCTCAACTTCAATGCATCTTCTTGCAATAAGATGGGAGTTGTGAGCTACATAGGTGATAGGGTAGGGCTCATGCTAGAGACAATGACTGACATTGATTAAGCTGAGTTATTGCATATTTTATATCTGGAACTAATATATTTTAATTAGTTCATGACATTAAATAATCATAAATCTGAGTTTGTGATTTTAATTAGTTAATATCATGGTTCATGCTTAATTTTACAACCTGTGATTTAATTGAACAATAATTCTTTACATGCACAACACATTATATATATATATATATTCTATTCTTGTTTTTTTTTTTTATTTTATCTTTTTTCTATTTCATTTTCAGTTTTTGAGGTTTTTTTAACCCGAATAACAGGTGCAGATTTGCAATAAGAGTGCACAAGACAATAGTGCTCAACAAGTCCAATGTGATCAGCTAGTGAATTACTAATTTCATTTGAAGCCGAAGTTGAAGTTGATTGGCTGGCACCAAACGAGACACTTCAAATGGACCCTCCCAAAAGCACAAGCGGGATTTGACAAAGAAAAGTAAAAAGTACCTTTCTTGCCTTTGACCATATGTAAGGCAAACTTTCATTTTGGACATGCAAGACATTTCACGTGGCAAGCATTTGTCTTATCACATGGGACCCCGGTTGGAAGCTTTTGACGGAAAGAAATAGATGGAAGTCACACGCCCCTGCAACTCACCACACAAAAACCAGCAGCAGCTAGACTTCCTGTTGCAGATTACTTCTTGCCGAACGTGAACCCCGCATGGATACTTGGACCAAATTTCCATTTCACATTCCTAATGCGCTCCCATCACCGTTCCTCATGCCCCTGCATTTTCACGCGTTCACATTTCGGAAGCATCAACCAAGTTACAGAAAGCGCACCTCACGGAAGCAACATTTCACGCGAGCCCCATTCCAAGATTGCTGCAATAGAGTTTTCCTTCCCTTCTTGGACATACAGATACTGCTAATAGGGACATGATCGGTTACAGTTGCTGCTAGAGAAAAGTGCCTCAATTACACAAGGAAAGTCATGCCTGCAACCATTTTTGTTGTTTTGGTCTGAGTGTATGGAAAGGCAGCTCTTTTGTTACCTCAGAGAGGGGAGAAAACGCAAGGGAGGGGGTGAAAAAACATTTGGTTTTTGCTAGAGAGTTCATCCGACTCCCAAGACCCATTTTCTCCTCTATTGCATTTACATTTAAATTGTTCTCATTCAATTTGTTTTCATTTTAGTTAAATACTTTCAGTAGTTATTATGTTGGACTCATTTTCGGTGGCTCACAGCCTCTCTTCAGTATCTTATATTCCAGCAACTTGTTTCAGTAGCTTATATTTTTTTAGGACATTTGAGTAGTTGTTATTAGGTTTTCTAACTTCCCGTAGCTTTTCATTTATGCAGCAGTTGTTTTGGGTTATATTTTTCCTTGATTTACGTTGGTTGCTTGGGGTTGTTTAGACCTGTGCGTGGATTATTTTCATTGTTGTTGATTAGTTTTAGTGTAAATCATATTTTTTGGGTTAGATCGAACTCTTGAGAAGGGAAAATATTAGGTTTCGAAAGTGCACACATAGTATTTGATAAAATGCCCCTTAGAACATAAGTTTCATAATCTTTCGTTTATTCCTTGGAAACCTTAGATTAGATTATGCTAATGAATGTGGTTTAGCTTCTTAAGCGAGGATAACCATATTTTATTTAGCACACTTTCACGAATCCACTAAATGAATGGAAATGATTGAAGTAGTGTCAAGGTGAATTGGAGCAAAAATTCTTATATGCGAGCTAATTATTTCCCATTTCCTACTCTTGTTCGACCCATTTTTCTCTTTACTTTTTCTTACATATCCTTTAGCATTCACTCACCAATTTTTTTTTTTTTTAATAAGAAATGGCTTTTATCTATATTGCATCAAGGATTACAAGAGATCTTATCAACCCAAATAACATGGACAATAAACTCAGGTACAAAATCCCCATATACAATCAAATCATCCACATTCCATGCCATTCTAGCTAGCTTACTAGTAACATTGTTACCTAGACGACTCACATGTTGACATAGACAAACATCAAAGTGAGACATCAATCTTTTAACTTATAAGACCAAATTTCCTAGGTGTGATGCATTCTGTAATGACTCTTGTTGCAGATTATCCACTAATATCTTGCAATCTGATTCCATCATCAGCTTTGATATACCCAATTGAAGACATGCTGAAGGCCCCTTAGTGCTGCCACAAGTTCAACATTTTCTAGTTCTTCTATATGGAATTCTACCTTACTAGTTGCAAAGATAACATCCCCTCTTCAATCTCGAAGCACTTCTCCAACTCCTATTTTCTTTTGATAAAAAAAAAAAAAGCCTTATCAATATTAAGTTTCAGAAAACCCGCTGGAGGAGGACCCTAAAAACCATTACGTTTGATCTGGTTTATACTTTTCTATTGAGAGAAGGAATCATAACTAGTTTGAACTAAGAAGGCATGATCAACAACTTGTTTAGTAGAAAGAATGACAACATCATGTAACTTTTTATTTCTCTTGAACCAAAAACTCCATGCTTCAGGAAAAAATTCTACAATTCCTTTGTAGTACCAGTCTTGTGCACATGTTGGATTAGATCAATGAAATAGAGAGGTTTTGGGATATCAAAAAGACTAGGAAGCTGGCCTTTCCAAAAATCAATAAGCTTAGGACAGAAAACAATAGCACGGCCTGTCTTCATCCTACTCGGAATACATACAGCATTTGGGATCTATGTCAACATGTCTCTTAATTAGGTTCAAGCTAGTTGGTAAACAATCTTCGCATAATTTCCAAAGGCAAATTGCTCTCCATAGGCTGTTCATCTTCCAGATTGCTCTCTATAGGCTATTCAAATTGCTGCTATTAGAACTCTGCCCTTCTGAATCAGTAATACCCTTTTGTAGCGGCTTATAAGCACTTCAAACACTGAACTCACCGCTTCTATCTTCAGTCTACATCCACCTTCAATCCACATCCACTTATCTTCATGCCCTACTGGACAGATTACTATTTTTAGAATTTTCTCTGCAATTATTGGATTGAAGAGAGCTCGTACTTTTAGAGTATCCCACCATCTAGTTTCCACACTAATAAGAGAATCCATTGTTTCAATTATTCCATCCTGCATTTCTACTCTTGTTTGTTCAGGCAGTAGGTTTCTGTAGCCTGGAATCCATGGATCATGCCAAATCCTTATAGTCTTCTCATCCCCTACTCCCCTTTGGCAACCCTGCAATAGAAGGGATCTTGTTTCCCATATTCCCCGCCATGCATAAGAGGGGTTATGACCAAGCTTTGAATCCAAAAAATCCATTCTAGGAAACTATCTTACTTTGAAGACTTGATACATTAGAGAATCTGAGTGAGTAGCAAGCCTCCATCCTTGTTTTGCAAGAAGAGCTGTGTTAAACAGTTTTAGGTCTTTAAAACCTAACCCCCCTTGAAACTTAGATTTGCACATGTTCTTCCAACTAATCCACTGGATTTTTTTATTGTTTTTAGTTCTACCCCACCAAAATCTAGCCATCAAACTCTCAAGATCTTTAAAGTGACAATCAGGTAGTTTGCAACAACTCATAGCATAAGTGGGTATGGCCAAAGCTACTGCCTTAAGTAAGATTTCCTTGCCTCCTTGGGATAGTTGTTTTTCCTTCCAACATTGCAGTTTCTTCCATACTCTTGACTTGATTCAAAGAAAGCATTAGACTTCTTCCTCCCTATCATTGGAGGCAAACCCAAGTATTTTTTATATTGCTATATAACAGTTCCACCCCACATATTTCTAATGTCCTCTTGCATAGGAACACTTACATTTCTGTTGAACACCATACTTGTCTTGTCCATATTCAGTTTCTGCCTAGAGGCCAATTCATACCTCTTTAAAACCCTTTGTAACTCAAGGTTGGTTTGGACATCAGCTTTACAAAAGATGACATTGTCATCAGCAAAAAGTAAGTGGTTTATAGCTAGAGCCCCTCTACAGATTTGAAACTAGGTATCACTGATGTCATAGCTGCTTATTTCAACAAATAAACTAGTCTCTTAGTGCATAAGAGAAATAGATAAGGGGACAAAGGGTCCCCTTGTCTCAACCCACGAGTTGGTTTAATGCACCCTTTTGAAACTCCATTCCGCATGATAGAGAAAGAGACTAAGGAAACACAATACATTACTAATTTGATCCACCTTGCATCAAATCCCATATGAATCATAATCCTTTCCAAAAAAATCTCAGTCAACTCGGTCATAAGCTTTACTCATGTCTAGTTTGATAGACATATATCCTTTCCTGCCCCCTCTTTTGTGTCTTAGAAAATGAATAATCTCATATGCCACTAACACAGTATCTGTTATTAATCTATTTGGCACAAAAGCTGACTGAGAAGCAAAGATTATCAAAGGAAGTAAAAACTTCAATCTGTTAGCTATCACCTTGGAGATAAGTTTGTATAGAACATTACACAAGCTAATGGGCCGAAATTCAGCTACTTTAGTGGGATTCTGCTTTTTAGGAATAAGATAGATAAAAGTATGGTTTAAATCTTTTGGAAAGACACCAGAATTTAGAGCCCCTAACATAGCCTAAGTCACAGAAGAATTTATTGTACTCCAATATTTTTGATAGAAGATAGGGGCATACCATTGGGACTTGGGGCCTTTGTTGGGTGCATTTGGGCAAGAGCAGTTTTAACATCTGTTGCAGTGAATGGTTTAATCAGCTCTTCATTCATTTGAGTTGTAACTTTGGGCTCCACCTTAGCAACAGACTCGATGTGGTCCCTCTCCTCTGAGCTAGAGAACAACTATTGAAAATAGTTCACCACTAGATCTTCCATATATTTTCCTTCTTTCCAATTGTCTTGATCATCCTATAATCTCTTTATGGCATTCTTCTTCTTTCTGTGTGAGGCTTTAGAGTGAAAGTATCTTGAGTTTTGGTCCCCAGGCTAAATCCACAATGCCTTTGATATCTGATGCCACATTTCTTCTTCCCTCCCTAACCATTTATTCACTTTTTCCCGAGCATTTATATTTTCTTGAATGTTCAAACCAGCAGGGTCCTTCTCTTGTAGAAGTTTTAATCTTCCTTTGGCCTCATCAATTTTAACTTGTACATTGTCAAAACTTTTTTTTTTCCAACCATGTAGTTTCTCACCCACATTTTGAGTCCACTACATCAAAGAATTTAGACCTAGCCCTGTCCAGTCGAGCACTGATGCACTCAGAATCCCCTCTTCTATTTGACCACGTATATGGACTTCCCTGGTACCCCAAATCCTTAACACCATAGTCATTTATAGCTTTTCTAAAATTGTTCATTTGCCACTCTGGTCTGTCCACACCCCCCCTACCCCCACTTCTCAGATTGGTGCACAATTTCATTAAAATCACCAATCAATAACCACCCCAAGTTATCATCACACTTCATCAATCTCATAAGATCCCACGTTAAGTGTCTATTGGTCACCTCAGGAAATCCATAGATACCTATAAAATACCACCTTCTCCCACCTTGTTCTTTTTCAACAATTACAGCATGTATATGATTTTTTGAATATTGTAAAAATAGATAAATCCACTTATGCTTTTCAAAATAATGCCAAATCTCCCCTTCGTCCCTCACAACTAATTGCTAAACAGTTTACAAATCCAAGCCGAAGCTTACATTTGTCCATTTCAGAAACTTTTAGCCTAGTTTCCTGAATGAACAAAATGTTGGGATCTTCCTTCATAACAAGGTCACGAAGGTTTCGAATTCCACGTGGGTTCCCAAGCCCACAGGAATTCTAGCTCAACATTTTCATAATACCTGGTGGGGCTGACTAGCAGCCTCCACCATTTTCTGTGATAGTTCACTATTTTCTTGTATGTCCCCATCACTTATCTTCCTAGCTTTCGTCAAGAAACAGTTGCCCTCATTACTTTCCTCCACCCTCCGCTTGTTACTAGATGATCTCCTTGTAATAGGAGGAGCTCCACCCTGAGCACATACTCTGCATTTCCGCTTACTACCCACTCCCTCCTCCTTTGGACTCAGAGTAAGTATCGGGATCTCAACTACTTCTACCTCATGCATGCATACCAGAGAGGATGTGCTTAACAGAGTTTTAGAGCCGTGGTCTTGAGAGGGCCCAGACTCATGCCCATCAGGCCCACCAAGCTTTTGGTCCTGAGAAAGTCCATGCCCCTGCCTGCCAGGCCCACCAAGCCCATTGTCTCTACTATCATCATCCATAAATTGGTAACTCACAGTCTTGTTAGTTTTAACGACCCCCTTCTTCATTTGTTGCTATTGCACCTGTTGGGGAGTCTCCTTAACAACCTTGTGGTCCCCACTTTTAGATTCCCCACCGTGACACTCCTCTTGATCCGTAAGTGCCTTCCCCACACCCCCTCCTATACAAATTCCATTTTCCGTTACACCCTTAGATTCTGTTGAGTGGGATGCAATATGCCTAAATTGCCCCTTATTAGATCCTCGCTCTGGCCACCTTTGTGTCATATTGCTTCCCGATGCCTCTGTCTCCTCCTCACCGTTATCTCTTTCCATTTCAGGGGCCTTTCTTCCACTCATCTTTACCAGTGTAACCATTACTAGATGAAGAACAACGCTGAAGACCAATACTCTCAGCACGGAGCCATGACCCAAATTGCTTGCTTTTGGGAACATCACCCCCATGATCATCTTTTTGAACTGAACATCCTTTCTCCCCATGTAGAATCCCAACCACACGTAAAACATATTTTTGCTAACTTCTAATAGTGAAAATGGACCCATACCTTTTCTCCCTGTACATTAATAAACCTTCCTCTAGCAATGGCTTTGCACAACAGCATTTCCACCTTAACTCTCAAGCACATCCCCCACCCTACTCCATCACTCTCCACGTCAACTTCAATGCAACTCCCTATTGAATTTTCAATTCGTTTCTCCCATTTTGTCAACATACAACCCAGGGGTAGTTTATGAATATATATCCAAAATGCTTCAAGATCCAAAACAATCCGCCCTAGTTGCGTAATCCTGTCATAAGGCAATAAGATAAACAAGACATTATCGAATAGCCAAGGTTTGCCTTCAAGGATTCTTTGCTTATCGGCATGCATGGCGAAAGTAACCACAAAAATATTTCTATCAACTTCTTGAAAATCAGCCCGTTTACTGATCCTCCAAATCCTTGCCATAGTATTTCCAATAATATCTTTCCCTACATTGCGCTCTGAGCATACCTTTCCAATCAAACTCATCTCGCCCTTCCTTTGAATCTCCTCCCCACTTCCACTGTCATCATCCAGTACCACTTCCTCTTCCTCCGTCAGGCTAAGATGCCCCCACATATCCTCAAAACCTTCCATCCTCAGCCCTTTCCTTCTATTTTTAAGAAAACCTAAATGAGCTCTACAAAGAACCCACTATTTCACCATCTCTGGGTTCGATGAAAGTCTAGACCAGATAGAAGACTAGGTACCTTTCTTCATTCACTCACCATCTTATACAAAAAGAAACAAGGCACTTTTAACAATGTCAAAAAAGAATCAATTCTCATTGTGAAAATCATTGTCGATAGCCTTTGTTAATAATTTTCTTTTATTTTTGATAGTGAATGAACTTGCATTTTAAACTAATCGTTCCTTGAGGAAATGACTTAGAGACTTCCCTATTACTACTTGACAACTATTATACTTGGGAGTAACTCTTAAAACACTTTTTAAAGTGAGTCAAGTTTTTGGCGTCGTTGCCGGGGAACGGCTAGTTTAATTCAAATTCTTCTAGTATCTTTTCTTTAGAATATTTTCCTTCACTCTTATATTTTTATTTATTCTATTTTATCTTGGTTAGCACTTATATTTGATGTCATGGGCTAGGGATGACACAAGAAGATTGTACCACATGAGTCATAGTTCGAGTAGTAGTGTGCCAAGTTTTGAGTTGGATTCTAGTTTTGATTCTGGTTCCAAGACTAACTTAGAAAATCCTTTCTTTGATAACATGGATGAACAAGCTCCTAGGACACTCAAGGATTATCTATAGCCCACACGAACCACACAACCATCTTGCATCATCTTGCCTGAGCATGCACAGAATTTTAATATCAAACATGGCACGATGTCTATGATACCCCAATTTCATGGGATGGAATCTGAAAATCCATATCAACATTTAACTGATTTTGAACTTGTTTGCACTACATTCATGCATAGGGTCGTCACTAATGAGATGATTAGATTGCGTCTTTTTCCTTTTTCATTAAAAGATAAGGCTAAGGCGTGGTTTAATTTTCTTAGGCCCAACTCCATTGCTAGTTGGTCCGACATAGAAAAAGAGTTCTTACACAAATATTTTCCCTTACAAAGAACTCAATTTTTGTAGGAACAAATTAGTCAATTCATGCAGAGAGCGGATGAGACCTTCCATTTGAGCTGGGAAAGTTCAAAGAGCTGGTCCACATGTGTCCTCATCATGAGTTTGAGTCATGGCGATTGGTGAATTACTTCTGCACTACTTGACCCCTGAGTCAAAGCAATTTGTTCATACCATGTGCATTGGGGAATTTTTCGATTAGGAGCCTGAAGATGCTCTTGTTATTCTTAATTATTTGTTCCAGAATGCTCAACAGTGGAATACAAGGGTCGATAGAAAATCAAGTGCAACTCAACTATTGAGAGCAATAGGTGGCGGAGGGCGGCATGAGCTAAAAGATGATATTGATATTTAAGCACGGTTGGCTGCTATCCTTAGAAGGTGTAAAAGGATAGGACAAAACATCCAATGTTCCAGAGATGTATACACCTACAGTTGGTGCTTGTAGAACTACTAGGACGACCAGACCTCTACAGTGGTCACCTACCCTGAACTATGTCTTGTTGACAGAAGGTGGTAAACCACGATACAAATGGAGAATCTTGTGAGATGGGAGATCGGGCAAGTGAGAGTTAGTTGAGAGGAAGGTAATTGGACTTCTAGGGAGGAAGCAGAGATAGCATAAGAGATGGGCACATTGACTAAAGATAGAACATGTTATCAGTATGAGGTTGGATCATTCATCCAAATCAAAGAATGGGACGCCAACAATAGGTTTTCTGATATTTGCCAAGGACGATTCGAGACTGAAAGCTCCTAGTGTAATGGGAGTTGTGAGTCACCTAATTGATGTGTTGACTGAGAGCGATGTACATGAGATATTGAAATTGGGCTCAACTTCAATGCATCTTATAGCACGAAGTTGGGAGCTGTGAGCTACAGAGGTGATAGGGTAGGGCTCGTGCTGGACACAGTAGCTGGCATGTGGAGAACTAGTCTCCAAGTATGAGATTTTTGGGTTATGGAGCCTAGTCTTAAGCTGAGAAGATGTTAAGCCAAGAGTTTGCTCGTCTCTTGCTCGACAAGGTGCTTGAGGGAAACTTAGGCAAAAAGTTCGCTCAAGTTGCGCTTGACGATTAACTTAAGCGAAGCTTAGACATAATGTTCATTCGAGGTGCGCACGACAGTGGGCTAGCGCGAAACACAACCCTAGTGTTCACTCGAGTTGGCTCGAGCCAATGCTAGATAGGCTATTCGCTAGAGAGAAGAACCCTGTTTTGCCGCCATAGGGTTCTAATGTTGTTTGTTGCATAGATGTTATGTGTTGGAACATAAATTGATTTGATTGAGAACAAAGAGAGTGAACAACATGTTGAGCACAAAAGAGAGAGAGAAAAGGCCCTAGAGAGAGAGAGAGAGTTGAGATTTGTGAGTAGAGTGAAGCTCTTGTAACTCAATGTGTGTGTTTGTTATCTCATCTAGAATAAAATCTCCCGCAGCTTTGTGGTCGTAGGCACGTTTTCGAATCAAGTTAAATTATGTGTGTTGTGTTTGTGTGCTTGATTCCTATATTTCTGCATTTATTTTATTGTTTGTCTCGTTATCGTCGTTTGTGGGTGTGATGATTTTTACAATATGATGTGTATGTGATTTAGTATTAATTATGTTTAATCTCACAAAGTTTTTGCTCTCGTTAATTTAATTTGTTTAAGCTAAAAGAAAATCCTAATATTGAAACAGTAAGGTAAAAATATAAACAGGCTAGGAAAAAGGCCTAACCCTGTGGGGCCGATGGACTTTCCCTAAGAAAAATTACACGTTATTAGAACTAGTTTATGGAGAAATTTGACTCATAATCTATGATAAAATTGGGCTTGCTTATAAGATGATAAAACGTTAAAGGAGATTCAGGGGATCATAATCTTATTAAGAGAGAGAGAGAGAGAGAGAGAGAGAGAGAGAGAGAATACCCGCAATTAGGGTTGTAAAAAAGGCCATTTACCCGACATGATCGATTTATTTAGCCCGTTTCAGTATAATTTGGAAATTGAATTATCCTTAATTGGTCCCCATTTAATAACGTCTTAACCAATACCCGCAATTGGTATTACCCAAAAAGGGCGTCATTTTACTCACATATATATTAACACATCCACATACTCATATGTCTCCCTGTTTCTAGCTCGCTCGACGGCCTCTCTTCTCCCTTCTCAGAACTCTCTCTGTATCGAAACTCTCTCTCTCTCTCTCTCTCTCTCTCTCTCTCTCTCTAAGACTATATCTCTATCCCTATTTTGAGTTTATGAGGTGCTAGGATTAGGGTTTGTACAGTAGTTGTTGGATATGGGATTTTATAAGTTTTGTCCCTATTTGAATTTTATGTTTTTATTGTGATTTTTGGTTTATTAGTTGTGGGTGTTTTCGTTGCATGGTAGTTAGTTCTTTTTTTTTTTTTTTGTAATAGTTTCCTTGTTTATTAACTTACAGTCTGTAAGAGCACTAGCAATTATTTATTCATCTTCATTTTTATTCTCAAATTTGTATAAACTTGCTTTAAAATCACCTATATTGACTTATCTATCTTTATAATTTTAAATAACTATAAACAATGATTATTTATCTTTAAAGATGTCATTTTCCTTCTTTAAATATTATTTTATTATTTTTTCTCTCTCCTCCCAACTCTCTCTTTTCTCTTTTTCTCTCTTTTCTTTTTTCTTCTCTCTCTCTCTCTTTATTATTTTATTATTATTTGATAAAAAAATACATAATTCAATATAGGAATTTTTCTTCATATTCAAAAGCAATCTTCAAAATATGTAATTTTACATATAAAGATAAAGAATCTATTGTCAATACTCTAAGCATTCCATAAATGAGTAGTCATCACGTCCTCAGTTTTACCCATACGATTATCCATTCTTGAGTTGTTGTTTCTTAGTCTCTTATTCCATATTCAGTTGTATTGGAAGATGGGTCTTCGCGGTTTGTTACCAAGTCCTGTGTTGCTTTGGATGGGACGAGCATGGACAGTACCGTAGCAAGCATTTACATTGTTGTTTTTTCTGAACTTTCTTTTAAAGAATAAAGGCTTATTTATATTGTTGTTTTTGAACTGGAAAGAGCTCGATGTCCTTTGGGGTCCATTGGGCTGACCAATGGACCTGGGAGACCAAATTAAACCGCTAACTCACAGCCCCTAAGAGTTCGGCCCATTTCCAGGTCTAATTTTTCTCAATTATCGGGAAAGTAACTGCCTGAAAACCCATCAGAGAGGGGGGTCTATCTTTGAGTATAAATATACCTATTATCAATCAGTTTGAATCTCAAACAGCAGATAAGCCTACCATCTCTGATAATAATGGATGAATTGTGGGCTTTATATATACAGAGAACTCAGGAATATTGAGATTATCTGATTAATTGGTATTAAAGAGGTTTTGTTGTTGTGATATTTGACTTAGGCATCGCAGGCGTTCCTATGAACCCCCCAAGCCGTTTTACTCTTTGGTCGCATGTGATTATACATGAGTGGTGGCAATGAAACACGTCTATATATAACATGAACCATAGAATTTTTTCCCCGTTTTCAATGAAGAGTGGGCGCACGTAACATTAATCATTCCATTTCTCTTGGCATAATTATAAAAATGTTTGGAATTTTAGAAAATTTAATATAACTAACAAATATTTGAAATAGCAGACGGTAGGCAACCGATCGAGCATATATATGTTCCCTTTTTTTAATCTGTCTCTCAGAACATGATCATTTTAGGGGTTATAATTTTGGATCAAAATCTAGGTGTCATCATCAAAACTTTATCAATATTGTGTATACAATAATGTTGCTAAAAATTACAACATTAGGATTTTGTTGTGATTTTTAGTTTATGATCATTTGATGGTGTTAGTCAGCTTATCATACTGGAAATAAACCATTTATTTCATATAGTTTATTCACAATGGATATAGAACGCTTGTTTCCTTTAGTTTCTATGCATGCAGGAAAACCATGAAAGCTAGCATGTAGGTTGTGCTGCATATCGTCTGTATGATTAGAACATATGCCCTGGCCACTGATAGCTTAGTGGCATCTAGGTGTGTGTTGTGAATATTTTTATATACAGGACATGATTCTGTCCACTGGACTACATGCATATGCATGCGTGTTAATGATTGGATCATGATTTATTGAGAGTTATAATTCTCAAAACGACATAAAGGAATTCGAAGGCACTACCAAGGAAATAACCTCAACCAATTTCTGATGTACTTTAGTGATCAACAGGGTCAAAATGTAGAAAAGAGGGTACAAAAAGAAATTTGGGGGAGGTGAGGAAATTAAACAGGATCATGAATGTTCTTATTTACTTAAAATTAATAATACAAACTGAAATCAGACAAGATGGGTCCCTATTATCAAGATGGGCAAGCTCTTCCTTCATGTGTGCCTTTGAATTCCGATGCAAAGTCCTAGCTAATGATGCAAACACAGACCCTGTGGCGTTAAAGAGATAATGTATCTTGACTTTGGTCCTGAAACTTCTTAACTGAAAAAGCTTTGGTGCTCTTATGAAGATATGCCCAGATTTCATCAAAGACCCTTATTAGTGTGTAATACACACACACACACATATATATGATATACTCTTAATTAAATCATTTCCCACTTCTTCTATGTATAATCCTTTATTTCGAAACTGCACTCCCTTACTTATATATTCTAGCTAAGACCTCTCTCAAACATGATCAAGATCATAGACATGTTTAATTAATTTAGCATTTTTTTTTTTAATTGAGTGTGGCATTTATATATATATATATATATATGAAACCACTGATAACTTGCTATTTCTTTCTAATAGAAAAATTATAGATATGCTTAGAAGTACCACTCAGTTCAGCCAATGAGATGGCCCCCTCCATATATATATCTTTGTTATCATCTATGGTGAACATACATGATGCTGTATACGAATATGCATGCGTTTTCTTTAATATATATATATACATATATATATCAAAGAGATATATTTATTATTTATTTTCTGATGTTATATTGTGGATTAATTTGTGTTATAAAGTTGATACACGTGATTAATTATTCTTACTTTATCTCAAATTGTATTTGAGCCTTATGAAACCTAGTGCTACTATACCTTCGTTGGGTTTTGAATCAATCGCCGATGTGATTCATTTGGATAACTTTCTTCCTACAACTAGTCCTCATATTCTCCCTCCTATAAAAAAATCTTGGAGTAGATAAAATGTACGACATCATTTACTATAATGACACATGTAAGACCTCTATTTCTAGTGGGATTGGAAGGGATAACCCTCAATAAAAACGACCAGACCTAAGGAGGATGGGATGGATGATACAACTAGCAATCTTAATGTTGGGCTTGCCAAGTACAATGAACAAAAAATAAGATTGACGGCTGCTAATAAGATGATAATTGTAGATGAACTACTGCTTAGATTTGTAGAAATAAGGGAATTTAAAGATTTCATATTTGTGGTTGAGCCTAGATTTTCAATCTCCTCTTGCATTACTGTTATATGAGATTGTATGAAGATATATTTGTCAGAAAAGATAAGTTAAAAGACATTTATAGCATCCAATTATAAGATTTGCATCACTACTTACATGAGGGGAGACAGACTGAGGGGGTTATAATTAGCTGATGCCAATTCTATTTTAATTTTGTCAAACGGTACTGACATGTCTTGTAGCTATTGGAGGGTGTAAACTCACTCTTGATACAACATCCTCTTTGAAGTTATTCTCTATATAATTTACCTACTACAATAAAGCACTTCTGTTATTTACAAGCAAGTATTTAAACACTATTAATCCACCATCCATCAAAATTATAAAAAAAAAAAAAATCAATATACTAATATTATTAGTGTTTTTTTAATATGTAGTAGTAAATGAGATTGCAATTAGTTTTTTTTTTTTTCACAATAATAAGATATCAAAATTTTTATGTATAGTTATTTTTACGTTCTCTTTTATGCATTCTACTGATGTGATTGGCTGCATTTTAAAAAAAATTAATGAAATCAAAGATATCAATAAATGCACAAGGAGTATGCAAATCTGACTCTCAAGTCTTTATTGCACTCAACTTAACTCCACTTGTCTTCCTGTGATGACTACTAATATAAGTAGTGCAAACTCGTCCACGTTCCTTTCAAAGTCTCCTGGTCAATAAATACCAGTTGTCATAAACATGCAAGTAGCTCCATGACCCACGCATGCATACAATATATATATATATATATATATATATATATATATATATATATATATATATATATATATATATATATATATATATATATATATGTATATATTTATATATATATATATATTTATATATGTATATTATAAATGTGCACGCGCGGCGGCAATGTACCAATGTGCAGCTACTATATAGAGAAATAATATTTACAATCTTGAAGTATATATATAGTTTTCGCGTACTTTCTTTAAAAAAAGTGAATAAATCGAATATTTACATAGAAAAATTATTTTTTAATGGTACTGTCTACATTTTTTCAAAAGAAGTACGCGACCATTGCATTCTCCATGAATTAATATGGCATTACCCATATATATATATATATATATATATATTAAAAATTATATGTATAATCACTTTTGTATATTCTTTTATGCACTCTATTGATGTGATTGATTGTATATTAAAAAATTGATGCAGTCAATTACATTAGTGGAGTGCTGCTTAGGAAATACGTAAAAATGATTGTATATAATATTACTCTATATATATATATATATATATATATGATTGTTCCTCTTTGTCAATGCAAATTGGCCTAGCTGCAACTAAATTCCTCATCATATGATTATACGCATGCACGAGTATGTGTTTTTCTCCCCCTTACAGCAACGCAAAGTACTCTTCATTTTAACGTTCCACGCACGTACATGAGGCATGAGCTTCTATCTTGAGCCATAAATTAAAAAGGAAAGGAAACGAAAGCGCCAACAGACAATAACCTAACTTATACTGAGAAAAACAATAATAGCATTCTGTATCAGTGGCAATATGCAGATCAGCATTCCATTTCCTGATGATCAATACTAGCGGCAGAGCAGAAATTGCATCACGTACGATTTAGTGGACTCTCCACTTTGCATTTGTCCTATACATATATATATCTTCTGCATTTTTAAAACTTCGTTATCTCTTTGCTTAGTGTCTTTAATTAATTTGTGACCAACGAAGGTGCAGACATATATATTAAGATTTGAGAAGTAGTACGTGCTACAGATACAGAGAAATATATTACATGATATGAAAATTAAATTTCTAAATTGACGTGATTTCATGTGATTCGTTAGATTTATTACTTGGCGACAAAAGTAACTTTACAATATGTCATTTCATATCAAGACACGTCATTTTGTAGATTTATTTTTATATAATCCTTTTATAGCTAAAGTATTCATCTTAATATCGAAAACTGCAGTCATGATCGAGTATGTAGTGCATCATCAATGGCCAAGTTTCGATCCATTCCTTAAAACATGACTAAATATCTTAATTTCTTCTTTCATGTTTTTTGTCCGATTTCGTGAGTAATTATTAGAAAACAGTTTAAAGAGTCATGATGTTAGTACTAAATACTATGAAAATATCAAATAAAACTAGATCTAAGTAGTGATCAATTTATAATATGCCAAAAAATAGTTGAAAAAACGTTGGCAGTAGTATCCATTAATCAATTAGTGCGCAGTGCGCTCCTCGGCCAAATCTGGTTTATCAAAATATATAGTTAAGATATATAATTAATTATTTATATGCCTAATTTTCCCTTCACCTCCAACCTTTTTTATTACTTTTTTCACGTGCATGATGCTTTGCAGTTACTGATTTTTTATGCTTTTGATCAATTGGCTTAGAAAATAATAATGGAGATCGAACTTATTTTCAGCATGCACTTAATTAAAAGATTGGAGATACATAGAACGGAACTATATATAATGAGTATGCCTTGAGAAATTTCATTTTGCACTCTTATATTATTATATATCATATCAGTACCCTTTAAATCTGATGCTGGACATAATAAAGATTATTCAGGTTAGGTTCAATGGATAATTGAGACAGAAAAGATAAGAGAATTGCCCAAAACACATAGAAAACTTTGAAAATTTATTGATTAATAGTAAAATTCGAAATTATTTTATTAACCTCACGAGCTGGATTTAAATAGCTGTAAAATTTGAAATTATGAATAAAATGAAAAAATAAAAATTATTATATGTGAAATAAATACAAAAATAAACAAGAATTCTACCAAAAATTCGCCTAAAATTGAATCAGAATTACTTCCAATACTTGAAACCAAATGTTTACTAATAAGGTAAAAATGAGTATAAATATATGATTTGAAAGAAAATAACTAATATTTCTCTTAGTCTAATGAAGATATTAAGATTTTTCTTCCATATTGCATATATAATAATTGTTATATTGAAGTAGAATCTTATTTTTGTTTGGTAAAACCTATCCTAGCTTTAATCAAATCTTGGCCGCTAATTACACATTAATGTTGGTAGATTAAAGATTGCATATTTCATATATATCTAGCTAGTGAGTACGTACAAGGCCGGCGGCCATTATATTATTTTATTCTAGGTTTGTCATGTTTGATTATAATATCAAAAACACTAAGTACTTTTTTTTTTTTTAATAGATTTCAATTCAATTCATGAACGAAGGAAATTACAGTTGTGATTAATAACGTCCAGATACACCCTGATTACAAGCTAACTACTCATCGGTTATACGCTCCCTGCACACAACTTTTATTGTGTTGGACATTGTCTAAAAACTTCAAAAAACTTTCTAATGACACATCCCTTCTGAGATGCGAAACTTTGTAAAAACAGAGATACCCATCTCGACTTGTTTACGAGAAAATAACTCATTTCACCCCCACCCTCCAAAGGATGAGGGAAATTTTCTACCCTCATCCTCTAAAGAAGGATATGGACTAAACTACTCTTCTCCAAAAGAGGAAATAGAATTATCTATTTCAATTTATTCTCTTTTAAACCTAACAAACAAAACAAGAGGTAAAACAACCTAACACCCTAATAGGAATAAAATTGTGCTCTCCACTTTGTCCACGCCGTATGCTCATTTCACCGAATGCCCACGCCATATGCCCATCCACTGTCTGCACCACTTTGTCCCCCACTACCCCTGCTACTCGTAACTGCCCCAACCCACCCTACGTTCTGCCACGTCTTGCAACCAGCAAGCAAGCAATGGACAACTCTAAGATGCTTCAGACGAGCCATCCTCAGAGTGCAAATGGACAAGCAAACAAGCAACTGACACCTTCACAGTAATCCCTTATTACAGACTAAGCAGAGAATCCAAAAAAACTAAACCGGCCAAAAAAATACTTAATTAATCTCAATGTTTTGCCGTATTAAATATTAATAATTTAATACTAGTTATCATGATTAAAACAGTTGATTATCAGGAATATTCCTACCTACCTACCGGTACGATGATCTCGATGTTTTATTAATAAAGTCTTATGTTTCTACTCTAATGAAAATTAATATTTACAAAATCATACCGTACCACAAACACACACACACACACATATATATATATATATGCACACAATTAATATATATTAATATATATATATATATGTTTTTATTATTGTTATCATGGACGTTCTATAAACAATTTGAAGAATGCTATATTATATATATATATATATATATGAAAAATTCTATTTGCAGTCTCTAATCAAGGATTGTGTATGTGCAGACCCATTGATATATTTCATTAAATGGAAATTATTCTAATTTTGAGAGGGATATTATTATAATTTTAAAAGCTAGAAATTTTATTTACAATTCCCTAGTGAGGAATGGATGAACATATATATATATACTAGTAGTTGGGCAACGTCCAAGGGACGTTCACCCAATGTATAAAAATATCATTTTTAAGAATTAATATTGTTTTTATTAAGGAAAAATTTTTGATTAATAATGTAATGCTTTTAGAAAAAAAAAATATATAATTTCTAACATCAAATAGTAAGATAAACTTAAATCAGTTTTAAAGCATTTAGAATTTAAAAAAAAAAGAACCTTGAACCAAAACTGAGTGCAGGAGATAAATCGTTAACTGTAAAGCAACGTGTAGAGCACGTTTTCTTAGTTTAATAAAGCGATTATTTTTAAAAGTGATATAATTTTTATAAATAAATAAAATACTAAGGTTTTTATAAGATATTATTATTTGATTTTAATGTTTCATAATGAATTTAAATTGATAAATAAATAATATATTATTGAAATAATTGTATTTGTAAATGTAGTTGGTAAATAGATTTAAACTTAATTATTTTACATTTCTCTTTATTTATATAAGGAATGAATAGAAATTTTAAATCACAAATATAAATTATAATTTATATAAAATATTATATATATAATAGAATATAGAATATATATTTATATAATTTATATAGATATATATATATCTATATAAATATCTAATATACCTCTTAAATAAATGAACATTAATGCATGAGTTATAGGCTGCATAAATTTTAATAATTATGAATTTATTCATAAGTAATTTGGGAGAGAGATTAAAAAAGTAAGAATTTTTAAGAAGAGAGAGAGAGTCACTTTAATTTATTCATGTAACTAACGACGTTAGTTTTAACGGTAAAACAACAAAAACCGTTAAACCAATAAAATTCCGTTAGATAGCCACTTTATATATATAAAGATATATATATATATCATACTCTGGAAGAATACCTGCAGCTAGCTAGGGTTGAATGATCTATTAATTGATAATGAATCCTACAAAGTGCTCGTTCTCTCGCAGTCTTTTCAGCTCCCCCTTACTATAATTTGCAAGTTGTAATCGAGAGGTAAAAATCAATTCCCATTGGACATTTGTTTGAAAATGCTAGATATATAGATCAACAAATTATCATTATTAATCCTCATCTACCATCACTACAAGAAATTTAGGTTTTTCTCATGAATTTTTTTCCCAAAATAAACATCCGTGGCAAATACTTACTTTATGACACTAAACCTGTTCGTGGAAAAAAAATATACTGTCTGGCTGGCTGTATCTTCAAGCCTACAATGATAATTTTGGGTTTATAGTAATCTTGTATATAGTTTAACTGAGTGTGCACAGTTGACTAAAATATTTTGCTACTTTAATTCAGGGATATTGCTGCATGCATTAGCTGCATATTTGTAAAGGTTCCAGCCAACAATGGTTCTGTGAGTATGTAAATGTTGTTCCAGCACAGTTACAAGATGTTGAGATCCAATTCAGGAAATGGTCAAGAAAATATAACTGGATAGGAGCTTCAGATCTGGTGATGGTATATGTTACTGTGATCTATTCTTGTTTACATCCGATCAATTTATAGTGCATTATGTTAGCATATGGAACTTGCTCCTAGACAACATGTATGTTTAAAATATATGGGATTTTGGTATATTGACTGTTGTATTTAACACCATAACTAGCTGGAAATTATTCTCTGTGGTTAAACTGTTTGGTGGAAGATAAGAATTAGTTTTTGTCAAAAAAATGTGTATGCATGGTTGCAGCTCTTACATATTATCTTAAAATGATCTCTTTGCAGCGTATATACAGTTTAGTGACATATATAGGCTATCGAAAGAAGGAAGGAAAAAAAAGTATAATGTCAATGAACTTATATATGGCCTTGCAAATAACATACTTGTACAACAAAGATTAATTTGGCCAGTTTCATCTTTAAACTAGTGGTTGTAGGAAATGTGCTTTGGAGCTGTCAAGCATATTCATAGTCTAGTTTAGACCCAGTTTACTGTTTTCATATATAATATTTTTGGGTATCTTATAACTGTCATATGGTATATGGGTCATAGGGTCAGATTTTGGCCAAACATGTGATCACCAAGGTAGTTCATACATGTAGTTTTTGACATATTCAGTCTACTTGGTTTTGATAGATATTGTAACAGCACTCATAAATGTTGTTTGATCAATCCTTACTGACCCATAGGATTTTATCTCGCTATAAGTCAAACTCTCATTCACTTCATTGTGGGAAAGGTCTGATTTGTTGAACACAAATTGAGGTCACAAAATAAAGCTTGTGTTGGAAATTGGCTATCCCTAAAACCATTGTTTGATCAATATTACTTGCATCTTGGAGACATGTAATTTTGTGAATGATCAATTGCTGATGTTAAGGGGCCAATATACAGAAACGTTGATGTTTTTTGTCTCCAACTATATTGAGCATACTGAGATATATTGGTAACATATATATATATATATATATATATATATATATATATATATATATATATATATATGTATGTATGCATTGGAAGAACATTACTAGATATTAATAATGAGTGCCCAGTGAATTTCAAACTTGGAAATGATTTGCATATTAGGTTTCTGGTAGGAAAATCTTGTATTGAAGAAAGGCCATGAATTTTTAGATAATTACATGTTGGATAATCTGCATATTGCAGAAAATTTGCCAGCTTGGTGGAGGATTTTACCATATATTGTCTGTGACTTTAATATTGTAAATGCCCAAGTATATTAAGGGAGATGGTATGTGAGGATATCTTACTCAGATCACTATTAGTTTGTAAGTTGTAATGTTCTGTTTTTTTTTTTTTTTTGCCATGTCAAGAGAAAGATCAGTCCTGTTATGCAAACTTTAATTGTTAACAAACTGAATTTGTTTTTTTTGTTCCCATTGTCCAGGTGTTTTTCATTCACTCAAAAAGTTGAAAATCTATCCATACAGAAGCTACATTGGTACAGCTGGAATCTCATCACCTTGGACGATAAAAAATGAATGATAGAAACCTTGAAAGCAATGGAGCTATGCACTATTTCTAGGCTGGAGCAAAGTTCATCCCAACTATATGTAGCAGAATTTGTGTTTTATGGGCTATACAATAGTTCTAACTATTATGTTGATCCTCCCATTTCCTTCCCACACGAAATACATTGATGTATTTCGTATATGCAATCTAAACATTGAAACATGTTTGAATTAATTATATATATGTACATGTATATGAACAGGGGAATTTATGTGATATGGTTGTGATTGTGTTTTTGAGTACTTTTGCCATATATCTCAACTAGGTAAAGCCCAATTTACGACCCTTTATGGAAGGGAACTTTTCTGATGAATGTGTATTTGTTTTTCCCCAGGAGCAAGCAATTGTGGCAAAAACGTGGTATGTTATATTTGCCAAAACAATATAACGAAAATAAACTTCATGGGAAAAGATTATTTGCTAAGATTGTGGTGGTGGGAAATTCTACATTTTTAGTGAATGGTCTTGGTGGGGAATAGTATTTAAGTAAATATGATGACATTATTTTCCACAAGACATTATCATGAAAAGTAATCTTTTACCACAATAGCGTTTATGGGTAAATCAGCTTACATTCATGGCTACCACATGCTAATTAACCACAAGAGATTTGGTGGATAATAGTTATACCCACGAAGCTAATATCATAGCAAAACATTTAATTACCCAGAAGACACATGGTGGGTAGTAATTATTCTCCACGACGTGTTTCATGGAAAAACATGCAAGTTACCCACAAGAAATTTGGTGGGTAATAGTATAACTCACGAAGTAGTTCATAGAAAAACATGCTAATCACCCTTGGTTCTATTTGGTGGGTAATAGTAATACTCACGAAGGACTTCATGGAAAAAGATCCTAATTACCCACAAGAAATTTGGTGGGTAGTAGTTATACCCACGAAGAAGTTCATGGCAAATCATTTCATTACCCAGAATACAATTAGTGGGTAATAATTATACCCACGAAGGAGTTCATGGCAAAATATGCTAAATACCCACAAAATAATTGGTGGCTATTAATTATACCACGAAATGTGCTGGTGAGAATTGTCTATCTTTCACGAGTTCTATAGTATTTAAAAGGGTTTTTGCCAAGAAAAGGATGACTTTTGCCCACAGAATATGTTGTGGTTAATTCCATGTAGTCCCCACGAGTTAGAGGTCTCGTGGAGAAAAATACCTTTTCCCACGAAGTATACGCCACGAGGCTCCCACGAACAAAATTGGTGTGTACAGTTCTTTTTTCACGAAAATACGGACTTTTGCCATGAAGGTGCTCCTTGGAAAAATCTTAGATTTCTTGTAGTGCATATTGATGTTCAGTCATGGACTGCACTTTAATTTCCTTTTTATCATTTCTAACTCCATTTTGATCTTTTAAATAAATGATTTGATATGTTTTCATAATTATGAAAACAATATGGATATTGGCCGGCACACCATCATATATAAATTAATATGATCATTCCAAGATTAATTACATTATGGTTACGCATGTAGAGAGAGAGAGAGAGAGAGAGAGAGAGAGAGAGATTATCATGCCTTGTTTTAAGCTAGCTGGCTTTATCTTTCAACTACTTTTGACTATTACATTTTCTGTATATATATACAGTTTAGAATATCCCAGCTTATAATTATATTCTAAAGTATAAAATTTAGATTTGATAACTTCTCTTATAAATCAAACCTTGATGTGTCGGTGTAGCAGTAATGAAGTCATGATGTAGACGACGTGTCTTCCACGCTAATGTACGAGTAGAACGACTCCTTTAAAATTTAGCTCTTATTTCCACGATCACTTATACTTTTTCTTATATAATTCTTTCATATCAACATCAGATTAGACTCGTCATGTACCTATCCAGCTTCCTCCTATATATCTACACTCAAATTAACAAAAGATATATGTACAATCAACCATATATATACATATACATATATATGTAACATTCTTCAATTTATATTCTTGTTGGTCGCATTATGTAAGTTTTGATTGTTGTGTATGATTATCATGTAATTATGAATCATATACATACATACATACATATCTTCTATATATAAAAAGTGTGTATGAAACGGAAAATCTTGTTTTAACGGTTTTTCTTGTTTTTCCGTTAAAGTTAACACCGTTTGTTTTAACGGTTTGGCACATAAAATGAAGACATAAATGTTGAGAGAGATAGCATTCAATGTTGTTATATGATTTATTAATCTCAATAATTATAATACTTAATAGTTTATATAATAATAATTAATTAAAGATTAGTTATTATATTTTTCTCTTTCTCCTTAACATATACACGTGTATTAGGTGCATAAGACGTGAATCCCTAAGTATAATATATGTGTATTATACGTTTCATTAATTCAGATTATTGAGTATTCCAAATTTAAAAATCTCATATAATAGATAATATAAGTGTGTTTAATCAAAGTGTTTTTTTTTTTCCATGGTAGTAGGACGTAGCTTCCGCTAAGTCATATTCCATACATGGGCTTGCTATGATAGGCACGTGACAAAAGCCGTGATCCTTGAACTGATCAAGAAAGAGTAAATTCGGCCAACAATTTCAAAATATATTTTATGATTTATATATATGTTATATATAGAAAATATTATACCACAAATTTTATAAAAAGATTATATTTTAACTTTATGTTGTCCCTGATCGACTCAACCAACGGCAAAATAAGAATTTCAATGTTGTCTCTATTGATTGTCTACAGGATGACATAAATTGATGAATTATAATACAAACATTAAACGACACATATTTTGAACTACCGTTTGTGTTAAACTTTTATTAAATTTTTCATATATATCTTTGCTAAAATTATAGATGTTATAAACATGTATTGGATTATATGATACTTTGAACTAATTTTTTTATTTTCTCCAATATGCCTTAAATTATTAAGTGACATCAATAATTTTTATAAAATATATATTATTTTTTACAAATAATCATTTCATAAAATTAGACAAACGTGCTTTGCACGTTACTCCCACCTAGTATATATATATATATATGTATATATATCACTTGCATATATTGAGCATACAATATTATTGAAACCTTTCGAAACACAAATTGTGAATGTAATTTAAGAACGTGATCATTAGGTTATGTATATGCCGAACATATAGTACGCTATGATAGATATATACCAGTTTTGAAATGTACTAAAGTTTGCGGAATGAGTGTAATGCAACTGCAACAAGCATTAACGTCCCCAATCGAGAAACATGTGTACTATATATATATATATATATAAAGACAAGACGAATCTGAATGTGTTCCTTGTTATCCATGTATGAACAAATTAATATTGGTGTCAACAATACATAACATGCCAATTGAAAACGTGGTTGGAGGGCCAATGTTGCGGATGGACGCCGGTTTGTGCTCAAATTGGGGGGTGACGTGATTGGTCTCCGGAACTTCAGTATGGATGCATGGATGGATGGATGGATGCAGGGATCAAGTGGATGACTGTGCATCAACTATATATATACATATATGCCGACGTGACTGCAGTGGCCTCAATAGTTAAAACACTATTAACTGCTCCTAAAAACATCATCATGACTAACAAAGACTTCTTCATACAAGGTGGCCGGCCGTCTGTGAAGAGTACGGATGGGTTTTTTTCCGTGGCACGGACTAAAAAAGTTACTTTATTTGATTGGTACATCGACCGGCCCTTCTAAAACTTAAAAACTAAGCACAGAGAGGGAGAAGAAAAACCTACTCCACTGCCGGCTGCCGCCCCCTAATTGCGCTTTAGGAACATGACATTGTCATTTAAGTCGGGCAGTGAAGTACGTGTCTATTCTTTTAAAGAAATTTTTTAAAAAAAAAAAAAAAAAATTGGAAAGAAGTGGGAACTCAAAGAATTTCTGTTTTTGAAAGAAAACCAAATGCAGTTGCAAAACTCAGATGAAAGTCTCTGTTCTTGGTTTTTCTTCTCATGTTTTGCAGATACATATCTACGCCATGATTTCAAGCAAGGCCATGGCCTTTCACTTTCTCGTCTATTTTTACATCGCTAGCTCTCATCTTGTAAGTGAGGAAGAATATATATATATATATATATATATATATATATATATATATATATAATATAATAAGTGTCTATCTTATTACTATAGGAATAAACAATGTTTTCTCATTCCGTTTTCATTTCCGTGTAATTGTATGTTTAGTTTTTACACAGTCCGTACAAAACACAGCGACCAGAGGGAAAGAGAGATGCGACGTTGAGGGTGGTGCACGCGATGGCACAAATGTTCACGTTGAGGGTGGTGCACACGACGGCTGGAGGGGGGGAAACGATGAAAAATTAGTGAGCGTTAACTAGGACAGCGTCCGAAGGGAGAAGGTCCCGTTAGCTCCGCAGCTTTGTGCCCTTGTTGGTTGGCCACGGTGGAGCATTTGCTCTGTTTTTAGGAAGCAAAACAGAGGCCTTCGGTGGAGGTTGGGTAGTTGCGGTGGAGCATTTGCTCTGTTTGTTGCCTTGTGGGGAAGAATTGTGCGGCGTTGCTGGGCTGTTGTGGCTTTCAGTGGAGGTTGGGTAGCTGGGCGCGCAGGGCTGGTTGCTCAAAAATGAGAGGAAGAAGATCGGGAGAGAAGCAGCAGCAGCAGCACACAGAAAACAGAGGAAGAAAAAATAAAAATGGAGGAGAAGCAGTCGGCGCCAGTAGGAGGAAGAAGAAAGAATGAAACCCTAAGGGGCATGGACCAAAACAGCGCCGTTTAAGGAAATAAGGGGCTTGGACTTAAGGTACATGGGCTGGGCTCGAAAACTGAAAGGGCTTGACCCAAAAATAAACGAAAAATCCACTAAAGCAGAGCTCATCCGAAAATATAAGTCTAATAAGATAAAAAAAAAAATACAATAAAAATAAATAAAAATTAAATAAAAACACTACAACTCAATATTAATAAAATAAAATAATTAAATCTAATAATAAAATAATTTAAAGTAAAGAGTAATTTAAATACAAAATAATAATTAATATCAAGAAAGAATATTAAAATAAATTTTATAACTTATAAATTATAAAATAATATAATGAAAAACAAATTAAAATTAAAACAACAGAACCACTAATTATATTAAATAAAATAATCATTTAATTAAAATACACGAAAATACAACTAAATGAAAATAATTTTATTTTCACATGTATGTTATTATGATATCTATGCTACTTTATTTTGACATGTATATTATTTTATTATTAGGTTATTTTGTCACAACTAGAGCAAATCATGTCAAGGGACGCTTGCTTCACTACTAGTATAAATATATATATATATATATATATATATATATATATATATATATATATATATATATAAGTAACACCGGTAGCTAGTACACATGATATGTTTCATGCGCCCCTTCATCTGGCAATTGATCCTCTCTTACACATCATGTATATATATTATTATCGGCATCTTCTTTAATTTTCTTGACTTTCACTACTAGCTAGGCCGGTTACATGAATCGAGTTTAATCAAGTTAAGGGCCTTAGGCCAATTAAATCGATAGAACTGAATTAACGTGGTCAATATACATTCCATTATTTTGCTTGTTGACTGATCAACCGACCCATTTATATGATACACTATTACCATAATACAACATCCATTTCAGTCTATTTTCACAATACTCATGGTATAGATCAGCTTCATGAAGTTTCAAAAATGGTGTGATACCTCCATATAATAAGGATAATGGTAGATGGTGTATGGGATCCCACATTACTTGGGAAAAAGAAGTTCTTGCTCTTTATTATAAGGTTCTAATGGATTTTTAATTATATCATTGACTAGTCCTTTTAGAGTATAGGCCATGTGGTTTGGGTCTTCCATTAGAACATTACAAATAGTATAAGAGAATTGCAATACCTAATATGATAAAGATAAGGGTTGGTGGCCGGTGTATAGGATCTCACATTACTTAAGAATGAGAAGTTCTTACTTTTTATAAGGTTCTAATGGGGTTCTAATTGTATAATTGATTAGTCATTTTAGAGTATAGGTAATGTGGTTTGGGTTTTCCATTAGAGCATTCCAAATATATCAGAGAATTGCAATACCCAATATGATAAGAATAAGGGTAGGTAGTGTATAGGATCCCACATTATTTAAGAATGAGAAATTCTTACTTTTTATAAGGTTCTAATGGGATTTCAATTGTATAATTGATTAGTCATTTATAGAGTATAGGCCATGTGGTTTTAGTTTTACCTTATATTAGGGTGTTACAAATGGTATCAAAGCCAGCTCCAACAAAAAATATGGAACTTGAACTATGCTACCTATGATAGACTGGGTCGACGAGGACGTCGGAAATTTAAGAATGGTAGATTATGATAAGAATAAATATACGTGGTGTATGGGATCCAATATTACTTAGGAATTAGGAAAAGTTCTTTCTTCTTATAAGATTCCAATAGAGTTTTAATTGTATTATTGACTAGTCTTTTTGAAGTATAGGCTATTTGGTTTGAGCCTTCTATTGGCACATTATATGTGGATATACTTTTCTATCTATCAATATTAATGATGTGAGAAAATACTCTTGCATCCATTAGGATATTAATTAAGTTCCATAAAATACACAATAATCGAAAAGAGAAAATTAATTATAACCAAGTCATCAAAATCCTTTTGGCCTTTGTATAATGAGAAACCCTAGATGGAAGATCCCCCAAATCTAACCCATGAACGAAACTCCAAGAAACTGAAGAACCTAATTCCTATGTTTGGTCATCCATTATTGCAAGAGATCAATACCTGAATTAAGCTCACTTCAATTTGTGTTAACTCCATTGATGTGGATTTTAAGAGCTAGTATAAATATATATTTTTATTTTTATTTTGCAGAAGCTCCGTTTCCTTTTTATATTTTGCAGATCAGCTTGATCATTGATTTTTCAAATATATATAATAATAGCTAGATTATTCTGAATACCCAATCTATACTACTTGATTACTTGAAAATCTAAATATATATCTTGGATTCATAATATATTCCTCATCTTGTAGGTGTTGCCAATGCATTAATGTGTGCAGATGATCACTGATACAAAACTAATTAGCTAGATGACAGTACGTAATTCTTAGCACTGTAATTCAGTCCTTGAGCAGTATATTATATACATACCAAAGAAATTTTAAGGTACCATCAACATTGCCCGGCCATAAAATGTTTAATTAATTATAGAAGATCTTCTCTCTTCTTTTTATGTGGATTAATCTGCTTTCGGGCCGACATAATATCATGCTTTCTAGGATTCTTGCAATCACGCTCAGAACTTCACATGTGAATATAGATAATATATTATATATGGATGTGTTTTCAACAATCTACAGCAATTGTAAAATGTGAACACAACCATGACAGCTCCTTCGTCAAAAGAACGAGGACTTTAATTTATAAGTAGTGCCTTAGCTTTGTGGAGATAGGTAGGTTTACCAAATGAAGGCCAAAGCCAACATTTGTACCTTTCAATTGGCGGGTTTCTGTCAATGTCATCATATATAGCCGATCGATATTTCTTGTGGTTCTAGCACTACCGAAAGCTCCTTTTCCAAATTAATAAGTATAATACAATATAATTTGACTCGTTGATCCCTCTAGAATCAATGTAAATCACATAAATATTGTTTATATTTTTTGGACGGCCAAGCTCGATCTGCTTTTGATTTGCAGGCCGCCAGCGCCGGATCAGGGCTTCTAGACACCCGTGTCAACAGCGCGTAAATCAAGGAATTCTAAGCTCGTAATTAGTGCCTCAGGAGAAACGAATGGAAAGTACAGATTTCGTACACATTTGAAAGTAAAAAATAAAAAATGAGAAATAATTATAAATCAATGTGAATTCCACTTGCCTTCATGTGTGCAAGATTATTGGATGTTCATGTTCTTATCAGCATCGATCTAGAATTTAGACCCATATTCAATGAATCTGACCATATTAATTCATTAATTCAAGTTTTTCTCCTCTTCTGGATGCATCAGAGAAACTTCCAATTACTTTATGGTAAATTATGTTGATAAGCTGACCTAACTAAATCAATCAGGTTAGGTACGCACCTTGAAAATTATATATAACTCATGTCTGCTATCAAACTATATTAAGTTTGCTAATTTATATTCTGATCAGAATATATCGATCGGAAGATGCTTACTAGTTTATATATTTAAGATAAATATTTTAGTCACAAAAAATTTTATAAAAATAAATTTATAAATTAATATACTAGATTAATGATATGATATTATATGTTAGATTATTGTAAAATTATTTTTATTATATAATAAATAATTTAACATATTATATGAAGTTACGTAGGTTTACTTTTGTTAGATTTCGTTGTTTGTAGCAGTTCGATTTCAATAATTTTAAATTATTTTTTGGCAAGTAACTTATTGATATTGACTTTCTTCCCGGCCGTTTATCTGCATTCAGTACCGAGGAGAATCTTCACCAGATGAGCCACACTCTAAATATTACTCCCGTTTATAAACATATATATGTATGTATATATGAAGTGTTACCTGTCCCCGATAATGCCAGGATTTTGTCGTTTAAAACACATAAATATATATATATATATATATATGTATGTGTGTGTATATATATATTAGGTGTACCCATTAGAGAAATAGCCAACATGATCACGTAACAGATAAAAGTTAGTGGCGCAATGCGACATATGATGGGCCACGATTAATTAAGGCGATCAGGTGGGTGTCATTTTCTATTTAATCATCATCTAGTATTGCGAATAGTTAAGACTCGTCGTTTTTATAATATATTTAATTAATTATATATATTAATTTATTCTCCACTTTCTCTTCCTCCAGGCAGCCACTCTTTTGCTCATTTCTCTGGAATATCTAGGATTAATATTATATATAGGCTTACGATCGATGGATTTCCGATCGAGCTAGTAGTAAAACAATAATATCACACAAAATATTAATTTATTTTCCCTAGCTATGGAAGGAATTACACGTATAAATCGGAGAGATTACTCATGCATATACATATAATATGCACGTATCATGATCATGGAAAAACATGAGCAAAAGAAGCAGTCCCAGCATGCATGCAGGCATCATGGAACAGTCATAAAGGAATATTATTGTAGATCGCTAGCTGGCCTAGCCTGTTGATCAATCTGCGCACACCTACGTACGTTGACATATTGATAATATTGAAACCTACCTCTATTTCGTAACCATCCACTAACATGAATAAGAAATAATTGGAAATTAAAAGCTTAGTGAAATTTAGATAAATACTGTCGGAGTATGGTCTCTCTACGGGCAATACAGATTTAATTAGCTTTAAAAGTATTGTGGGATATAATATTGTAATATATATATATATATATATATGTATGTATGTATGTATAGCTAGCTAGCTAGCTAGCTCGATCCCCCATATGTACGAAATGCATAAAGGTGTTGCGAAAAGACCATCCTCCACAATATCATGTACTGTTTAACAAGGTAGCCTTCGCCGTGCAGTGCAATGAAGCGTGTTCCACTAGAGTCACTAACTTCAAAAAATATAATTTGTGCACATTGAGATAATTGCACATAGTAGTAAATGCGGTTTTTTCATGTCCTCGTTTCTTTTTAGGGGATACTGTGTTTTTCGAGAAAGTGTATGGTGCCTGTTCCTGCCACTTTTCCTATATATCTCATGTTTACCGATGTCATGTATATATATATGGTTTCTCTCCAACTCATACTAGAACACGGAAGTGAGAGTTCATTTCAAGCAAAAAGCCGGAGATCGAGAAAAGAGAGAATATTCATCAAGACCAATATGGGCTCAACTGTAATATCTATTCCGGATGGAGAGGGGGTTCCTGATCTTGAGGAGAAGAAGAAGTCTCATTTCTCACTTCAACCCATTATTTCCTATCTAAGAGAAAAGAAGAAAGTACTCAAATTTTCACTTCCTCCCATTTTTTCCCATCTTAGAGAAGAGAAAACTAAGCATGACCTGAGAAAACTCATTCATAGTGCCAAAGTTGGAACTGCGCTGGTTTTGGTTTCACTTCTCTACCTCTTGGATCCACTTTTTAAAAAGGTTGGAGAAAATGCCATGTGGGCTATAATGACTGTTGTGGTCATCTTTGAGTTCTATGCAGGTTTGTTTATCGTAATCCTATATATATGTAGTCTGATATAGTCCTAGAAAAATGAAAATGTTAAGTGCTAGCTGCTTCGAAACTAATTTTATTTTCTGCTTATTACATGGTAGGTGCTACACTAAGCAAGGGCTTGAACCGGGGTCTTGGAACTATATTAGGAGGTGGACTGGGTTGTTTAGCAGCAGCCCTTGCTCAAGGAGTAGGTGGCCGTGTTGGCGACCCCATTGTCGTTGGCGTTTCTGTTTTCATTTTCGGTAAGACTTAAACTTATTCTTTGGAATTAATTAAACTGTTCATTACTGCATATAATTTTTTTTTTTTTTGTTAGAAATTGGTATGTACTAACTATTAACGAAAGAAAGAAAGAAAAATGGAGCTAGCTAGAAAGTTTTTCGCTGCTATCCAAATTTATTTAATTCTATGTTTCCTTAAAATATTAAGCACGAAAGTTTAATTAATTGTCCTTTTTTAATAAGTTTTTAAATAATAATCAAGACTCTAATGGCCTAATAGCATATTAGCCAATTCTCAAAATATAAAACGGGTTCGAAAACCCCACAATCTAGTTATTAAAAAAAATAAAAAAGGAAGAAGAAGAAGAAGAAGAAGAAAGCTTATATATAATAAGATGATGCTCTATTAAAGGAAAAATAGAAAGAAAGAAAATATCAGAATCCTATTAGGTCATGTTTAGTTATACAGGATATTTTAAATGGTAATGAATAAAATATTATTATAATATAATTTTTTATATTAATTTTGTATTGTGATTTGAAAAAATTAAATTATTTATTATATTTTATATAAAAATTTGAAAAACTTATAATGATGAATTGAGATAAGATGAGGTGATGTTAATTTTGTGGAATGAAGAGTTAAATTCTAGATTTTTGGTTTTTAGTTGATAGTGCGGTGTACGTTGGCGGTGTTGCTGTGTTGCTATTGTTATTAATTTATTAGTATTGGTGGCAGTGACCTGGAGAGATGCATTTATTTATTTTATGGCTTTGTCTTATTCTATACATGATCCAACTACGTACGTACCATCATTTCTCATAGGCAATATGCAATGCATTTTACACGCATTCTATACCCGACGTCGTATTGCACGCAGCTGCATAGTAAAGCAACCTATCATGCATATAATTGGCTAAACTGTATAAATATATATATATATATCTGAAGAATAATGTATATGATTCTGATTAATCGTCAAATTAAATTAATTTCAGCTGCAGCTGCAACATATACGCGAATGGTTCCAAGCATTAAGAAAAGATATGATTATGGGGTCATGATATTCATCCTCACCTTCAATTTAGTAGTGGTTTCTGGTATACGTGTTCAAGATGTCATGAAAGTAGCCCGTGAACGTCTCTCAACAATCGGTATGGGCTTTGCCATCTGCATTTTCATAAGCTTGTTTGTCTTCCCTGTTTGGGCTAGTGATGAACTTCATCACTCTTTTGCCTCCAAATTCGAAGACCTAGCACTCTCTATGGAAGGTAAGCTTCTTTAAATGGCAGGCTTTCTATCTTTTGAGTGCTCTCTATCTTCTTATTCTCATTCATAGAAAGAAAAAATAAGTATATATATATTCTGATCATAACTTGTCTTAATGTCTGTCCTAGGATGCCTGGAGGAATACTTCAGTTTCATGAGCGAAAAGGGAAACCAGCCTAAAGCAAATTTTAGTAGCTGCAAATCCATCCTGAACTCCAAGACCAAGGACGAGGCACTGGTATAATACATCTTGACATTAATCAATATATTTATCAGAAAATAGTGCCATGTTATTTGATAAGCTATCAAATGTTTGATCAGATCATGAACATGCGAAAGAAAATGGAAAATACCAAACAAAACAAAACGTCATGATGATCAAAGTTCCATTAAACTGCTTTGAAGGGACGTCTTCGCTTACTTATTTTTAAAAAAATAATAATAATAATCCTCTCGTCTTGAGTACTACCAACAATTATAGACAATCTTCACTGTAGAAAAAATATTAATCCAAACGGTTCTATATATAATATTTCAGGCAAATTTCGCAAAATGGGAACCATGGCACGGAAAATTCGGACTGTACTACCCTTGGGAAAAATATTTGTTGATTGGAGAGCATCTTAGAGAGCTGGCAGCAACCATCCTTTCACTGAAAACTTGTCTTCAATCCCCTAAACAGGTACTTAATTATCAGGAAAATGTTAAAAGAGTACTCCCTCAAATTTACTGCTCATGTAATTTTATTTTTTTAATTAATGATTAAAGAAATGATTATTAGTAAAATTGAATATTTTTTTTCTTAATGATTAAAAATATAAAAAAAATATTTACAAAAAATGATAAAAAAAAAAAAAAGCCATCTTAATATTATTTGTGCCAGCCGATACACCCAGCAGTAAGTGCTGGGCGGCCACTACCACCTTCCTAATTATAATTATATATATATAATTGTCTGCTGACAAAGTACCATATATTTCAACGCACAACGCATTAACTTTCCTTTTAGTTGAAAATTTTTTCAAATATCACAAAAACCTCATAGTACTTATAATTATTTGTTTTGAATTGTGCTATTGGCAGCCAACAACTCAGAGAGAAACACTGAAAGAACCATGCGAAGCAGTTGGATCGTTACTTGGATGGACACTAAGAGAGCTTGGGGAGAGTATCTTGAAAATGAGAAAATGTCATGCAGGAGTTTCGATAGTGCCAAATTTGAAGTCAACGAGACTAGAGCTCAGCTCGGTTTTGTCGTCTTCACCTTCGAAGCTTATGGAGAATGGTAATGATTATGGACTTGCAATGGCAACCTTTGTGTTCTTATTAATGGAGGTAGTGGAGAAGGTGGAAGAGGTGGCGAAGGAGGTGGAACAACTTGGAGAGATTGCTCATTTCCGTACCCAATTAGCTTTGATATGTCCCTCCACTCTGTGAGTATATGCTGCATGTGTACATAACCAATTGCTATTGGCCATTTTAATTTTTGGCCTGGGAATTTACATATATATATGTACGTATCTCTTTGAAAAAAAGATTATGAGCCTGGTTTTAAAATATGGATCAGATAAATATATCGGGAATTAATTGAGTTGATGATGTAATTAAAGAACTTGGGGATGCATGCCGGCCGGCCTTTCTAATGTAATATTTTATAACCTTGTAAGCTTGTCCAACGCTAGCTAAATTATATATATTGGAGATTAAACTTCTATGAAGATGTTAATGTAAAAATAATTTCTTGATATATTTAAATGACAAAACTTAGTCCAATTGAGTTGTACTTATTGCGCTATCGCTAAACTTGAGTTGTAATTAATCCTGAGAGATATAGTCAACCAAGACTCATGCATATAGATGACTTGCAAGACTTAATTGAGACGTGATTTCAACCGAGATAGTTGGATTTTCTTCATGTCAGAACCAAGAATTTGTGTAAATTAAGGTGGTGACGAGAAATTTCAAACCTACACTATAAAACAAAGTCTGGTGACTAGACAATCACCAGAGGCAAATATTATATATTTAAGCAAAGAGTAAGATCGAACGAAAGAAAAACACTCATGCTACAACATATATAAGTGAAAACCAAAAAGAGGGGTGAGAGAGATCAAAACACTACCTTATAAATTATTAGTGTACTAAAATTTTATAGAAGTGAGTGAGGTTCGTTCTTGGGTGTTGATATAGTACTATATATGTTATATCCCATATTTATGTGTATTTTTACTAAAGGATTATCTAATTATTATAATAAGTGGTTTTCTTATTTTAAATTAAACGTGCTTTTTCATTGTATTGTTTTATGATTTTTAAGTTGTGAGATTTAAATAATGTGTTTTCTTGATATTAATAATTACTTTATATTTAAATTACTCTCTACCTTGAATTATTTTATTGTTGGGTTTTAACCATTTTATTTTATTAATATTGAGTTGTAGTGTTTTTATTTAGATTTTATTTATGTTGTTGTGCTCTATATTTTAAAATAGTTTATTGTTGAATTCTATTTTTTTATTTTATAAAGTCACTATGTTTAAATTATTTCATTTAATTCGTCGTTTTAAAATTTATTTTCATTGGATCAGTTTGACATTCCGAGTTGAAGATACTGGACCTCACTTTCTTTCTCTTCCTTTTTTTTCTTTTTTCTTTTTCTTTTTTTCTCTTTCCTTTCTTTTTCTTCTTCTTCCCCCTGCCTCCCAATCGTGCATCACCCCCCCTGTTTCTCTCTGTGGGGCCTCTTTCCCTAACCCACCGACACCCGCTGCCTTCCGGCGTCACTGCTTGCCTCGCCATCTTCCTCACTCACCGGCGACCTCCCCTATATTGGCCACCACCCCCCACACCCCACTCTCTCTCTCTCCTAGCCGTGTATTGCCCAAATGGGCTTGTAGCTACCTGACCCACCCATCATCAGCCCTGATCCATCACTGGTGAAATCCAGCCATCTCACTTTCTGTTTTACCCTTTTGGACTTTCAACCACCATTTGTGCCACCATCCACGGCTAACCACCACTTCCATTAGTTTCATCAACACCCCTAAGCCCTACCATAGCCTTCCCTAGTCTTCGTTTGTCTCTATTTAAATTTTTTTATTTTGGGACTCACGACCACAATGCATTTTGCACTGTTACATTGCTTTACTGTCACCTTTTGCAGCTATTTGATCATCTGAATATTATTTTATAGCATTGTAAGTATTTTTCAAACTTCCTTTGAGATTTAAATATATTTTGCTTTAATAATAATTTGTGATTGGTTGGTTATGTCGGACTAAGTCTGAGGAGTCGGTGGTCGGAAGGATTTGAGGATGGAGTTATTTATATTTGGATGATTTGGATTGTTGGAAATTTCATGTCATGTCATTTGCATTACATGGTGCATGCATATACATGTATTGGAAATTGAAAACTGGATTTTTAAGTGTTAATGAATTTTTGAGTGCGTGTGTATCACGACCCCAAGCCGAGATGGGGCATTATCTCGGTGGAGCTCCTCTGGTCACTCGAGAGCAAAAAAGGCCGAGTGACATCCCCTGGGTTGTCACTAGGTGACAACAGACTCGGACGATACGGTAACACTATCATGCTGACTCTGTGGTCATTCAGCTGACGGGGACTAAAGGATGCCTGGTCATGGTATGCGCTGGGCACGGAGCTGGGTATCGCTCGTGTAGATGTCACATGCGTAGTCGTTACCTATGGTGTGGCATAGGAGCTAGAGTGTGCGGATGATCCCTAGGGGAAATCAAAGTGCATACAATAAATTGGAAACTGGTTTTGATATTGGATATGGGGTGAGTTTTGATTAAAGAATATTTGTAGACCATTTTCTAAGAAAATGGCGGAATTTTGTTAATGGATATTTGTGGACTATTTTCTGAAAAAATTGTGGATTTCTTGTTTTTGGCTATTATATGGGATAATGGCGAGAAAATGTTTTAATGGAACTGTTTGGGCAAAAAATGGGATTTTTGGCATCTGTTGGAAAAACTTATTATTTTTTGGAAAGGTTTATTTTGAGAAATGTTATTTTTGGATCTCATGCACACGGTATCCTGTTCATGCATATTGTTGAGGTCCTAATATATTTTTTATCTTATGGGTTATTCGGATTATTACTTACCTACGATACCGTTTTTGGTACCGTAGATTTTGATACAGATGAAGAGGAGGCTGAGCCTGAGGAGGCGGCTCCACCAGAGGCTTGTTTGGGTGCTCTTGCTTAATTATTAGAAATTATTTTCCATGTCCTTAAACTATGTATTTTGGTTTTATGATGTTATTGAGGTTTTTATTATTGTGATACACTTGTTTTAAGCGAGTTTGTATTTAAACAAAATTCTGATACTTAGTTGAAGACTTTTATTACTTGCTACGTTATTTTGATGTACATGTGTTGCATGTATACACACTTGGCATTTGGTGATGGGATGCCTGACCTGTATTGTCATCATCCTAACGTCTCGATTTTCACGTGTCTATAAATAGGAGATGGGGACGTCACAATATACATAGAAGCTGAAGTTTCAGAGCTACCATTGATCCATAGATCGAATGGGTCACTCCTGAAATCATTGCAACAAATACCTATTTTTCCCCCAATTTATTTTAAAAGGCATTCTTGATATTATTTATTATTTTACATTTAAATTTCTCTTTGCTTTAAGTTATTTTATTTTTGAGTTTTAAATACTTTATTTTATTTATATTTAGTTGTAGTGTTTTTATCGGACTTTTATTTATTTTTATTGGATCTTTTTCTGCTATTTTTTGGCTGGGCTCTTCCTAGTGGATTTCACTTTTGATTTTGGACCAATTCCTCTTCAATTTTGCGCCCAGCCCGCTGCAATGGAACTCATCCCTCTCTCCCTATCGAAATGGCGTCGTTTGGCCGTGTGCCCTAGGGGCTTGTTTTTCTTTTCCTTCTTGCATCGTTCCTCTGTTTGACCGTGGTCTTTACCTGCGGTGTGACATGAGAGCCAAGGTGTGCGGATGATTGCTAAAGAAGATCATGGTATATACGGATAAAATTGGAAATTGGTTTTGATATTGGATAATGGCCCATTTTTTTGAAAAATGACAAGTTTTGGTTAAAGGATATTTGTGAGCCATTTTCTGAAAAAATGACTGGATTTTTTATAAGTGGATTTTTGTAGTCCATTTTCTGGAAAAATTGTGGATTCTTGTTTTGGGTCATTCTCTTGGATAATAATGAGAAAATGTTATAATGGAAATGTTTGGGCAAAAAATGAAATTTTTGGCATGCGTTGGAAAAAAAAAATGATTACTTTTGAGAAATGATTGACTTTGAATCTCATGCATATGACATCATGTTCATGCATATTGTTGTTGCTTTAATGTATTTTTATCTTGTGGGTTGCTTGGATTAGTACTTACCTGCGGTACCGTCTTCGGTACCGTAGATTTTGATGCAAAGGACGAGGAGGCTGAGCCTGAGGAGGCGGCTTCGGCTGAGGATTGATTGGTGCTCTTTGTTATTATTTGGAAATTATTTTCCCTGTCTTTAAATTATGTATTTTGAATTTATGATGTTACTAGAACTTGTAATATTTTTGGTACGCTTGTGTTTAAGCGATATTGTTTTTAAATCTGTATTTTAAATTCTTGTACTTAGTCGACTAACTTTTATTATCCATTGCTTTATTTTTGTTGTACACGCGTTGCATGTACACACATTTGGCATTTGGCAATGGGATGCATGACTTGTGTTGTCATCATCCCGATGTCTCGATTTTCACGTGTCCATACGTGGGAGTTAGGGGCGTCACAACCATGACAAGTGCCAATGGGTTATATAGTTTAATCGATGAAAATATTTGGTGAAAATAACTTCTTTCTCAACCAAACTCAGTTGTTAGTAAAATTGAGGGCTGTACTTTTTCCCACATAGGCTATGTTCTAGTATTGTTCATTTTCATTAACTGAACCTGCAAGAAATAGTTTTTCTGGTAGTGCTAGCTAATTACCTAATTTCTACAAACATCATATTTTCAAGAAAAATAAATTTTATTTATGAAAACTGTTTCGTAGAAAATATTGATGTTTTGAAACTTTTCCCACAAATTGTTAGCATCACTAATTGTCGATTATCCTTGTGTTTCTTATACAAAGGTGTTCTTAGAAAACTCAACAATACATTTTTTTTTCCACAAATGTTATTACAACTATTGGAAATGAGTAGAAGTTTTTTTTTTCCTGTTGTTGGGTCATTCTTATGTGTCCAAAATACTAGGAAAAACATACACGTGAAAATACTAGGAAAAACATGCATATGATCCATATAATATAATTTATATAATAGATTCTTAACATTCCAATATGTCCCCAGTCAATCAAGGCCATAGAAATACATCGATACGTGCAAAGTGGGAAGTATAGGAGGGTCACCTACATGCATGTTGTATTGTTCATAACATATATTTGCGTCTAACTGCATATATATATACACATATTTTTGGCTCTAGACACGGATATATAACTTAAAAGAATTCCATGCTACTAAGATAGCTCCAATTCATCTCCCCAAAAACTCACCACATATATATATATATATATATATATATATATATAGCCTCTTCATTCACACATATTAGGAGCTAATAACCACTTGAAAAAAAATATTTAAATCATATTAACCCACAATTAGCCTTCCTATAGTACTAGGACACTACAACAAATCAATCGTTGTAGCTTATACCCATAGATTTTTGTACATTACGTGGCTTTATAAACCTGCCTTAAATCCAATTGATGATTTCATACACCTTACTCAAGTTTATCATAAAATTCTCAAGTAAAGACCCCCCAAAAATGTTACTATAACAGCCCATAGATTTGTTGGGATCATTGCCATGTGTTTATAAAATATTCTTAGGAGCCATTGAACAAGACTTGTAGTCCATGAAATCACTCTAATATGATTTTTCATATAAAACATACAAGTCCACAATGATTAGCCATATAAAATCCACCATCCAAACATACACTAGCCACTACTTGCATATCAACCTCTTTATATTATAACCAAACTTTTTGAAAATGATGACTTCCATATGCAAACATGATAAATTAGGAAAGAAACCTAAATATATTTCAGAAATGACTAACATGGAGAGGTTTTCCTTATTGTTAAATTACTCATGTCCGAGTATATTTTTCAAATGGTTGGTAGTTGCCAATTCTCTCTACTTTCTCTTGACAGCTACCTTCCACGAAACCGATTGTCAGTTTGTTGGGACCCTTGTGATAGAATGAGTTGTTGGTTTGAACAGCCCAATTCTCTAATGTAATAAGCACTACAAGCCAACAATAAAATAGGAGTAATTTACCTCATCATAAAAACCATAAGCTTCACCTCCCACATACCATCACCCTACCAAGTAGCTATGCACATGAAGTTATTAGTTATTATATTCCAAAAAAACAACATATAGTTATATAACTATAACTAACCTCTAACAATTGTTCTAACTTAACACCCTCTAACACTTCTCACATTACACATCAAAAGATTGACATTTCACACTACCATGGCCACAAGGTTGATACAATTTACAAACAATACAACAAAATCCACTTTCTTTCCAGCAACAAAGATGTCTAAGCATCTCCTTAAGTCTCTCTATGAGACTCACTATTCGACTCCAACCTTGACATCCGAAAATTTATTTAGTTTTCATACTTAGAAAAATCTTTCTTTAAAAAAAAAAAAGGTGAGAAAAAGAAAAAAGAATTAGGGCCGCCTATCCTATCCAAGAGTGACCCCTCCCCAATTTTATTAAATGGAAAAATCTTTCTTAATAGTAGTCATATCACCCATAAGTGACTCTAGTTGAGTCTTGTAAATTTCTGCACTAGTCTTGTTCTTTTTATTCTACTCAATTAAACGCACAAATGCCTTGTTCTTTTGCATTAAAGGAGAGAGCTTGAGAGTGACTGAGTGCCCCGGCCCTTGTGCATACCTAGATATGAACCCTAATAATCATTGAGAACAGATACAAATGCATCATCAATATCCTATTTGGAGTCTTTCTCATTCAACTTTTCAACCATAATATTCTGAACATCATAAGAAAGAAAATCAGATGATTGGTGACTCAATGCATAGTCCAGCAAGTGTGAAAATCATATGCAAACTTACATAATTGAGTTCAATTGTTGCATTGATGAATTTGTCCTTCTATCATGACCAGTGCATTTCTTTATAGAAAGCAATGAGATTCGGTGTCATCTTGTGCTTCAATTAAAAAACAATAGGTAAGGCTCAAACTCAAATTAATAAACCACAGATATTATACTGCATACCTAGATCTTACTTTCTCTTCTAAAAGCCTAACAAAGGATTTCTTGTTGCTTGTATGTTTCACCTTTCGTTTTTGCCTATTAGTAATGTTTCTTCGAAGTTGCTCCTGAAACATCTCGAAAAATATCAAGTCCCATATATACACTTACTACTTGCAGGTAGAAAGAGAGAAAAATAAAAAGACCAAGTGCTATAACACATGAGAGTGACTAATGTAATACTTTGTGTGGTCAACACTATAATATTTACCTTGAATGTTTCGCTAACCCACCTTTCATATAGCCACTCCCAAACAAGTTTGTCTACCATAGACGTCCCACCAAATAGGATCTCCTCATGCGATGCATAGTTTTAGTTTTTAAGTAGATTTTGTGTAGTTCATAGTGATATACATTCTACTTATTGGCAAGAAACGTTATCACCACTTTAAGATGGTTGTCTTTTATCCAATCTAACACAAAGTCAACCTATAAATTCAAAATCATTATCCATGTTACGTGTTATGAATCAAACATATATAGAAATTCATAAACATCATCACTAATGCATATATAATAAACCCCTACTTTAACACGATCAATGAGTTCATGTTTCTCATTCATAGTTACAATACTTCAGCTTGCATGCCTCATTTCTGCATATACTTTAACTATCCACGTCACTCAATCAATAAAGAATGAGAACTTCTCACATGATGAACCTCTATCCCCATCCTTGACATGTAAAGGAATCTTACACAACTTTCAAAGGCATTTAAATTGCATGCCCCTATCCGGCCCTTGGCCCCCTTTTTTAATGGGTGGAACTATATATTGAAGAACATAAACTATTATACTACTCACAATAAGGACAATATGTTTCAAGAATAATCAAGTGTTCATGGCATAAAATTAATGTATAACATTTATTTATAATGGTAATCGTACTTGTAGTAATATTCCTATCTTAGCATGTTCTACATTCATGGATTCTTGTAGGTCCACATCTAGTATTGCTTGAGTTAAATCATTTAAAAGTGGGTCATTCTCGTCTTGTAAATTCCTTGTTGGAGGCAGTAATGCATCTAGGCCTCTACATGCCAAGCTTGATACTGGTCTACTTTGTCTACCTCGTCCCCTCTTTCCTCCATTTACTGATTGCCGCATCCTTGTCTTTACTGGAATTACTTCCACTTTTCAACATGTAACCCATAAAATAAAGTAAACAAGAGTTATTACTTTTAAGGCAACATGAGTGCTATTTTTCAGTGCCTACTTCTCAACAATATGTTTTATATATATAATTGTTTTCTCCTTCCGTTGATATGCAAACTTAATAAAACGTTGCAAATTCAAGTTACAAGAAATAAGCATATCAACACTAATGCCACTATGACACCTCTCAGGAAAATGCTAAATTAGATTTGAGTATGTGTAAAATCAAATAGAAATAGATGTTGAAAACTCTAAGAAAATTTAACTAAACAAACATTGCATGGGAGAAAAATACCTGGTTACTGTCTCTAATTTGCATGAAAAAACTCAAAGTGGTGTAAAACCAGTGAGAAAATCTTATTTTGTTTAACATCACAAGACTTAACACATTTTATGTATAAAATAGCTTTAAAAAATATTTTCACCTCTACTTATCACATAACATAATCAGAAAAGTATGTGAAGGTGAAACCCTCAAGAGGGTAAGTTTCTAGTCCTTGGTTTAACCAAACTCATCAAGAATTTTAAAACATGTTATACTATTTCTTCAAGTATAAAATAACAATCAGACTTATAAAAAATAATCTCAAA